>NC_059073.1:75963983-76282983 GCF_020497125.1 Mauremys mutica
GTTTATTGCTCTTGAAAGCAAGTAACTAACATTGCTGGCTAACACCTGGCCTTGTACAGCCATATATTGTGTAGACTGTCTTGCTTGGTTCTGCTAAAGAATCCTAATCCTATCCTGTTCTTATCTCAGCTATGCCGACCTTAGATTTCTTCCAGGCAGGCAGCCAATCATGCTGCAGTATAGTGGTTTAATTATATGGACTCTGAATGTGGGCTGAGAGTGCGACGGTTACATTAATTTAACAAAGATGAATTTGGCTTCCTGGGGTGAAAGGCTTCTGTACTAACCCACTGCACCACAATCCCCCAAAACTTTACAAGTTTAAAAATAAAGGAGAATATAAATTTCAGAAGAGCTCTTACATTGTTTTGAAGTTTATCCCTTTTTCTCCCACAAAGGAGTCCGTTTTGGCAGATGAAACCTTTCTGATTGCAAATTCACCGCTGCTTTCTCTGAACCGTTTGTTGTATGATGAACTTATAAAATCGATATTGAAGATTATTGAGAAGTTGGACTTGACAGTTCAGAAACTGAATGTTAGCGAACAGGTGAGGCCTGATATTTTGCAATAATTATCGTGATGAAAACCCCAAATCCCAGTCTTTTTGCTTTTCTTTCCATACAGCATAGCCCATGAAGGCTCCTTGAGTTAAAATTCATAATAGTCAAAATGTATTACATTTTATTTCTGGAAGCTATTTCCAAACTGCCATGATGGTTGTCTTCAAGACAGGCAAAATTCCCTCTTTAGCATCTTGAGATCTCATTATTTTTGTTTTTCTTAGTGCGTGAGTATTTTCAGTTATTACAAGTCAATGAATTACGTATGTCTGTTTTTAAAAAGACAGATTAACATGTAGCAAACTAGTGGGCATATTCTTTTTCCTGCCCTGTGGCTGACTGATAACATGGGTAAGTGTTGTCCCAATCTGTAATGCCCTCTCTGTTGAAGCACATATTACCGTTTTTTTTTTTCTCTCTTCCCTTCCTCCTCCCTCCCAGGATGAAAATGAAGCTGACAGTGCTTTGGTTGTTCCTACTTCTGATCCAGCTTCAAACCTTCAGCCAACTAAGCCTAAAGATTTTATAGCATTCGTTAACCTAGTAGAATTCTGCAGGTACTGCATGTTCTGTCATTTGAAAATTATGGAGTAGGTGCTGAGATAGTAAGATGCTATAGAAATGTTAACTATTAGTATTTAGTGTGATCATTTCCTCGTTTCTAGCCATATTTGAAGGCTGTTTAAAGTGCACAATGTCCAGAACACTAGTTGGAAGCCAGTAAGCACATTTTGAACATTTAGGTTGTGGGCGAAAATATCAGTACACTGAAACTGTATAGAAGATTTGCAGCAAATTCCAGGATACATGATGCCCTTAAAATTGAGTGAGGAATTAACTGTGTGACTGCTGCACTTTAGTGCTTTGTCATCCATATATTCTAAGTGCTTAGCTTCCGATTCTTAAACTTCAGAAATATATAGTTCAATATTAGAGGTTTTTGTCACCATTCTAGTACTCATTCACCTTCATTTTATTCAGACATGCTTGCCTATAATATCTGCAGCGTGTGTTAAAAATAGCATCTATAATTACACTAGTTATTGTAGGATATAATAATTGAGGATTTTCGGCTCTCATGCTTAAGGACATAAGATCTCCTTTAAAATATTACAGTATTTTACTGTGAAGGCCCCAAACTCTATAATATTGTAACTTGTAAGGGTTTAGGATCATTATTGTGGAAATATTGTAGTATATTCTTTATAAGGGTGATCACTGGATGGGGTCAGGAAGAAATGCTCCTTGTGCCCTGTTTAATGTTGTGTAATTAGGGGCAGTCTGGGAATTTTACTCCTTCCTCTTTAGTATCCTGTAACTGATTTATTTTCAAGATTGATAGTTGGTCTGTTGCATTATGGCAGTTCTGATGTTTTTCACTTTCAAGCGGGTATAAGAAAACCTCATTTCAGTTTATTTTGTTTGAATGTTCCCTATGCATTTATTTTACAGAGAAATTCTGCCAGAGAAGCATGTTGAATTTTTTGAACCATGGATGTATTCCTTTGGTTATGAGCTTATTATACAGTCAACACGGTTACCTCTTATTAGTGGATTCTACAAATTGCTCTCTGTTGCAATGAAAATTGCCAAGAAAATAAAATATTTTGAGGTGAGTACTCTCACTTGGGGCATTTCATGTTGTCTTTTAATGACTATGTAAGTTGAGATGTACTTGTACACAACTGAAAATATTTATTAGTTATTGTTCCGTATTTTACTTAACAAATTTTCAGTGCAAATTATGCCTTTTTGCAAAAAAAAAAAAAAAAAAAAAAAAAACCCTATTGGAAAGCTGAAATTAGGCTGAAAACTCAGCTTTTTAAAATATATCATCCATACGGGATTCCTTTCTGCTGGATCTTCGCTGCTAGTGTGAGATTAATAGAACTCACCTAGCACTTAAGGGTATTTGATGTTTAAGGTGACTGGCCAGATTCTGAGCTGATGTAAATTGACATAGATCCATTGGCTTCAAGGGAAGGAGGCTGATTTATACAAGCTAGGAAGATGATCCAGTAAATTCAGAGAAGCAGAATCACCAAGTAAATAAGTTACTCTTTCATTCTCTGAGTTTGTATCCTGTTGTGGGAGGAGGATTCATGTGCAAGGAAGCTTGTGGGCAAAGGAGGTCCTTCAATTCAATGTCTATCCTTAGAGCTGTGAGAGAGGGAAAATCACAGATCTTGAACCACCTACATAGAGAAGCTGTCCTTCTGCACTGCATGCCTTCTCCCACCAAAAATGGGAACATGGTTCATACAAAGAGCCTGGCTGTGCCTGCCTCTCCAAGAGCTTTAGAAGGAAAGAACCAGTTTTTCACAAAAGTTCAAACTAAGAAGTTTGCCATTGATTTCCACAGAAATTGTGTAGACATTTATGCAGGTTAGCATGAGGGGATTATGCTGTGGTGAGCTGCCTTCTTTTCCTACCCCACTCCCTTTCTAGCCACACCTTTATAAACCTGCAGAGCCATATGTGTACACTAGTCATGGAGAGAATCTTGCTTCTGTTTTCTTTGGTCAGGGGTGATGGGCGGGGAGAGGAAGTGATGCTGCTGCTTAAACTCCTCCATCCACAAGCATATTGATCACTTTGGCTAGTATTTGCATACATTTAGTTGCCTCTGTACCTCAAAGCAGAGAGGATGACTTTGCCTTCAGTCCTTTTTGGTAGTATGTAATGGTGACTTTTGCTGAGAAAAGAGAGTGAACATATATTTTAAGCTTTCACTTTAGCAGATCTGTTAGTATTCAGGCAATAACATATTCTTATCCTGCAGCTTTTTGTTTTGAGCCTGACTTGTGGAACAAGCCTTGATGTCTGTCAGAACATGTACATTTTGTGTATTTTTTTATTATTTATTTATTTATTTATTTAATTTATTTATTATTCATAGCACTGATGATAGTTTCTGTTTGTCAGAGTGTAAGTCCAAAGAGTTACCAAAAATGCCCTGATGACCCTGAGAAGAGCTCTTGCTTTGCACTATTTGCAAAATTTGGAAAAGAGGTAAACCATTTTCCTTGTTAGGCTTTTATTACTATATCAATATAAACTGTTATTTCCAGTACAGAATTTCTAACAGTAGTATCTTTTTGACTTTTGTCTCCATCATAACACAGCATTATCCCAGCATTTTGGGTTATAAGAGATACTTACTTTACATAAATATGACCATGAGCAGATGTCTTTCCCTGCCTGCTTGCAGGGAAAATACTCTGTAGTCCAAACTTGCTGCCTTTCTGAGGTTTGGTTTCATTCACGTAGAAACAAACAATAAGATCAAATTCAGCTCAAGCCTTCTCCTGACTTGGCTGCTCAGCCGACACCCTAATCTCTTATATATGAGTGGAGAAATAAACCACCTGCCTGAGTAAGTCACCAAAAACACCTTAAAAGTTTCAGGTAGCATCAGCACCTGCTCCCGGACTGGTATGTTTCTGACCGAACAAGGTCATTCCAGTAAGTTGAAGTAATTGTCAGATAACCCAATAGTGCAGTACAATATGATTTCTTTCTTTAAAGTTCCAAAATGACTAGAAGTGATTCTGACTTGGGAGAAAGACATTTACATCCCTTACTCAACTTAAAAAATGTAAAGTTGATTTATTAAACAAATATAACTATTATCATGCCTTTTAGTCCATCCCCCGTAGTAAATTATTAGTGCCAAGAATGAACTTCAGGGAAGGAAATGCTGCTTAGTATAAAATAAATATCAATGCACATCTTCCATTGTTAAATGAAAATAATTAATTCAAAGGGAACAATTGTCATTTCTCTTTTTAAACATGAATGGCAAATTCTACCATACTGCAGTGGAATCATCTCGACAAATCAAAGTACAAGGATGTTTTGCAGTTCCTGAGCTACAACTGCACAGTTACTTCTCAGTTGTGCATTATATATTCCATGATAATATATTCTCTATGTGGCATTCAGATCCTATACCTGGATTTATTGTTTGAGTTTATAGAATGGACCGGTCACAAACTCTCTATTTAAAAATGCTTATTACAAAACAAATGTAAGTTGACATAATGTCAGTTAAAACTCTGGTATTCAAAAATTGACTCAGTCCACCACCTGAGAGAAAACTATGTGAATACATAGGCTTTGTAGTATGCTTATGTATACAGCAAGTTAGGCTTTGTCGGACCAATGGAGAAAGCAGATTCCATAATTAAAATGTAATCTCTGGTCCTAGAGTTTTGTTCAGGAGACAAATTTAACAATATTAAGAGCAAGCACTGTCCTTGAACTTATCTCCTGACTACAGTCAGTTTAAGTTAAGCAGCAGACAAATCATCCAATTACAGTTTTCAAGAGTAGCAGCCGTGTTAGTCTATATCAGCAAAAAGAACAGGAGTACTTGTGACACCTTAGAGACTAACAAATTTGAGTATAAGCTTTCGTGGGCTACAGCCCACTTCACTGGATGCATAGAATGGAACATACAGTAAGAAGATATTTATACATACAGAGAATGATATGCAGTCACAGTATTGATATGACATCATGATGATGACTTGTAATATGGGATAAGAGTGAAATATTTAAAAAGAAAAACACTTAAACATGTGATGTCAGTACAGCCCCTCATTAGAACTAGATTCTTAATTTACTCTTTGAACTTGAAATCATACCAAAACCATGAAACCTCACAAAACCCTCTCTTCCAGTGGGATTTAAAGGTTTTGGTTGATTCTACAGTACCTAAAATACCAACTCTTAAGTACAACTTTTACTCTCAAGATATTTTCTGCGCTGATATTAATTTCTGTTATCCTACCCTTTATGTTCTAATCAGTAAACAAGATTCCTGTGTTCTATGAATTATATAGCAACATATAGTGATACAGCCAACACTTTCAAGATCCTTTAAAGTTTTATTTACCAACTAAACAAATCTGCTCAATTATTATTGTTTGTTACATTTCTGAATTTTAGGTAACAGCAAAAATGAAACAGTACAAAGATGAGTTGTTAGCATCATGTCTGACCTTTGTACTCTCCTTACCACATGACATCATCATGCTTGATATCAAAGCATACATTCCTGCATTGCAGGTGGGTCAGTGTGATGTACGGTTAACATTCTTTGTTGGCTTTTGTTTTTAAAATCAGTCTTGCAAATTTTTTTAATTGTATATGATTTTTTTTTTGTACGAATAGGTAAGAGATCTTTCACTTTTGCACTAGCATCACCATTGATAAAAGGGTCAATGAGCCAACTTTTTTTGAGAGCTGGTAAATTTGTATGGCTACTACGTGATGTTTGCAGCTCCACCTGAAGGTCCTGAAGGCGTTCTAATGTTGTAATGTAGTAAAATAAATGTTTTTGGTACATTAGCATGTCAGCTGTTAGGGAGCTAAAGATATAAAAGGAAATTATATTTATTGTGTTATAATTTACTCATAAAGCTATTTTTTCTTTAAATCTTAGTATTGATTCCCAAAATATTTAATAGCTTTGTTGGCTTAATATGTAGAATGCATTTAAGCTGGGCCTCAGCTATACCCCAATGGCTGATGCGGGGCTGGATGCCCTGGAAGACTGGTCAGCTCGCATTCCCAAACATTTAATGCAGCCTTACTACAAGGATGTCCTGCCTCTCTTTGATGGCTATTTGAAAACCACTGGATTGGCAGGTATGTGGTAGAAAACATTGATAGTGTAGAAATATAGAGTTGGGGACATTTGCAAGCTTTACTATATTCAAGTATAACTAATAATAAAAAATTCAGTAGAGCCTGAGGGTGCGGATGTAGGATACTTGCAGCTTATTGTAGAAACTCTTGCATGTGGAATATTAAGAGATTATTCTACAACCAAGAATTGTGCTTTTTTTTTTTCCCCCCAACTGAGAGAGATTAGTGACTGCTGCAAGTAGAATCCCAACAGTAGTAAATGGTATCAATTTATATGTGCCATCCTTCAGATTGTTTTCAGCAGTAGCTAACAGGACAATAACTACTGTATTACCCCTAGTATATTGTGGTAAGTTTTGTGATGTTAGTGGGAGTTCTGTGCACCCGTGAGTGGGTCGTAACCCCTGTTGTCTGGTCTTCAGTTCCAGCTATAATAACTGGCTTTTTCAGTGCTCATAGCCCAAGTAAAAGGCCCATATCGGATGGTGATATTTTACCTGTACCGACACCCCAATTAGCTGTTGTGTAATAATAATTTCTGAAAAATTATCAGAGCTTCTTCATGGCCAGTCTTGTGCCACCCTGTAAATTGCTTGGTGGGGGGAGGGGGGATTTATGTTGCAGAGAATGGCTATTGCCCTTCTCTCTGCACCTCACAAGTTCAAGCAAATTCTGTTTTCAGCTCACCCACGCTCCCAATGCTTGATGACAATAGTCCCACTGTCTCCTTTCTGGTGTTAAGTTTCCTTTGAGTCAGCTTAAAGTTGTTTCCGTAACATGAAGAGTTTTTCCATGTCTGAGATCTGAAAAGGAAACTTAATTTTTGCAAAATCACTTTTAAGAGAATAAATTCAGTAGGATTTGAGGGTGGGTGAGTACAGTATGTGGGCATTAATAAGCTGCTTCTTGTTGATCAGATGAATCCCAGAATAATTGGGAAGTGAGGAAGCTTTCTCGTGCAGCCCAGAAAGGGTTTAACAAAGTTGTGATACAGCGTCTGAAAAAAGCAAAGACCCTTTCATTGGTAAATAAATCCTTCCCTTTCTCTATTGAAACTGACATTAAAATTTCTGTTCTGCTCAGCTTTCAAAACCAAAGAGTATTATATTATACCTTTTCAGAAGTAGATGTGAAAATACACTGTGTATATCTTAATCAGAATGCATATTATTTGCTTGCAGTTACTGCATATAACCATGAATTCTCTCATTTTTCTTAGTGACATTTCAAGTACTTTTTTTCTTGTGTATATAATATGAGGCCTGACTGAAATATTGAATAAACTGATGTTTGTGAGATGCCTTCCAAAATCAGATGCTGCACATATAGGCTTGTGAACAGGGCCCTTGATTGTGGAAATCACTTCTTGCCACAGAATTGGGCTCAAGAATTTAAGCATTTATTTTTTTAAAATATGCTTCTGGCCCATACGATTGCAGAGTAAATCTTGGGTACAAATTGATACAGAGATGTCTTCATAAATCTGCGGACAACTAGGAACAGTAGTACTGAGAGATGAACTGTCCCACTCATCTCAATGAGATATTAACTCTGAAACATAAACTTGATAATCTGTGGCATATTGAAAATGTGCAGCAGTATGAAATAATTGGAATTGAATGTCACATGAGTAATGCAGGGGTTAGTTAATTGATTGTGGTGCTTAACTTTATGTATTTCAGTAAAATAATAAAAAAAGCCCTACAGAATAAAAATGTATCTAAAACTACTTCAGAATTTCCAGAACATCCACCAGACTGCTGATAATTTACATCCAGTTTGCTGCAAAGTACCAGAGGCCTTGCTCATAAGAAGTATCTGATATTTTCCTGACTGGCACTCAAGCCACACTAAAATCAGAATCTGGTTTTACAGTGGTTCTGAATGGTACTTTGTAGATATTTATTTTGTATCCTATCCAAAACTTAATTGAAACTCATGAAAGTCAGGCATATCACTCATCCAACCCAGGGGCATCTCTCTCACTTTAGAAAACATTGGCATAGTTTAATTTATGTGTAATTTAATTTGTGCAACTTAATGTATAAACTACCTGGAAGGAGACGGTTTTAAGTATGTAAACAATAGCTAATCCTAGTTCTGTATGCAGTGTTGTAACCGTGTCAGTCCCAGGGTATTAGAGAGACAAGGTGTGTGAGGTAATATGTTTTATTATTCTCTGTGTTGCTCGAAAGCTGGTCACTCACCAACAGAAGTTGGTCCAGTAAAAGATATTCCCTCATCCGCTTTGTCTTTCTATTTGTGCAGATCGTGTCAAATCCAGCAGTTTATGAACAAAGCCAGTTAGTTTATACATTAAATGAATTTACGTCATTGTTGGCTGTTGGGTACTCAGCACTTCTGAAAATCAAGCATATGCCTAAATATGGATTTAGGAGCCTAACTTTAAACCCCTATTTAAAAAAAAACATCTTGTTTTGTGAAATTCTGCACACAACAATGTATTCTGTAGGCATGTGATATTCCTGTGCAGAATGAAGGCACGTGTGTCACAAAATTATTTTACCCTTTCTGCAGAAATTGCCACTAAAGTGTCACAAAATATGGTGACTGTTTTGCTGCCTTCAGAATAAATCTAATAGGGAGAGGAACTGCGTATGGAGCCAATAAAAATAAAATGCTTTCCAGTGCTTCTCTGTGTCTTACTGAGTCTCAAGAATTCCCCTCCCCCGCTCAACTGTTTTAACTTTAAGATTCTAATCCTGTGTCCACTTATATTTGTAAAGTTACACATATGCATGAGTTGCCCCACTGTCTTCACTTTTCTAATGATATCTTGAATTATCCAGGAAGATCATCTATCCTTGGAAGCTGTAAGAACTAGAGTGGTACGGCTTCTTGGATCTTTGGGAGGGCAAATCAATAGAAATTTACTTACAGGTGAGTGTCCAAAAATATTAAACACTTCTGTGCTTTCTCTCATTTACAACTGACTTTAAATGCAAGTTCATAAATGTTGTTATCCTTTTATGAAATAAGGTGACCTTACCAAATAAAAACTATTTTAGTAGGCTGGTTCCATTTTGTTAAGCTTTTCAGTTCACAAGAACAAAGCAAAACCTACTGTGGAACAATAAGTGAGGTGCAGTTCCCAGCTTGAGTAGACATATATGCATGATCTCTGCTCAAACTAGCATGCTAAAAATAGAAGTGTGATTGCGGCAGTACAGGTGGTGGCTTGGGCTAGCCATCCGAGTATGTATCTAGGGCCTCAGTCAGCGTTGTACTTGTGGCTAGCTTGAGCCACCATGGCCATGTTGGTGTTTTTAATACATAAGCTTGACCAGAGCTAGTGCATTTGTTTATCTGAGCTGGAAATTACACCTCTCAGCTTGCAGTGTAGACAGGGTCTGCTAACAGGGAGTTTCGCAAGGGAGTTCAGAAGGGGAGTGAGAAGGGAGCGGGGGTTCCTTGCTGGTTCTATCTGTTTCCCTTTATTCCCCTTAAAACCTATAAGCCAAACTACATTCAAAACTTCTTGCTTTAAACAACCCTTTCATTAACTAGGAGACAATGCTGGCAGAAGCCCAGCTGCAGAGTGGGGGCTATCCAGTTTATTGCACTGAGTGCATGTATGATTACCTGCCATGTGGGTGGATGGCATATGTGTGCATTCGGTGCAAGGCGCTCCTGGCCGTCAGAGACCATGTGCGGACTTTGGAGGCCAGGGTGATGGAACTGGAGGAGCTAAGAGAGGCAGAGAGGTATATTGAGGCTTTCCGGGACACTGTAGAATTGTCCCACCTCCGGTCAGGCAGCCCCTGCACTGTTGAGGAGGATGAAAGGCCCAGGGAAGCAGAGCAGTCAAGGGGAGCAGAGGGAAACCTTCCCATAGTTGGGACCCTCCTTCCAGATGGTGCTGAGGTTGCCTCTCGCATTGAGGTTACCTCTCCGGGGGAGGGAACTCCAGTCGCTAGGAAAAGGCAGGTGTTAATAATGGAAGATTCGATCATTAGAAATGTAGATAGCTAAGTTTGTGATAACTGGGAGAGCCGTATGGTGACTTGCCTGCCTGGTGCGAAGGTTGCGGATCTCTCGAGGTATTTAGACAGACTTATGTGTAGTGCTGGGGAGGAGCCGGTGGTCGTGGTACATGTAGGTACCAGTGACATAGGGAAGGGTAGGAGAGATGTCTTGGAGGCCAAATTTAGGTTGCTAGGGAAGAGACTGAAATCCAAGACCTCTGTGGTGGCATTCTCAGAAATGCTCCCAGTTCCATGCGCAGGGCCAGGTAGGCAGGCAGAGCTTCAGCGTCTCAATGCGTGGATGAGACGATGGTGTAGAGAGGAGGGGTTTACATTCATTAGGAACTGGGGAAACTTTTGGGATGGGGGGAGCCTATACAGGGGAGATGGGCTCCACCTAAACCAAAGTGGAACCAGACTGCTGGCACTAAACATTAAAAAGGTTGTAGAGTAGTTTTTAAACTAGGAGATGGGGGAAAGCCGACTGCTGCAGAGGAGCGTGTGGATCGGACAGAGACTTCTCTTAGGGGAAAGTCTAATGATAGAGAATCTCCAGGTTATAGTCAGGAGTAGAGGATGGAAGAGGATAATGTAAGGGCCAGATCAGATGATAAACAGTCACATAAAAAAGATTCTGATTCATCAGAAAAGGGCAGACAAATAAACAGTGACAAGTTTTTAAAGTGCTTGTACACAAATGCTAGAAGTCTTAAAAAATAAGATGGGTGAACTAGAGTGCCTTGTAATAAAGGAGGATATTGATATAATAGGCATCACAGAAACCTGGTGGACTGAGGACAATCAATGGGACACAATCATTCCGGGGTACAAAATATATCAGAAGGACAGAACAGGTCGTGTGTGGGGGGGAGGAGAGTGTCACTATATGTGAAAGAAAATGTAGAATCAAATGAAGTAAAAATCTTAAGTGAATCCACATGTTCCATAGAATCTCTATGGATAGAAATTTCATGCTCTAATAAGAATAGAACATTAGAGATCTATTATCGACCACCTGACCAGGACAGTGATAGTGATGATGAAATGCTATCAAAATTAAGAACTCAATAATAGTGGGGGATTTCAATTATCCCCGTATTGACTGGGAAAATTTCACTTCAGGACGAAATGCAGAGATAAAATTTACCGATACTTTAAATTACTGCTTCATGGAGCAGCTGGTACAGGAACCCACAAAGGGAGAGGCAACTCTAGACTTAGTCCTGAGTGGAGCGCAGGAGCAGGTCCAAGAGGTAACTATAACAGGACCGCTTGGAAATAGTGACCATAATATAATAATATTCAACATCCCTGTGTGGGAAGAACATCTCAACAGCCCAACACTGTGGCATTTAATTTCAAAAGGGGAAACTATGCAAAAATGAGGGGGTTAGTTAAACAGAAATTAAAAGGTACAGTGACTAAAGTGAAATCCCTGCAAGCTGCATGGGTGCTTTTTAAAGACACCATAGTAGAGGCCCAACTTCAATGTATACCCCAAATTAAGAAACAGAGTAAAAGAATTAAAAAATTGCCACCGTGACTTGACTTAACCATGTAAAAGAAGCAGTGAGAGATAAAGACTTCCTTTAAAAAGTGGAAGTCAAATCCTAGTGAGGCAAATAATTTGGCAGCATTTATGCTACTTTCTAAGTGCAAGAATGTAATAAGAAAAGCCGAAGAGGAGTTTGAAAAACGGCTAGCCAAAAACTCCAAAGGTGGTAATAAAATGTTTTTTAAGTACATCAGAAGCAGGAAGCCTGCTAAACAACCAGTAGGGCCCCTTGTTGATCGAGATACAAAAGGAGCTCTTAAAGACGATGAAGTCATTGCGGAGAAACTAAATGGATTCTTTGCTTCAGTCTTCACGGCTGAGGATGTTAGGGAGATTCCCAAACCTGAGTCGGCTTTTGTAGGTGACAAATCTGAGGAACTGTCACAGATTGAAGTGTCACTAGAGAAGGTTTTGGAATTAATTGATAAACTTAACATTAACAAGTCACCGGGACCAGATGGCATTCACCCAAGAGTTCTGAAAGAACTCAAAATGTGAAGTTGCGGAACTATTAACTAAGTTTGTAACCTGTCCTTTAAATCAGCTTCTGTACCCAATGACTGGAAGTTAGCTAATGTAACGCCAATATTTAAAAAGGACTCTAGAGGTGATCCCGGCAATTACAGACCGGTAAGTCTAACGTCGGTACCGGGCAAATTAGTCGAAACAATAGTTAAAAATAAAATTGTCAGACACATAGAAAAACATAAACTGTTAAGCAATACTCAACGTGGTTTCTGTAAAGGACAATCATGTCTTACTAATCTATTAGAGTTCTTTGAAGGGGTCAACAAACATGTGGACAAGGGGGATCCGGTGGACATAGTGTACTTAGATTTCCAGAAAGCCTTTGAGAAGGTCCCTCACCAAAGGCTCCATAAATTAAGCTGTTATGGGATAAAAGGGAAGGTCCTTTCATGGAGTGAGAACTGGTTAAAAGACAAGGAACAAATGGTAGGAATTAATGGTAAATTCTCAGAATGGAGAGGGGTAACTAATGATATTCCCCAAGGGTCAGTCCTTGGACCAATCCTATTCAATTTATTCATAAATGATCTGGAGAAAGGGGTAAACAGTGAGGTGGCAAAGTTTGTAGATGATACTAAACTGCTCAAGATAGTTAAGACCAAAGCAGATTGTGACGAACTTCAAAAAGATCTCACAAAACTAAGTGATTGGGCAACAAAATGGCAAATGAAATTTAATGTGTATAAATGTAAAGTAATATAAAGCAGTCGTTTAAAGTATCGAGAAATTTTGTCTCAGCATTTTGTCCTGAGGTGACTTGTTCCCAGTCAATATGGAGCTAATTGAAATCCCCCACTGTTATTGAGTTCTTAATTTTGATAGCCTCTCTAATTTCCCTTAGCATCATCATCACTATCACTGTCCTGGTCAGATGGTCGATAATAGATCTCTAATGTTCTATTCTTATTAGAGCATGAAATTTCTATCCATAGAGATTCTATGGAACATGTGGATTCACTTAAGATTTTTACTTCATTTGATTCTACATTTTCTTTCACATATAGTGACACTCTCCTTTCCTTCCCTTCCTCTCCCCCCCCCCCCCCGGCACTACCTGTTCTGTCCTTCTGATATATTTTGTACCCCGGAATGATTGTGTCCCATTGATTGTCCTCAGTCCACCAGGTTTCTGTGTTGCCTATTATATCAATATCCTCCTTTATCACGAGGCACTCTAGTTCACCCATCGTATTATTTAGACTTCTAGCATTTGTGTACAAGCACTTTAAAAACTTGTCACTGTTTATTTGTCTGCCCTTTTCTGATGCGTCTGATTCTTTATGTGAATGTTTCTTGTCTGATCTGGCCCTTACATTATCCTCTTCCATCCCCTCCTCCTGACTAAAACCTAGAGACGTACCCAAAAAGGTCACCTAGCCCCCAATCATGCAAAGCCTTACACATATAATTCACTTTATACATGGAATTGGTCCTTTTGATGACTATTAATGGGAAACTGACTGTACAAAGTGAAGTCGGACTCAGTTTTTGCTGCCTCCCATTTACCCCTTCCACTCCCCGGGTTAACTATCATTTTCTCTTTTAGTTGTAGACATTTTAGGGTCATATCTTGTAACTGGATCCACATGTTTAGACCCTATACTCACACTGAATCCTGTTTGAAATTAGTCAGTTTCTGTGCATTTCCAAGGATCTGCCTGCCTGGATCCGTTTGTAAAATCCCACCTCTAAGCGTTGCTTGTAACAGTAGCAGACCAAAACAATCCATACTGGACTTTTGAGAGAAGTGTTCTGAAACAAGCATGCTCCAATATGTTCCAAATTTATAAACTACTCTGAAATTACCTCTGTTGGAGTTGGATAGTAATGCTGTCTTGTGAAAAGTTGACAGCAGTTACTCTTTCTCCAAGTGACAGTGGAGCTGTTTTTCTGTGAAAGTGAGACCACTATTATTCTGACAAGTACCTTGATTAGCTAGGTATTGTGATGCACCCCTTGTTTGAAGTTGGAGGGGTTAGTTAAAAAACTCTATCAAAGTGCCTGAAAATCTCAGTTCTTTATGACTTATGTTTGATTTTATCTTGTTAGTTGCATAGCATAAAGCTTATTTTTGTTTTGCTTTCTTCCTAATATACTAGCTGCTTCTGCAGAAGAGATGATGAAGAAATTTGTGTCCTGGGACACTGAGAAGCACCTGAGCTTTGCTGTACCCTTTGCAGACATGAAGCCAGTCATCTACTTGGATTTGTTCTTGCCTCGTGTGACTGAATTAGCTCTATCTGCTAGCGACAGGCAGACTAAAGTATTGCCATTTTTCTGTTTGTTTTCATTATTAAATAATTGTCAGCTAATGCTTGTAAAAGATCTACTTCCTTTGTGAAGGCACTTCTGTTTTTGACTAAATCTTAGACTGTAACATGGATCCTTGATGCAGCTCTATAATCATGTTGCTCTCCACGCTACAAAATAAGAAGTTATAGAACATAGATCCTTCGAACTGTATTGTACAGCCATGTGCTTCCATGGTTAAACTTGTAGTGAAAATGAGGGTTTAAGGTGGCTTTCTTTTTGTGTTATCTGGCCTCCTTCCCTGGCATAATATGCAAGCTTGTATTTTACCTCTTTATTGGCCCCAGTGCAGGAAAATAATTAAGGACATGCTTAAGTTCTTTGCTGGGTTGGGATCATGGTTTTCAAAGAAAGACGAGGCCAGTAGGAATCCGGCAATGCATGGCTATGAATGGTTTTCAGTAATGTGTTTTCTCCAGGTCATAAATTCGAAAGCCAGAAGGGACCATTGTGATAATTTAGCCTGACCTCCTGTATAACACACAGGCCATAGAACGTCCCCAAAATAATTCTTAGAATGTATCTTTTACAAAAACATCCAAAACCCCCCAATTGTGCACAATGAAATGGGAAGCAATAACTTGCTATGAAAAACTGGGATAGTATCTGAATTACTTCGTGAGCACAGCATTGAAGTACTTCTTAGTGCCATATTTGTTGCTAGTATGAGGATGCAGTATGGATCAAAACAAGTTCATTAGCATTTATTAGTGACAATAATTTCCCTTGCCCCCATTCCTTGCTTGTGTAAGTAACTGGTACATAACAAAAAAGGCTGATCAAACCTTTATTGCAGGTTGCAGCATGTGAGCTCTTGCATAGCATAGTTATGTACATGTTGGGGAAAGCATCTCAAATGCCAGATGGACCTCCAGGTTCCCCACCCATGTATCAGCTGTATAAACGAATGTTTCCTGTACTGCTTCGGCTTGCCTGCGATGTAGACCAGGTAAATACATTTATTTGTTTGTGCTTCCTACTGAAGCTCACACTTTGTACTGTTATATCTTAGAAAATTCCTTTTTAGCTTGGTTAAAAGCATCTAAACTTTGGAATACATTTATTACATGATGTAAAACATTATGGCACAAGCTGCTGTTTTATTTATTTATTTAATAAATACTTTTGTTTACTGAGATCCTTATTCTCCAAGCTTCCAAAGTGTAAGACAGAAGCTTCCTAGAAAAGTCCAGTGATGGACTGCAATACAGATTAATTCACAGGAGTATCATTAAAGGAACAGTCTTCTCTGATTCATTCTAAGAGTTTTCCAAAGTAGGAGTTCTTGATTTCTATAGCAAAATAAGTTAATTTTGGGAGGGGGGAATTAATCATTCCAAATACAGAGTTAGTGTACAGCTGCCATGCTCCAGAGAAAAAATACATGAGGCACAATTTGTGATATTTGTTATCTGGTGGTAGTGATATACATAGAAGCACACAGAATTATAACACCCTCCAGCCAAAGATCTTGAAGCATATTAACCTTCACATCCCTTGTAGGAAGGTATTATCATCCTCATCTTACAGATGGGGAAGCTGAGTCACACAGAGATTTAAAATAACTGAACATATAAGGTTTTTCAGTTTCTGAAATGTTTCATCCTATAAAGGAATTATGTCTTCCACCAGCTGAGTGTCTCTTCCAGTGCACCAAAATAAAAAGATTAGACATCAAGTCTAACTAATTGCTGGTGTAAATGTGGGTACAGCTCCTCTGAAGTGAGTGGTGATGTGCCCAATTATAGCTATGCAAGTCTGAAGTTAGTGTGCCTGGGGCCAATATGGCATCCTCAGTCTGTGTGACGTTTTCTCTATTTTGAGATCAAATAGACTTTGCATTTTGAAAAATATGTAGAAAATGACTATACCAATTGAAGTAAACCCCTCTTTGCAGACATTGATCTACATTAATTACATCAAGGTTGAATTTGGCACATTTAAGTTCTTTAAATGCTCTTTTATGTCAAGATGTCAATATTTGGTAATATTTGACATTCCAATAAGAGTGTTAAAATCCAACAACATGTTAAATAGTAAGGCTAAAAAGATGCTAACCCCTCTCCCCCCCAAACTGAGTATGGTTTAAAAACCAGATAAATTACTTACCTGCCTTCCTTTCAAAGGCTGGTTGTATGCACCAGTGTCAACCAGAAGGTTGTGGTGTGTGATGTCACTATGAGAGTGAGAATGAGCTTGGTGAGCTCTTGGCTTTGAGGACCTGAAAAGGGAAAACAGATTCTTGATGATTCCCAGTCAAATGCTTCTTTTGTCCTTGCTGTTGGATAGATGAACCTATAATTATGAAGTTATTGGCTTTTCACTCATTCACTTTTTACAGACTCCTCTTTTTTTTTAAATGTTTTTTTTCATTGTCAAATGAAAACAAACTAGAATATAAATATATATTTTAACCTAGTGGGTGGTGGTTTTCATCTCTTCAGGTAACAAGGCAGTTGTATGAGCTTCTAGTCATGGAATTGATTCACTGGTTCACCAACAACAAAAAATTTGAAAGTCAGGACACAGTAGCATTGCTGGAAGCTATTCTGGTAGGAAGTTGGTTTCTCTTTTTGTTGTTGTTTTGTTTTGTTTTGTTTTTTGTTGTTCTTGTGTGATGTCTTTTAAAAAGTAAAGTATGATCTGCTAAAGGAACTCTAACAACAAATATACACATTTTACAGACCTTCTTCTCATGTAAAGAAGAAATCCAATTTATTACTTTCTTCCGTAAGCCATCTTTATTCATTATTACACTTCTACCCTGATATAACGCGATCTGTTACAACAAGAATTTGGACATAACGCGGTAAAGCAATGCTCCTGGGGGGCGGGGCTGCGCGCTCCGGCAGATCAAAGCAAGTTCGATATAACTTGGTTTCACCTGTAACACGGTAAGATTTTTTGGCTCCTGAGGACAGCGTTATACTGGGGTAGAGGTGTACTTACTTTTATGTTGGGCTTTATACTCCTGTGAATCCTTCATCTTTTTTTTTCACTTGACAATCTCTAAAGTCAAGTATCTTGAAAATTAGCAAGCATATTGTTAATCTTGGAAAGATCCTAGCTATCCTTTTCATGATCAGTGTGTACAAGAAAGTACTAAAATACCGTTTTGTATAGGCTGTTTGAAAGTTTTCTACAGTTGTTATTCAGGCAAAAGTTTAACTACTTTTTGCACCATACTGATTAATTAAAAGTTATCACAGTGGTCAGGTGAATGGAATTGTTAACCAAAAGAACTTTTTCTCCCATTTGTTGGGTATTCAGCTGAAATAGGTATTAAACAAAAATACCACCCAGAAATCGTCTGGTTAAATACCCTTTTTCCATTTGGCTCTTAGTATATACTTCATTAATACTGTGATGTCATTGTACTAGTTCTCCAGTTTTTTATAAACTTCCAGGGGCAAAATGGGTAGACAAGACTCTGCATTTCAAATAGAAACTACAAGCAGAAAAAAAATCTTAATTATTTTCGCCCCAAACAAACAAAATGCCAGATACCTTTATATATTGTAAAGATAAAAAAGGGGACCAACCTCCCTTCCCTTTGTAGATGATCTGTGAAGTACTGTCTTAATGCAGGAAGTCAGTTTAGACTGGTCAAAGGGTATTGTGTCTGGATGACTTCAATAAGGAATTTTACTTTTAATCTAATAAAAGCTTACTCACATGCACCAATTTTCTCCTCCCTGCCCCCTCATGCGCAAACCTTTTGTTTGTTTGTTTATTAATTAATTTATTTATTTATTGAGCCATTTATACTGTGCATTATTTTTTCTTTATGCTTATTCTTATATTTATGTCCATTGGAATAATGCATGATATTTAGCACTTATATCTGAGGTTCTCAAAGCCCTTCACAAACATTAATTGAATAGATCTCATCTTCCCTACGAGATGATTCTGATAAATATTGTGCCCTTCTTAAAGATGGGAAGATTGAGGCTTGGAAGTTAACTTGCCCAAAGTCATGCAGCAAGCCTCTGACAGCACCAAGTTTAGAACCTTGTTCTGACTGTCTAATCTAATTTTTCTAGGTTCTTATCAGATGCCTGTTACCATAGTATCTGAGCACTTATTAATAAATAAATAAACTTTAATATAAGACAGAGTCTAACAAGTGGCATAGATTTTTTTTTTCCCTCTACCCTGGAAGATTGTTGGAGGCTTTTTCCAGACATCTTTCCAATTCTTCGCTTTATACATTACATTATTCTGTGTCTCACATATCCTTTCATCTGGGCACTAGAGTGAAAGTAGGCCTGTAACGGAGAGGGAGAAACCTACTTTTGTATGAAGTAGAAAACCACAGCAATGCTAGCCTTGAAGCTTATACTTCTTGTAATGAAACAGTCTGCCCTTAATTTCAGGATGGGATAGTGGATCCTGTTGACAGCTCTTTGAGAGACTTCTGTGGTCGGTGTGTTAGAGAATTTATGAAATGGTCCATTAAGCAGACAACGCCACAACAGCAGGAGAAAAGTCCAGTGAACACCAAGTCACTCTTCAAGCGACTGTACAGCCTTGGTCTTCACCCTAATGCTTTGAAGAGGCTGGGAGCAGCGCTTGCTTTTAACAACATCTATAGAGAATTTAGGTGAGCTGAAAACTTGAACAGTAGCTAAGCTAGAGTAAAATAAGCAATGTTAATATACTAGAGGAGAGAGACATTTTGAGAAGAGAACCCAGATTTTTATCCACTTACACTGATGTTGCTTGATGCTGACCATTAATATGTAAAGAAGCTGTATCAATGGACCTCTTAAGACCAAATACTGTGAGTGAAATTCACTTGACTCTCAGAGAGCCTAAATATTTAGGTTCTATGTGGGGTGGAGAGCAGTGAGGCTCCCACTTTCCATCCCAAAGCCAGATAAGAATGATAAGTTATTAGTTTTTTGTTTTTGTTTTTAAAGTACCACTTTTAATGATGGCTAAGTAATTTTTCTCATTTGCTAATAATGGTCTAAAATATTTTTGCAGTCTGTTAAGAAGTTTCTTTGTTCATTTGAAATGTGGCACTATTTTGTTTAACTTATTTCTAAATTTCATATTTGAGTTTCATATTCACTTGTCTATTGCTACTCCTATTCATGCTTCTTAGCATATTTGCTCTGTTCCTCATTTTTTAGGGAAGAAAATTCTCTAGTAGAACAATTTGTGTTTGAAGTATTGGTTGTGTATTTGGAAAGTCTGGCCTTGGCCCATACAGATGAGAAGTCACTAGGTGAGTTGAAACTGATTTATTGTGAAATGAAACGAATAACCCATCCCATCTCTCATCCTTTTAGATAGCTAATGAAACAATCTTCAGTAAGCCAAACCATGATATTGAAGTTGTAGGTAAACTACAGTGCAGTTCCCTTCTTACCAGAGGATAAATTATTTTCCATTCTGAGTGCTCCTCATTAAATTGGGTTTCTGATTTACTGACATTTCTGTGCAAATTTCTTAAATGTGTGGGATTTTTATATCTGTATGTAAAATAAATCTGAGTTTTACAGATGTTTTACAACAAAACTTCAAAAAGCTGAGTGATGCTTCTGACCTATAGCTCCTAGTCCCACAGTTACACAAAGTAACAATGGAGCCCAGTGGTTTTTAGAGTTTAAAGGCTATTTTGTAACAAATATGGAGCTCAAAAAACATATTTTTCTGCATTGATGGTGAGGGCTCCACCTACTTAGCAGCAACAAGCCCTCTTATGCTCCCCCATTTGGTTCTGGGAATGGGAATTGTGTGCCTAGTTCATGACCTCTTCCCCAATATTAATTAATAACCTATAGTATTAGATTTACTTGCCTTTTTTCCAGTAGCCCTTTGTCATAGCTTCATAGATTGTAGGGCTGGAAGGGACCTCGAGAGGTCATCGAGTCCAGTCCCCTGCCCTCGTGACAGGACCAAATACTGTCTAGACCATCCCAGATAGACATTTATCTAACCTACTCCTAAATATCTCCAGAGATGGAGATTCCGCAACCTCCCTAGGCAATTTATTCCAGTGTTTAACCATCCTGATAGTTAGGAACTTTTTCCTGATGTCCAACTTAAACCTCTCTTGCTGCAGTTTAAGCCCATTGCTTCTTGTTCTATCCTTAGAGGCTAAGGTGAACAAGTTTTCTCCCTCCTCCTTATGACACCCTTTTAGATACCTGAAAACTGCTATCATGTCCCCTCTCAGTCTTCTCTTTTCCAAACTAAACAAACCCAATTCTTTCAGCCTTCCTTCATAGGTCATGTTCTCTAGATCTTTAATCATTCTTGTTGCTCTTCTGTACCCTCTCCAATTTCTCCACATCTTTCTTGAAATGGGGTGCCCAGAACTGGGCACAATACTCCAGTTGAGACCTAACCAGCGCAGAGTAAAGTGGAAGAATTACTTCTCGTGTCTTGCTCACTTCTTGTGTCTTGCAACCGAGAATCATGTTTGCTTTTTTTTGCAACAGCATCACACTGTCGACTCATATTTAGCTTGTGGTCCACTATACCCCCTAGATCCCTTTCTGCTGTACTCTTTCCTAGACAGTCTCTTCCCATTCTTTATGTCTGAAATTGAGTGTTCCTTCCTAATTGTTGCACTTTGCATTTGTCTTTATTAAACTTCATCCTGTTTACCTCAGACCATTTCTCCAATTTGTCCAGATCATTTTGAATTATGACTCTATCCTCCAAAGCAGTTGCAATCCCTCCCAGTTTAGTATCATCTGCAAACTTAATAAGCGTACTTTCTATGTCAATATCTAGGTCGTTGATGAAGATATCGAACAGAGCCGGTCCCAAAACAGACCCCTGCGGAACCCCACTTGTTATACCTTTCCAGCAGGATGGGGAACCATTTATAACTACTCTCTGAGTACAGTTATCCAGCCAGTTACGCACCCACCTTATAGTAGCCCCATCTAAATTGTATTTGCCTAGTTTATTGATAAGAATATCATGCAAGACCGTATCAAATGCCTTACTAAAGTCTAGGTATACCACATCCACCGCTTCTCCCTTATCCACAAGACTTGTTATCCCATCAAAGAAAGCTATCAGATTGGTTTGACATGATTTGTTCTTTACAAATCCATGCTGGCAATTCCCTATCACCTTACCACCTTCCAAGTGTTTGCAGATGATTTCCTTAATTACTTGCTCCATTGTCTTCCCTGGCACAGAAGTTAAACTAACTGGTCTTTAGTTTCCTGGGTTGTTTTTATTTCCCTTTTTTTTTAGATGGCCCTTTTGCAGTCTTCTGGAATCTCTCCTGTCTGCCATGATTTTCCAAAGATAATAGCTAGAGGCTCGGATATCTCCTCTATTAGCTCTTTGAGTATTCTAGGATGCATTTCATCAGGCCCTGGTGACTTGCAGGCATCTAACTTTTCTAAGTGATTTTTAACTTGTTCTTTTTTAATTTTATCTTCCAAACCTACTCCCGTCCCATTAGCATTCACTACGTTAGACATTCCTTCAGACTTCTCGGTGAAGACCGAAACAAAAGTCATTGAGCATCTCTGCCATTTCCAAGTTTCCTGTTACTGTTTCTCCCTCCTCACTGAGCAGTGGGCCTACCCTGTCCTTGGTCTTCCTCTTGCTTCTAATGTATTGATAAAGTCATCTTGTTTCCCTTTATTCCTGTAGCTAGTTTGAGCTCATTTTGTGCCTTTGCCTTTCTAATCTTGCCCCTGCATTCCTGTGTTGTTTACCTATATTCATCCTTTGTAATTTGTCCTAGTTTCCATTTTTTATATGACTCCTTTTTATTTTTTAGATCATGCAAGATCTCGTGGTTAAGCCAAGGTGGTCTTTTGCCACATTTTCTGTCTTTCCTACCCAGCGGAATAGCTTGCTTTTGGGCCCTTAATAGTGTCCCTTTGAAAAACTGCCAACTCTCCTCAGTTGTTTTTCCCCTCAGTCTTGATTCCCATGGGACCTTACTTATCAGCTCTCTGAGCTTATCAAAATCCGCCTTCCTGAAATCCATTGTCTCTCTTTTGCTGTACTCCCTTATACCCTTCCTTAGAATTGTGAACTCTATGATTTCATGATCACTTTCACCCAAGCTGCCTTCCACTTTCAAATTCTCAACAAGTTCTTTCCTATTTGTTAAAATCAAATCTAGAACAGCTTCCCCCCAGTAGCTTTTTCAACTTTCTGAAATAAAAAGTTGCTTGCAATGCAGTCCAAGAACTTATATAGTCTGTGCCCCGCTGTGTTATTTTCCCAACATATATCTGGATAGTTGAAGTCCCCCATCACCACCAAATCTTGGGCTTTGGATGATTTTGTTGTTTAAAAAAAGCCTCATCCACCTCTTCCACCTGGTTAGGTGGCCTGTAGTAGACTCCTAGCATGACATCACCCTTGTTTTTTTACCCCTTTTTAGCCTAACCCAGAGACTCTCAACACTTCTGTCTCCTATGTCCACCTCAGTCCAGGTGTGTACATTATTAATATATAAGGCAACACCTCCTCCCTTTTCCCCCGTCTATCCTTCCTGAGCAAGCTGTACCCATCCATACCAACATTCCAATCGTGTGTATTATCCCACCAAGTTTTGGTGATGCCAACATCATAGTTGTCTTTATTTATTAGCACTTCCAGTCAACTAATAATGGTTAAAATGTAAAACCAAAACCTTATTTACAAATCTTTCTTTATTTCTTTCAATAAAAAGTTTTTGGTTGTGATATTTTAGTGGGAGTGGCCACGGGAATGTTCATATGGAAAAGAATGAGCTCCTTTGTTGTGTGAGTTGGGTCATGTATGCCAAAGAAATTATCTCTAAATGATGTATACAGGAGGTACGAAAGATGATTTTGTGGCAGAGGCCTGGGAGTCAGGATATGTAGAGGCCTGTGACCTGTCCATGACTTTTTTTACTAAAAATACCAGTGAATAAAACTTGGAGGGGGGGACTGTCCGGGGGGTCCCAAGGGTGCTGGGGAGGGTGGCCCGGCTGCTTGGGGGAGGGTGGGTGGGAGCGCACAGCCTGGGCCTCCTGCTGGTGCTGGGAGGCTGTGGGTGGCAGCATGTGGCACAGGACTCCCACTGGTGCTGGGTGGGCATGGGCAGCGGCCTGGGACCCCTGCTGGTGCAGGGGGGTGTGTGGTTTGGCAGGGCTGGCAGGCTCCCTACCAAGCACTGCGCCTCCCCCCCTGCAGCAGCAGAGTTTTTGGGGTGTGGGAGGGTTTGGGCTATGGGACAGGGTGAGGCAGGCTCTGGGCAGTGCTTACCTGCGGGGCTTCCTGGAAGCGGTGACATCCCCCTCGTTCAGCTGCTAGGTGGAGGCGTTGCCAGGCAGGTCTGTGTGCTGCCTCTGTCTGCAGGCACTGCCCCTGCAGCTCCCATTGGCCGCGATTCCCAACCAATGGGAGCTGCAAAGCCAGCGCTCTGCATCCGCAAAGAGCGCTGCCGCAGAGCTGCCTGGCAACGCCTCCACCTAGCAGCTGAGCGAGGGGGATGTCCAGGTAGCCCCTCAGGTAAGTGCTGCCCAGAGCCCACCTCACCCCGTCCTGTGCCTCTGCCCCCTCCCACACCCAAACTTTGCTGCTGGGGGATGGGTGGGGGGGTCTGGGGTCCCGAGACTGCCCCAGCAGCGGCCGGTGTTGCCCCTGAGTCAGGTGCACCGGACGTTGCAGAAGTCACGGAGGTCACAGAAAGTCATGGAATCCGTGACCATTGTGACAAACTCGCAGCGTTAGTTATAGTGCATCACAAATGGAATATGAGCCAACAGAGTGGTGGTGTGGTGAAAAAGGTAAATGTCACTGTAACATTGTCATATATTAACAGGAGTGTTGTATGTAAGACATAGGAGGTAATTGTTCCACTATATTCAGCATTGGTGAGGCCTCAGCTGGAATGCTGTGTCCAGTTTTGGGCACCATGCTTTGAGAAAGAAGTTAACGAATTGGAGAGAGTCCGGGGGGAACAACATAAATAAGACCTTAGAAAACATGACCTATGGGAAAAGGTTGAAAGAATTGGGTGTATTTACACTCCTGGGGGGATTCTATGCCACTGTGCAATGCAGAATTTGCACAGAATTAATATTCTGTGCAGAATTTCCTTTTCTCTGTAGAATTGGTGCTGCAGACCTGCTGACTGCCACCAGGGGCTGCTGGACCCAGCAGAGCCCAGCTCGCAAATAGAAGACGCTGCTGGCGGGAGGAGACAGAGCTAGAGGGTTCCCAGCAGCTGCAGTTCCCAGCACGCCCTGAAGGAAGCAGGTGGCATGCAGGAAACGCCATACAAGCCCAAGACCCAGTATTAGGCTGTTTCTCCCTTTGCATCCCTGGGCTTTGGGAGGGAAGGGGTGCGAACGTCTAGGCTTGGGGGGCCCTGTGGCTGGGTGCTGTGAGTACGGGTGTCTGAGCTGGGGCGGGGAGGGAGGTACAGCTGAGGTCTGGAGGGAGAGGGTCTGGGTGTCTGGCCCTGCAGCTCAGGGAGGTATGTGTGCAGGTGGCTGGGCTCTGGGAGGGCAGGGGGTACAGAAACAGCAACTGGGCTGTCATAGGGGTTTCTTTAAATTTCTGCTTCTGGGGTAATCTTTTTTGTTGTCTGTATTGTTATATACACATTTGCTGATAGGTATTTTGAAATAAATCACCAGAAATATTGAAACTGATATGATTATATTATGTTATTTTGACAAAATATAAAGAATTTTGCAGAATTTTAAAATATTGTGCACAGAATTTTTAGGCGCAGAATTCCCCCCGAGGGTAATATTTAGTCTAGAGAAGAGAAGGGTGGGGGGCATAAGTCTTCACATATGTACACATTTGTTATAAGTAGGACAAGAACTAATCAGCTTAGTTTGCAGCAAGGGAGATTTATGTTGGATATTAGGGGAGACTTTCAAACTGTAAGGATAGTTGAGCACTGGAGCAGGTTACCTCGGGAGGTTGTGGAATCTCCATCCTTTTGAGGTTTTTAAAAACAGATTAGATTAAAAGCTGTCAGAAATGGCTTAGGTATACTTAATCCTGTCATAGGGTTGTGTGTGTGTGTGTGTGTGTGTGTGTTAGATGACCTCTTGAGATCCCTTCCAGTCCTACATTTCTATGATTACTATGACTCCCAGCTGTTTCACAGGCTTGCTCTGTGACCTTGAGCAAATTATAATAGAAATGCAAAGCCTGATTATTGTTAGGCATGATCCTGCATGTAATCCTCATGGAAATCCCATAACAGAAATACACATTTCTGCAGCTTAAAGTCTCCCACAATTCTGTTATGTCTGGGCTGCTTTCCTTCACTCTGCAGTTTCTGTAGGTGGTTTGAACTCTCAGCACTGCTCATGCTGGCCACGCCCCTTTCTCTTGCTTGCCGCCAGATCTTCTGCCTCTGCAGCAATAGTCAAGCTGTTCATTTTACTCCTGTCCTTTCAATTTATTAGTTATTCAGCCATTTTGGACAGTGACGAGCAGTTTTCTCTTCTTCCGAGCCTCCTCTCCTCCTTTTTGGTTCAGGGTCTGAGCAGCATGATGGTCACAGCCACCTGAAGCCTCTGCTGCAGTGTCTCCAAGCTGAGCTCCTCTGCCCCTTTTTAGGCAGCGCAACGGTGTAAGCACTGGTCTAAATCCAAAAGGATCTAATGTAAGGCAGCTTTCCCAGGCTTAGCTGAAGGTGAATTTTCCAATTATCACAAGATTTCTCTTCTTTGGAGAAAAGTTAGATAAGATAGCAGAAAATGCTGCAAAATCGAAGTAATCTCTTCTCCCTCCACTGAGTGCTCTCAGAAGGGATGCAAACCTGCTTTCAGGCAGAGATGCTCCTTTTGTTCCTGCTCCTCTCAGAAATATCAGAGGGAAGATGTTGCCCTCTAATTCTGAATTGCCTCATATTGTGTTCCTGCTGTAGCTCCCAGCCTGAGATGCTCACAACCAGCCTACTAGCATGCAGGTCACAACCTGAATCTCTGTGTACTAGACAACCCTGGTTCAGCAGCTCTGACCCCAGCAGACTGTCTGCAGCCTCACTGTGGTTTCCACTAGCCTTTGTTACAGCAAGATGACCCCAACATATACTCCCAGTCCCAAATTTCCCCAAAACCATGTGCTCTGTAATGCCCAGCCCTCTCAGACACTTGAGAGACACTGTTTCTCTAAAGCAGGGGTGGCCAGCCTGAGAAGGAGCCAGAATTTACCAATGTACATTGCCAAAGAGCCACAATAATACGTTACCAGCCCCTCATCAGCTCCCCCCAGCACCTCTCGCCCACCTGCAGCCCCGCTGATCAGTGCTTCTCCGCACCTCCTGATCAGCTGTTTCGTGGGATGCAGGAGGCTTGGAGGGGGAGGAGCGAGGGCATAGCAGGCTCAGGGGAGGGGGCGGGAAGGGGTGGAGTGGAGGCAGAGCCATGGGGTGAGCACCAACCCGCCCGCCCCAGCACATTGGAAAGTTGGTGCCTGTAGCTCCAGCCCTGGAGTCAGTGCCTATACAAGGAGCCGCATATTAACTTCTGAAGAGAGGCATGTGGCTCCGGAGCCACAGGTTGACCACCCTGGCTCTAAAGACTCAAAAGCACATCACAGCTTATTAACTTAACTGAGGTGAGTACACCTTCCCTTAAACACAGCATTGAATTCATTTATAGTAAAATTAAGACAAATTTATTAACAATAGGATATAGGTTAAGTGATGCCAGGTAAAAGGAATAAATTTAGAATGGGTTACAAAAAAAAAATGAAAACGTGCACCTAAAGGTCTAAAAGATAGTGTAGTAAGGTACATTCATTGCCTAAGGAGGTTTTTTCACCTATATTCAGTTTCCAGAGACTACTATGAGAGTGCAAAAGGCCAGCTATAGCTCAGTGTCTTCAGCTACCAGTCATCTTGGTCTCATGCGTAGGGATCACTCCAAGGGCAAGGTGATAACATTTGAATTCTCCAGGTCTTCCTCCTGAAAGTATGAGACCACTCTCATGGGTGCATGATGGATCAGGTGCTCAGTTTCCTAACATAATGGACAGCCTCAGGGAGTGTCTGCAAGGCCCCTCCCCCATGTGCCTTCCAGACCCTCTGATTCTTGCAACCAATACCAGTCTGAAGGGTTGGGAAACACATCTGGGACCCAAAACCACACAAGGAATTTGGAGCCCAGGAGAAAGTGACCACCGCATCAGTGTCCTGAAGCTCAGACTGGTCATATTAGCCCTACAAAGGTTCCAGAGCCCCTAGAGGGGAATCACTTTCTGGTTCAGTCAGACAATACTACCATGATCACATATATAAACAACCTAGGAGGCACGAGGAGCTCAGTGCTACACACACGAGTGATGGGAGTAATGAGACAAGCAGAATGCTTTCTCCCTTCCTAAAAGTGATCCATGTGAAAGGAGAGAGGAACTAGAAGGCAGCCTGGCTCAGTAAACACAAAGTCAACAACTTGGATTGGTGCCTGAACTAGGAAGTCTTCAACTTGATTTCTCAGATATTTGGTCTGCCTTCAGCCAACTTGTTTGCAAACCTCAGGAATACAAAGCAATCAAAATACTTCACCAGCGAAACAGACCCCAACTTGATGGGACTAGGTACCCTGTCACACAGATGGCCATAAGGTTTGCTATATGTCTTCCCATCCTTCCAACTCTTAGGGAAAGTGATCTGAACAATAAAGCTGGAGCCAGCAAAGGTAATAATGCTTATTCCCGAATGGCCAAAGGGGCTTTTTTTCCAATATGATAGAGGTGAGACTGGAACTACCGTTACAGCTACCGCTGTGACAAGACATCTTTTTCTAAGATCATTTTCTCCATCCAGACCCAGATCAGCTACAACTAACAATTGAAAGAGGACCATTAACAACACTCGATCTGTCCTCCCAAAGTCATCAAGACATTGCTATTATCTAGGAGAGTCTCTGTGTTAAAGGCTTACTCCTGTATCTGGGCCAAGTTCAGCATTTGATGCCTGGAGCACAGTGTTAGACCCAAGAGATCCAAGGATTCTGGCTATTTTGGACTTCCTCCAAAAGGGTGTGGGTAAAGTGTCTTCTACCCAGTACCATAGCACACCAAGTATCACCCGTCCGCTGTGTTCTATACTCAGGGTCTTTGGGCTCCTTGGCAGAGAACCCCCTACGTATCCAGGTTTCTCATAGCAGTCAAACTGATCAGGCCATTGTCAAGCCAGTCTTCCCTTAGCTTTTTGAACTATTTGAACCTCTGACTTCAATATCGGCATTCTTTGGTCTCCATTATGTCTGCTTGGTGAGTGTCAGAGTGCTAGCTCTATCTATGCAAGAACCTTACTGCATGTTCTATGATGACAAAGTAGTAATGAGAACTTTGGAATTATTTCTTCCCAAAGTGAACTCTTTTCCATGCTTCAGAGTAGATTATTAATCACTCATTCTGTCCAGGGCCACAGCACCCTCCTGAGACACTGGCATGCCTCAGACATCAGAAGAGCACTGAAGATTTACATCAAGTATACAGAATCCATCCGAAGTGGCCAAGGACTGAGTTT
Organism: Mauremys mutica; assembly: GCF_020497125.1. Taxonomy (NCBI): domain Eukaryota; kingdom Metazoa; phylum Chordata; order Testudines; family Geoemydidae; genus Mauremys; species Mauremys mutica. The sequence goes on from NC_059073.1 coordinate 75,993,048, forward strand.
CCAAGCCATATATTGCCAAATGGATCAGACTGTGCATTGTTGAGGCCTACAAGGCATCTGGCATCTCTATTCAGAAGGAATCAAGTCATGCTCCATGAGATCCAGGGCAGCCTTGTAGTCCAAATGGGCAAGGGCTTCCACCTCAGAGATATGGAGAGCGGCTTTCTGGTCTTTGGCAAACACCTTATCAGACACTATATAAAGTGGACTTTCTTTTGACTGCAAAAGCTGCCTTCTGCATGAAAGTGCAGCAGATGGTGACCCAATAATAGTATTGCCTGTTAAGCAATTTTCAATAAGGGGGGTTCCCTTCTTATCTCATTCTGTTTTTTCTTTTTCCTCCCTACTTCTGCTCACTGCTCCCTAGACGTAACAGAATTATGGGAGAAGCTGGGCTGCAGAATAGAAAATTTCTTATATAGTAATTTTGTTTCTGCCAGCAGCATCTCCCACAGTTCTACCCATCCTGGATAGCTTCACTGTTGAGGGTAAGCTTTTCATTTAGATCATTAGCACATAGGCTGTTTGCCTGTTATAAATAGTTATCGAGTTAGCATTGAGGTTATTGTTACTAATTGCTTTCCATTAATTTTATGCAGCTTAGAAATGACTTATCTGGCAGCAAGTGGGAGAAGGGGGCATGTTCAGCATGAGAAGTGCTGTAACTTTAAACCATCTCCAGAAACTGCAGAGTGGAGGGCAGCATCACAGACATAATATAATTTTCAGAGACTCAGCTAGAAGAAAGGAAATTATTGGGCCAGGAATTTTCCATTCTTTGTTAACTGGGCCAAACTATTGGCATTTATTCATTGATGAGCACTTTCCTTCTCTTTGATAACAGGTACAGTTCAACAATGTTGTGATGCCATTGATCATCTAAAGCGCATAATTAAGCACAAAGCATGTTCCCTAAATAAGGCAGAAAAACGGCGGATACCACGGTCAGTTGTTTGAGATTTTTGCCTTTCCAAATACTACATCTGAGTTTGTTACATATGGCTCTTGTAAAAATTTAGGGTAATGGGTGTGGACATAGACATATGACTCCCATTAATGCGTAACTGCATCCCCACGTATGCTGAAAACGTTCTCCTGAATGCCCCTTGAACTGACTAGAATAATAGCAGCACATGATGCTACATGGTGGATCGGAGATTGAGACTCAAAGACTATCTTTGATTCCTGAAACAGCTCACTCACCTCCATGGGGAGATGGGGAAGAGACTGACATAGGTTTCCCCACTGTAAATTCTGTGACCCTCTTAGGGGCAGTGTTGGGTAGCCTCTAGAGGGAGCTGCATCCAACCCTTTTTATGCAAAAATATTATGCGTTTGATGGGAACGAGCAGGAAAAAATGAGACTGGATCCTCAGGGCTATTAAATAGTCTTGGATTTCCCTCTTCCAGAGGAGGAAGTAGGAGAAGATATTTGAGGTTTAATCTCAGCTTTGTTTGTCTGGAATTGAAGGGGGGAGGAAAGAGATGGTTGAGTCTTGACATTTTCTTTTCTTTTTCAATCTCCACCACTAATCAAATTGGAGCTCAGATCAGGAAAATAAGGCCAGACTACTCCTGTGTAAGACCTTGTATTTGTAGTGTGAATGATTTGACCCATCCAGTCCCTCACCCCTGCCCATACTACTTCTAATGAGATAATGGAAAGAGCATCCAAAATTCTTCATTGGATATTTAGATTTGCAAATAAAGCCGTATGGCTTCATTAACATGATGGCTGTTGTGGTTTTTCCTTGAAACAAAGAAAAGCCTTTGGGCAAATATCAGTAAAGTTTGTTGACTTGTATTCATTATTTTTGTACAGAGGATTTCCAAATGCTACGTCAGTGTGTCTGTTGGACCTTGTCATGTGGCTGTTGGTACAATGTGGGCGACCCCAGACAGAATGTCGGCATAAATCCATGGAGCTCTTCTATGAGTTTGTTCCTTTGTTACCAGGTACTGTGGGTCATCACATATACCTCCAGCCTCCTGTTTCACATAACTGTGCATTTCTGCTCTCATTTTCTGTGCACTGTCAGCTTTCATTTATTGAATGAAACATGTTTTGAAATAGGCCCCTTTTAGTATTAAATAAGTACCGAGTAGCTGCAAGTATTTCATTCAATATAAAAACTGTGCATTTTTTACCTTGCAAGCTTCCTCCAGCCAGTGTCTCTCAACTCTGAACTGGAGAAGACCACCTTTAGGTGCAGGACAATTATTGTAGCCAGCCGTGAGGGGATCCTCAGCTGATGCAAAGCTAGAGGAGCGGTGCCTAAGCCACCCTCTTCCTTGCAGTTGACATATGCAGTGTGGCCAAGGGAATCTCTGACTGCTATATTGGCTGTCTGCTCTTCCAGAAAATAAGAGCAACTAATGGAATAGGTTTTTGAGTGTTGAGCTGTGTCCATAATACCCTGCTGAATGCAGCTGTGTATTTACCTAAAGAACATTGATTTCTCTATGCTTCTTTATCAGGAAACCAGTCCCCATCTTTGTGGCTAGGTGATGTTCTAAAAAAACAAGGAATCTCTTTCCTCATCAACAAATTTGAAGGGGGAGGTAACGATGGTGACAGTCTCTCTGGAATCCTTTCTCAGCCAACGCTGTGTGACATGAAGGAGCCATTTAGTTTGCGAGCTGTTGTGCAGTGGATGGATATGTTTTTAGCAGCTCTGGACTGCTACAATACATTCATTGAGCAGGGAATGATCAAACCAAACGAAATACTAGGTAGGTAAATCCTGGCTGCAGCTGGGTCAGTATTATTTGTTATATAAGCTCACTCTGAGGGGTTCCTAGCTTCGGCTTATAACACTTGTTTCAAGAATAGATTTGATTTACAGGTTCACAGTCAGTTTCAGCAACAATTGCCTTTCCTCGTGGATTTTTTTGTAACAGTGGGCTAGTATAATACCTTATTTACTTTGTGTTATCGAAATGTTTCATTGCAATTACAAAAACACAAATTTAAATTTCTTTCTCTCATGGATTTCTTTTCCCCTCACTTTGTATAACTGTGCCCCCCTTAAAAGACCCTGCAGTGCAGCAACCCTACCTCCAGTGAGAAGGTCTTGGCATGATTCCTTCTAAAGCCCATCACCGCTCTCATTCACTTACTGTACTTGGAGTTTACCAATTAGCAATGTGAGGTGCTTCCTTCCCTCTCCACTGCTAGCCCAGTCATTTGAGTTTGTTGCTTTTCTCATGCTTCAGTCCCACCCAACCTAGGGAGCTCAGTACTTGTATTCTGATGACCTGAATACCAACATCTTGTGTAGCCGTAAGGCCATTGGGTCTGCATCCAGTAAAAGTTTTTAAATTATTCATACATTTCTAAACAGCATGTTTCCATAGTAGTAAAATGCAGTGATGGAATTAGATACCCATTTGTAAAATACTGGTTTGTGTGTGTCAGGGCAAGATACCTAGCTTTATTAAAGCTGTGCAATAAGATTTTTACTAAATGCAGTTATTAGAGGGCCAGATTTTCAAAGATGTGGACTTAGATTTACTTCCATATAATTACATATGCCTGACTTGTGTGCAGATACCTAATATACACATCTATTAAGAATGCATAGTTCTCTGAAAAGCTATCCCTCATGTCCAGTTAATACTAACAATGTAATTGAAATATGGTTTGAAGAAAAAAGCTCGTTCTTTCACTGGTGGGGGAAAGATTTTGACCTTTTTCCCCCCCATATTTTCATTATGTCATTGCATTATGTCAGTCTTCCTCTTTGTGCTGAGTATAAAATGTATTTTTAGATTTGTGGGGTCACTATATATTTAAATTTGGTGTAATTCCTACTAGGTACAAAGATGAGGTCTTCATTCCTGAAAGCTGTGGAGTTCTTCCTTAAAACTATTGTCTTGCATGATATATCTGCAGCAGAGCGATGCTTTGACACTGGGTCAAAAGGCAATATGTTCAGCCCACAAGAAAGAGAAGAGTATAATTACAGCAAATGCACAATCATAGTCCGAATCATGGCATTTGTCAGCATGATCCTGGAGACCTGCCAACAGGATTTCTGGAAGGTAGATGTTGAAGCCATTGGTTTGTAGAAGGTGACCTCTGCAGTTGTTGCAATTGTTATTTAAAGTTGTTGTTTAAGCATTGTTGATTTGCGGGAGAGTGGGGGACTCATGACTAGCTAGGAGGAGTGGATCATCCTTTGCAATACCTTGGGCCATTAATCCTAGCTGGTTATTAAGCCCCAGGAAGTGTCCTGCTCTTTGGACATTACTGCTTCAGTAAGTTGAAGGAAACCCTCACGTCATGTATTATTTTGCAGTGAGTGATGCAGTTCTAATTAAGAGAAATTAATACCATGTGGATTTGCCAGTCAGGTTGCTTGAATCACTGTCAGCATGACACCCATGGTGATGGTATTCCACACAGGATGTCTTATGTTGTTGAATTTAGGAATTTTTCTAAGTGATCATAGTACAGATAGCGTGAGAGACGCAATGGCTATAGAAATGACTTTGCGCTGCGTTTTTCTTGTTAAATTCCTTTTTGAAGAATGAACATGCAAGTCTGTCTGTATATGTCTCTCTGTGTATTTAACGTAATATAAATTGAAGTTTTAATATCTACAGTTTCTTATGAGTTTAAAAAAGGGCACTGCTAAGTCAATTTCTGGGACTACTGGTGCATAACTGGCAGTTGAATAATTTGTTTTAGATGCATAACTAGCAGTCTTCATGTGTGTAGAAGTCTGTAGTATTGCCACGTTATTTGAACACTAAAATGAGCTCATATGATGTGCACCTGCATCTTTAAAAATGGCCAGTTATTTTCTATAAATCAGAGTAATTAACAGTATTGAAAATGAGCGATTTTAGAGAGAGATTCAGATTAACAATTGAATAGCCATATTTTGCTTATTTCAGGCACAGGAAAAATCATGGAAAGCAGAATAGATCAACAAATAGGATTAAGAATAAAATGTCTCCAGCTTCATTTTATCTTTTTATTCTTTCTAGTTACTTGAGAAGGAATTGCTTAATGCAAATCTGATAGAACTTCTTGTGAGAATAGTGTGTGATCCAGCAAACATAGGCTTTAATACAGCTGATGTACAAGTCATGAAAAATCTCCCAGATGTTTCTGTGAGGCTCATAAAAGCTTTGATGAAATCTCCCTATAAAGAATTCTTGGAGCTAAGCATAAAGGAAAGAATAACATCACAAAGGTAAGAGCTCTCTAATAGCCATAAATGTCTAATTTAAAATCAGAAAAAGTGCAGTACATAGTGAGAGATGCAAAGTGAATGAAGCTTCCATTGCACAGTTATAGGATGATGTCTTTTTTTCATGTTATATTGATACACCCACAGGTAATCAATGTTTTTGTTTATTTTTCCTTTTCCTTGTCAGCATCGAGGAGCTTTGCTCTGTTGAGCTGTATAATCCAGATGCTCGTTTTGATCATGTTCGACTAAGCTCCATCTTGTCTGCATGCAGGCAGCTCCACAAGGCTGGCTTGCTTCATTCCACACTTCAATCACAGGTAAATATTGATTCCGAGAATAACAATTAAGATTTTTCATATAAGAGCTTTTCTAATGTGAAGTCACAGGGAGTTGCTTGTGCAATAACCAATGGCAAAATAGGCCTTAGCTAATTCTCGGTTTCCCTGTGAAGTAGGTCAATAAATAATATCCTTTTATAGATGAGAATATTCTGGCAGAGAGATTAAGTAACTTGTCCAAAGTAGCACTAAGGAGTTGGTGTTGAAACTGGGATCTGAACTCTGGAGTTGCTGGTGCTCAGACTATACCTCACCTAAATAAATTCTTTACATTGCACTCAATAAATACCAAACACTGGGATACCAAAACAATAGAAGAGAAAGGGATTTTTCACCATTATCTATGGTTCTATACAATTGGGTGGTAAATTTGATAATGTAGCTAAAAATCTGGCCACATGTGTGCACCTTAATGTTCAAAATGGAGGTTATTTCAAGAAAATATCTGCACTTCAAATGGGGTGGTAGACGTTTAATTCCAAAGAGAAGATAGATTGCAAACTGTAACGGTGGGGAAAAAAGAAGAGGAGGATGTGCTTAGTTTTTGACAAAAGTAAAAAAAAAAAACAAAAAAAAACAAAAAAAACCCTTGATTTATCTTTAAAAGAAGTCCAGGGAAAAGAGTGATTTTTGTGGGTTTGACAATGCAGACAAACTTTTTAATTTTTGAAAACTAGCCTGTAAACTTACAAAATGTCAGATAAGAATATATCATTAGTTATAATTCAGTTGTGAAGTGGTCGGTAGAAGAAGGAAAAGGGTTAAAATGCTATCAGAATGAGACAGAAGAGCATCAGCCTCTCTGCTGGAGCACAGTGTTCAGAAGAGAAATATACAATTGGATTATTGTCTGAGAAGAATATTCTGACAACTGGGAAAAGGTGTCAGAGAAGCACTGATAAGTGTGATATAGGAGATACGTTATTTGGATGTATTGATGTTAAAATGAAGATTTTGGACATATTGGCTAATAAAGATTGGTTTCCTCAATCCATGAGTATTGGTAGGCCTGGCCTTTAAAGAGCAAATCTGTTGTCTAAAAAAAATCAATATAGGTTAGCCTATTAGTACTACGTATGTTGCTTTGCAAGAGACCAGAGTTCAGATTGTGAAGAAGTGGGTTATTCAGCTTCTGGAATAGAAGGGGAGCCTCTTCCCTTACAGTAGGATGCTCCGTTAGCTGAACAGATGCAGCACGAGAGGCCTTGTTTAGCCTTTTGAGTCACAGGAAGATAAGATAGAGGGAAGTTGTACAGATAAAACTTAGCCCTTTATGGAGCCTCCGAGATATTCATTGGGCTCCCTGTTACCAAGGTTCTGGAATTCATGTCTTAGCCAGTCTCTGTGTCACTGTAGGTAAAGAAAGGGAGAAGCAAGATAAGTAGCAGCCATTCAGGATTGACAAAGACTCTGCTATTTGGTGAAGGATGCCACATTTATAATGTAACAATGTAAATGCATTCATGAAGACTTTCGGTAGAAGGCTTCCCCTCCCCACCCTTCTCTATATCCTCTAGGGTCCGGGGCTCCATTTCACAGTTGGCTCTAAGCTTCTTTCAGTTGTTTATAAAAGCATTGCACCAGGAGATGAGAAAAAATCTCTTCCATCATTGGACATCAGCAGCAAGCGACTGGCTGATGGACTCCTGCAGCTGGCCTTTGCTTTTGGTGGACAGGTAGGAGGATCACCTCTTCTGATGTACTGTCTCCAAGTCCATTTCTGTAGTACTGGGTTCTGGAATGTTTCCTGTTCTGATAGTTAATCTTATCTGTGCTGTCTTCAGGAACATTGTAGAAGAAACTGGTCCGTTTTTCTGTAACATGTACTTTTGGGACAGAAAATTGTGTGTGTACAGTGTGCTGTATTTATAAAGTTCCCTCAACACTTTGAATCCAGAAGCCAGAGTTTGGCCATTGTTGAGTGCCAGTGGCAAAGGCAAATTATGGATTCTTTAGTAGGGGAAATATCCTGTTTACTGTGCACAAGATACTGTTCTGGGGGTTGTGCTTTTTTCCTTAAGTTTTAACATTTGTTTTTGTGTTATAAGTATACGTACAACTGTTTGAGAAGGTAGCTTTAAAAGAGTTTCTCTTGATTTTGTAGCAGACTAGTGACACTTAGTGACTTCAGTACCTCTGGACTGACCTCTCTTCTTGTGCCAATTCCCACAGTGTGAGGAGCTGGTAAGTCTCCTGTTGAACACAGTGATGCTGTCTGTGCCACTATCAGGAACGTCACAAAGGAGTCTGATCAGCTTCTCCCATGGAGAGTATTTCTACAGTTTGTTCTCAGAAACCATTAATCGAGAACTACTGAAAGACCTGGATGTGGCCATACTTCAGCTTATGAAATCATCTGTGGACAGCCCCAAAATGGTATTGGACCTTTTCTTCAAAAGGACAGTCAGTTTAAAATATCATACCCTCTCTAGTTACAAGAAACACCTAAGATGACTATAAATGAAAGATTAGGGGTTGGGGGGGCGGGGTGTTAAATTTTCTTTTTTCAGTGCTTCACTTTGTTGTGGAGTTTTTTTGTTGTAGTATTGATACTGCCTACCTCATGCACCATAGCAAGATGGCATAATTCCCATGCACTGCACTCTCACATACATGCTCTTCCCCAGGCCCCGTTAAAGGATGTCTGCCACTTAAAGAGGGTTTACCAGTAATACAGCAGCAGAGCTGATGTTTCTAAGATTGGGCTCAAGATGCCTGGTAAGGGTTAGGGACAGCAGAAGCCCATGGGAGGTGGGGATCTGTCTTCTTGGTCCAGATAGGGGTCCAGGGAATGTAGTGACTGAAACCTGAGGAGCTGTGGCCTCTGTCTAGGATCAAGGAGACAGGTGATTTTTCTTTTTTGGGACTCGTCTACAGGTCCCTGGGAAGAATTTAGAAGTTGGAAGGCCTTATTTCAAAATTGCTGCTAAAGAGCCCAGCAGAGAGGTGTCATAGCAGAGGGGTCAAGCATGTTTGCCAGTGTTGCTTTTGAGCCCACACACTCTCTTGCAGAAAAATTCAGCAAGGAAGAAGATACCCCACTTAAAAATTAATCAAAGGAATTTTAAAAAATAGTCTGGACATGCCTTTTAAAAGGTGTTTTTTATCTCAGACAATTTTTAAAATAATCAAGCTGGTGGTATCACTTTAAATAGTTTCCACTGTCATTAAAGCTGATGTAAGCAGCAAAGAAATGATTTTTCTTTTTTAAAAGGCTGGCACTTGCATATTGATTCTCCAATTTGCTGTGTGCGCAGAGCCATAATAGTTGTTAATCTGAAATCTAGTAGATTCCTAAATATTCATATTCACACAGTTGTAGCTGGCAGTGGATGTTCTCTATAACACCTGCTTTTTAAATTCTCCACTTCTTTTATTTTTGAAAACTTCTTGTGGCTGGTTCATGCACTAGAGATTAGGGAGGCATGGTCAATTATTTTCCAAAACCACATTCCCTCCTCCTCCTCCTTTGTTAGAACTTGGAGATTTCTTTTTCAGATTAGTGAGATTTTTCTTTTACAGTCTTATGTCCTTGCTTTTGAGGATTTGGGAAGAAAAATACCTATAGTTGAACTGTAGTATTCTAAATCTGGTGGAATCCAAATATGATGATTATGTAGTCAAAAGTGCAAGTAATCCTTGCAGAGTAGGATGCAGAGTACAGGTATAGTACATAGTGATTTTGTTTTATGCTCTGAGCACTTCATTTAGAAGAATTCTCTGTTTATGAAAGCTGTGATCCCATCCTGTTACACTCTGTCTTGGATTGCAAAATTGAGAGAGAAGAGCAAAAAATGCTTGACTGTTACCATGTGTGATACACCTTTATTCTTGGCTTCTCTGTGTACTTGCCAACAGAGATGCATTTTGATTTTATTTTTAGATGTTACTTCATTTGTATCTTAGGTCCATTCTAGATACTGTTTTAAAATAAAAATTGGAGTTTATTAGGTTACTGTATCTGTCCCACTCAGATATACTCCCTTTTCCCATGTTCACACAAACTTTAATAAGCATGAGACAGAACTGCTGCACCATACATAGAATAAAAGAGGAATGAATATAAGAGCAATTTGAAGTGTTTGCTTTTGATTGCTTTTGATCGTTAATGCTAGTATGTCCTTGTGGAAAATTGAAGTTAACACTACTGCTTAATGCATGAAACTAATCCTCACTTGATTAATATTTTAGGCTCAGATTTTCAAAATCACCTAGAGAATTTGGACCCAGTTCCCATTAAAAATTGTGGAAATTGGCTGTCCAAGTCTCCCAAACTAGTGATGCTTATTGTATGTAATCATCCATCCCAGTTATCAGATATCATGATTACACTGAATTAAATGTTGTTACCATATGGAATACATGGAATTTTTATTTTGTCTTCATTTCAGGTGGGTACCATCCTGAATGGTATGTTAGATCAAAGCTTTAGAGAGCGTGCTGTACGCAAGCAGCAAGGAATGAAGTTGGTGACTGCAGTACTGAGGAACTGGATGAGACTTGACAGCTGGTGGGCCAAAGATTCTGCTCCAGAGAGTAAAATGGCTGTTTTGACACTGTTGGCTAAAGTTCTGCAGGTATATATTGTGTTTGGTAAAGTTAAAGCCACTTTAACAGCAATCTGTAAGGGCACTCCACATCTTGGAAGAGTAGCAGTGTTAGTTTTTGAAGGTTTGTTTGTTTTTGTTTGTTTATTACTTTTATTACTAGTTGGAGAATTTCAGTGTTTTCTGAATAATGAACACTGAGTATTTAAAAAAAAAAAAAAAAAAAAAAAAAACCAAGCAGGTTTTGGCAGGCGGAACTCCTTGATTTCACTTTCCCGTTTTTACTCCTGTGTCTGATGTTTTAGCTCTTCTCCTTCATAACAAGAGTTGCCAATGGAAGGAGTAATCTTTGGGAAGCAAGCAACCCCTGACGAGGTACTGTCTGTCTCATTGGCAGCCAGACAGTTCTTTTTGGAGTGGCTGTCCCCAGACCAAACCATTTCAGAAAAGCATTCTGTCTGGAAGAACGACAATTTCTTTGCCTCTCTATTCCCTCACCTATTTGAGACACTCTTCCTCAGCTCATATCTTGAAGACAGAGCTTTTTTGACCACTTGTAAACCCATGGAAAATATCTAGGGAAAGAATCAGGATGAACTCCCCTATTCATCTTTTATTTTCTTTATTTTCATTCTGTGGCGGCTTGAGGTTTATTACTGAAAGGTGTGTTTGAAAATATACAAAGTGAATTATCCTAATGGTTTAGCTGGTAATAGTGCAATGATCATAGGAGACCTACTTTTGGGAAGGGGCTTAATATTGTTTTTCATTGGCCAGAAAAGGTCATAACACATGATTCCCAACATTGTGATGGGTGAGAACTTTTGGATCCATGCTAAGAACATATGTAAAACCCAAACCTTCATCATATGCACATCTGCTGTCTCGTGAAATTAATATCAGAAATGAATGATTCTTATGAAACTCTGAACAAAAATCATGGAAACCATGTTTAACACAGAGATTCTTTTTATATATTAAATATTTTTATAAGTTTTAATTATTTTTTTTCTCTCCAGATTGACTCCTCAGTGTCTTTTAATACAAATCATGAGGCTTTCTCTGCTGTTTTTAATACATATACCAGCCTACTTATTGATAAGAATTTAGGTCTAAATCTAAAGGTAAGTTGTATTTTGTTTTATTTTCCCCCAAGTTTGAATGCTAACACTACTCATGGATTAAAAAAACAGTTTTAATTGGGTTACATCACTAAGGGTACCTTTCTCTTGCTTTTCATAATAACATAACAAATGTCTTTTTCTTCCTTGCCTTCCTGTAGATCAGCAAGCTAAAAATAACAAATTAATGTCATAATTTTTAGATGGTACATTTTTCTCAATCTTCCTTGTTTTTCCTTCTCTTTTTGATCATGTAGTTTTAGGAAAAGTCAATAATATGGAGATATAGATGTAGTTATAAACTCACTTAAAAATGTAAGAGGAATATAGCTTGATCAGGGATGCCATTTCACTTTTGAACACTATCTGTAGGGATTGAACCTGGGACCTTTCTGTATAGAAGCATTAGCTTCCTACTGCTTGAGCTAAATACCAAACTCATAAACTTCTATATGTAGCCTAAGCACTAGAGCAGGGACAGAGAACCACACTGTGTTAGCATGAGGTACAAAAAATGCTGGACTGAGAGTTCTGGCATCTTAAGTTCTCTGCCTACAGAAGTAGTACAGTATGGTTACTGCCAATGTTCCACTGAATTTTTTACATCCACATGCAGAATGAATTTTGTTATGTGCACCAATATGGAGGTGATGTGTGGTGGGGGTGAGGGGTTTGGTGTGTGGGAGGGGGCTCAGGGCTGGAGCAGAGGTTGGGGTGTGGGCTCTGGGATGAGGAGTGCAGGCTGCTGCAAGGAAAGAGGATTTCCCTCAGCCCTCTCTCTGCCGGCAGCAGCTCGAGGGGAGAGGCACCTCTCCCCTCCGGCAGCTCTGCACACCCCAACTTTCTCCTCTCTAGCGCTGTGTGGCTGCGCACCTGCCAGCCGTGCTGCTTAGAAGGAATTTAGCTTACTGCCCTAATATATAGATATATACTTATCTCTTAGAGCTGGAAGGGACCCTGAAAGGTCATTGAGTCCAACCCCCTGCCTTCACTAGCAGGACCAAGTACTGATTTTGTCCCAGATCCCTAAGTGGCCCCCTCAAGGATTGAACTCACAACCCTGGGTTTAGCAGGCCAGTGCTCAAACTGCTGAGCTATCCCTCCCCCCTGCTAATGTGAGTCTGCCCTGAATTAGGCAGATTAATCTGGTGATTGCCTGTATGTTCATATTCAATTGAATTTAGACTTTCTGCTGTAGCTACCAAGAAGGATATCAGTTAGTGCATTAATAGTGGTGTTTTTCTGTGCTAGTAGACCCTTCCTTGTTCACTAGAAAATGGACTGAGACTTATTCATTGTGTACATCAACCATGAAATATCCATTGGAGGATAATATTTGGTCATCTCTGACCAGGGCTTGGTTTTGGACCAGCAGCTTACAAGATGGAAGGCTACATATTAACTCATTACCAAGCAGCTGAGCTATCCACTCACCGAACTCTACTACTGAGGAGTAACTTGTAGTTTTTTCAGTCTGATACATTGTTGGAGGGTGAAAAAGTTTTTTTTCTAATTTGAAATAATCTCTATTTACTTCAGAGTCAAGCAGTGATTATTCTTCCATTCTTCACTAATCTGACTGGAGAAAGGATTAATGAGCTTAAGAATGCCCTTGACCAACTTGTGGCTTTCAATTTCCCCATGAAGTCTGATGAGTTTCCCAAGGGAACCTTGAGGTACAATAACTATGTGGACTGCACTAAAAAGGTCAGTACTTGAGTATGTTTAAAATGTGTATTAAAAACATTAAGTGAATTTGTATGCAGAAACAATGTAGTTTATAAGTATGTTTGTCATCTTTGAGATGATAGGATTGTTTTCTCTAAATCATTATTTAGTTCACCAATTTATCTTAATTTATTCCTGGTAGTTGGTGATTCCAAACATCAGAAATTAGGAATATAAATACAAGGTCCAGTTCTGCAAACCTTTACCCTTGTGAACAATCCTTATTCATACAAGTAGTCCTCTTGACCTCTGTGGGATGACTCACAGGAGTAAGGTTTAAAGGATAGGGCCCATGGTAATTCAATCTGAAAAAAAGTCATATTTAAGCTAATGCAGTTATCAGATTACTTTCTTTAAGAATATGTTGTCTGTATTAACACAGAGCTAAAATGTATTCTCCATGGTCTAGACTGTGACTATTGAACCACATCCCTCTATAGGGGAGGCGCAGTGCAGAAAGGAATAATGGAGAGGCACAATCTCTTCTCAGGCTGCTTCTTCCACACATGGTAGTGAGCATTTTGTCCATCCATCCATCAATAAAGTGGAGCAAATAGCTGTCCCTAGTGTAGTAGTTCCATCCATGACCTTACCCCCAAAGTGCAGGAAACAGACAGAATTCTCTTGAATTAAGAGGGCTCCCTGACAGCTGCCACATCCCCCTACTCCTCAAAGGAAGAGGCTTTCTTGATCACTGGTGACATTTTTTGGGGTTAAGGTTGGAGGTGGGGAGATTCTCTTTCCTGACAAATGAAAGTATATGAAATAAAAATACTCTCTTGAGCATGGTCCAGCAGCATCTGCTGCTGACCATTGTTAGAGATAGGATAGCAGATCCAATGGACCATTGGTTTGATCCAGTATGGACAACTCTTGTATTCCTTTTTTCTGCATTCTTTTTTTCCAGTTTCTAGATGCACTAGAATTATCTCAGAGTCCAGTGTTGTTACAATTGATGACAGAAATCCTCTGTAGGGACCACAGACACTTTATGGAGGACTTGTTTCAAACCAGTTTCAAAAGAATTTCCAGAAGGTGAGTTTGTGCTGTCATGTTTTGTTTTTCTGTGAAGCTTTACCTTGCCAATAGGTGCTGGACAGTAATCAAGTCCTGTCATGCAGACCATTATGGTTATGAGCATTATATTTCTAGCTGTACTTTTGAGGAGAAAACTTGTCAATTTCTTCCTGATCTCTCTTGAGCAATAACATTTCCTCCTGAAATTCTCCCAAAATATTTTAACCAATATTTCCTGTAAAACACAAGTAAATGAGGTTCTGATTTCCATGACACTTCATGTATCTGGAAAAGTTTGCAAAGCCTTCACAGCTCAGTCTCTTCCAATACAATTCAAATCAAGATAATCATCTTGGAAAACATGCACCCGGGGATGTTCAGTTGATCTTCCAATTGTATATTTAACAGAGTTAACATTTTCCATAAGAAGACTACTAATTATTACTTTGTGCAAATTTATGGGGAATGAGTCTTACTAGGACAGTAAGACAGAATCATTTACAAATGTATTCAGAAAAGAGTGTTAAGGTTTCCTGACTTGAAGTCTTCATTTATGTCCAGATTTCAGTTTTGTTTGTTTAGTTTTATGTAACTATCCAGGATAACAGCCAATATGTGGCAAAACTACATCACTGACAAGCCAAAATTTACCATGCCAATAGGTGCTGGGCAGTAATCAACTCCTTCTCTTTTCCTTCCTCTTTGGAGATCAGGTACGTCTCTTCAGTTGTCCAAAAAGCAAGAGACCAAATGAAGCATAGCTCCAACCCAGCTGACTCTTGAAAAGCTGTCCTTTTCAAAGAGTTCTAGTTTTCTCTCTTTGTGAATGATTTGGTGGGTGCACAAATGAGCTCTGTTTTTTTATTTTTTATTTGCTATCTGTTTACTACCACATTTCCAGGTGATGTTCTGTACACATTATTAAAGATATAACTGAGTTTTTAATATACACAGAGGACCAGAGTCTAAATGCCTAGACATTCAATACTGATAGCTATGTGTATCTTGAAAAATCTGATACTGTGCTTTTGTGCTTTTGCATAGTTAGGTCACCAAAGTATGTTTGGGCAGCTAACCTTCATTCTCAGGGATCATCAGACTCCAGTATTTGAGCCCTCTTTACACTTGTGATTGATGCTAATGCTATTGCTTACTTGCAGGCTGCTTCTGAAAATTAAGCAAAACTGGACAGGAGAATATAAATCCTGTTAAATATTTCTAAGAATTGTATATGGTGGTGGAATCTCCATCTTTAGAGGTTTTTAAGGCCTGGCTTGACAAAGCCCTGGCTGGGATGACTTAGTTGGGGTTGGTCCTGCCTTGACCAGGGGGTTGGACTAGATGACCTCCTGAGGTCTCTTTCAACCCTAATCTTCTATGATTCTATATAACAAGCTTCCTATATCTAGGCTATTGGGTATTTGTTTCCTAGGTACAGGGTTTTAATGGTTTGGTGTTTCAAGTGCTCATGTGTGCAAGTACTGTTTTGAATTTATATAATGGCCTTTGTCCTGAAAGCTCCCAAAACACTTGAAAATTACATATGTACAAGAATTGTCATCTACTACTGAAATGCAGCTGTCTTTGGGGTGAAATATGGCCTCCGTTTAACAGCACACAGCAGCACTGCACTATTGCTTGATAGGAAGTGAAGAAAAGCATAGCATATATTGACAATGCAGGGGGAAGATCATGTAGACCAAACGTAATTATCCAATCTGGAATTGAACTAAAATGCTTGGACTAATACTGTTATGTAGAATGCCGTAGAATCTTTCATGACCACAATTGCTCTAGAGCTGGACCTCTCATTTATAAACCATCAGATAGCACCTCCACTAACCCAGTGCCTTCAAATGGCATGCTGTGTTGCTGGATTAACAATGACTCAAAAAGTACTCCTACACTCCACGCTTTTTATGGTATCATGTAGAGTACATACACAGCTCCCCTTCTTCCCCCACACAGCGCAGGTACAAATAGCAGTGTAGATAGTGAGGCACTGCTTAGGCAATTAAAGACAAGCCTGGATATACCTGGTATGTACCTGGGTATATACTCTGTGACTTTCTACAGCAGGGGTCGGCAACCTTTCAGAAGTGAAAAAGGTTTTTTTTTTTTTTTCTCCTTCTGATGATAACTCATCTCAATTGATTGGCCTCTTCCAGTTGGTATGCGTACTTCCACCTTTTCATGTTCTCTGTATGTATAAATATCTCCTGTCTGTGTTCTCCATTCTATGCATCCGAAGAAGTGAGCTGTAGCCCACAGAAGTTATGCTGAAATAAATTTGTTAGTCTCCAAGGTGCCACAAGTACTCCTGTTCTTCTTTCAGAAGAGGTGTGCCGAGTCTTCATTTATTCGCTCTAATTTAAGGTTTTGCGTGCCAGTAATACATTTTAACGTTTTTAGGAGGTCTCTTTCCATAAGTCTATAATATATAACTAAACTATTGTTGTATGTAAAGTAAATAAGGTTTTTAAAATGTTTAAGAAGCTTCATTTAAAATTAAATTTAAAATGCAGAGCCCCCAGACCGGTGACCAGGACCTGGGCAGTGTAAGTGCCACTGAAAATCAGCTCGGGTGCCGCCTTTGGCACCCGTGCCATAGGTTGCCTACCCCTGCTCTACAGCCAAAGCAGAGCCTCCACAATCTGCTACTCTTGTACAATCTGCTATTTTTCCAGCATTTCTCCACCACAGGGAGAGATTCTGGGCAGGGTGAGGCAATGGGGAGGTGCTGAAGTCTTTTCCTGTTGTCTCACCCTGCCAGAGCCTTTCCTTATTGACACATGTAGCTACACGCTGTAGTGTGGACACAGCCTTTTTAATGAGGAATATAGCTACATGTACCCTACATACCACTGACAGCGGTGTGTAGTGTAGATGTAGCCAAAGAGCAGAATGCCACTTACTGAATGACAAAAACTGCTTCCTGCAACACCTGGGTATCATAGGTATCCCACCCCAGTGCTGACGACCTTGCTTACCATGTGAGATCCGCCGAGATTACAACCCAAGTTGATATGACTGCTGAAGAGAGTCAAAAAGTAAATATTGTGGAGTTAAAAATTTAAATGGAAATTTGGTATAGGAGTGGTTCAGCTAAAATTCTCATCCTCCTTAGGAGCAGCTGTGAAAAACAAGTGGTGCTGTTAGACACCGTGCACAAAATGTTCCAGAGTGAAGCCCTTCTTTCAAATGCCACTCGACAAGCCTTTGTGGATCGCTCTTTCCTCACCCTCTTGTTGCACTGCAGCTTGGATGCACTGAAAGATTTCTTTAGCAAGATTGTATTGGAAGCCATGGATACACTGAAGACCAGATTTACAAAGGTGAGCTTCATTTATTCTTTAAGGTTGGAACAAATCCTCTAAAATGCCAGTATTGTTCCATGATGTTACAGATTATATTTTTCTTAACTATAAATACAACATTGAAATAAAGATAATTTTTTCCAATTTTGAGTACATTATAGAGCACAAATTAAAGTCACTGAGTCTTTTCATTGACTTGAATGTGTGTTGGATCTGGCCTGAACATGTTATTACTGTGAAGTTACTGTATATTAACTTATATGTTGCTTATGAAAAGAGAGAAAAAGTGTCATCTGTGTATATCCAGAGAGGCTTAAGGTCCTGTCAAAGACAAAATCCTGCCCTAACCTTAACTGGGGTGTGTGTGTCTGTCTATGAGATATATTGTCTTACTGTACTCTTAAACGATATAAACTTGCACATTATCATGAAATGATGGTGATGGCTCCAAGTCTTATTTTGACTATTAGAAAACTGTTAGTACTTCCTGTGGTCAGTTTTATTTATATCATTTTTTATGTATATAAAATATTATTATTATTTTTTTTTACAATTAAAAATCCTTACTGTTTTTATTTCAAAATACCAAAGTGCTGACCATCCTAGGGTGAAACTCCCATTGACTTCTTTGCAGACAGGATTTCACTTATGGCTCCTATTTTATATTATCCTATCAAGGTCCTATTTTTAAAAATTAAATACATAAATACGAAGTCTCATTGCAATGCAAAAAAATAGAATTATTAGCCTGTATTTCTATGGGCCACCTTCTCTCTGATATAAAAAGTTACAGATGCAGGTTATATTTAAGGCTTTTCTTTTTTTGCTGCAGTGGGATTGCCATAAAATCTAAAAGCTGTGGGTTTTTGAGCACTAATGATTAATGTCATAGACATATTGTCTGATAAATATTTTTAATAACATTTGTACTTACATAATATATCTCAACCAAAGATCTGAGTGCTTTACAAACCTTTAAGTAAGACTCCCAACACCCCTGTGAGGTAAGGAAGTACTGTTCTCCCCATTTTACAGATGAGGATGTGGGAACAGAGGTTGTGACTTGTCCAGGGTCATATGAGAGATCTGTGGTACAAATGGAAATAGAACCTAGTTCTTCTGTTTCCTAATCTTCTATTTCTGCATTTATTTGTTCCTACACTCTTGTGTACTGGTACTGCATTTTTTCAAAACCTTAGAGCTATATTTTGGATAATAGTTGAATATTGCATGCACTCTATAAATATGTTTATGGAATCTTCAAAGAAATATTTAAGATGCACTCATTAAATTTTAAATTGACATTTTATTTTATCATGAAAAGTAGTTAGTGGCTGGATGTTTATTTTTAACATTATACAGTGAGACATCTGATATGGAATTTTAGTTTTAGAATATGGGAAAAAATAGTTTACTTTAGTTTCTACTGAGTAGCTTTTGGAGATCCATTGCAAGGACAAAAGCTAAGTGATCTTTTCCTCTGTACATGTTTTGTTTTTAGTCAAATGAATCTGCTTTTGGTACACAAATCACCAAGAAAATGGGATATTATAAGATTTTGGAAGTGATGTACTCCCGTCTCTCAAAAGAAGATATTTACTCCAAGGACTCTAGAATTAACCAGGCTTACCAGGGATCCACAAATGTAGAAGGAAATGAACTTACCAAGACACTAATAAAGTAAGGCTCTCATTGTTCCACAGACTTGTTTGCTACCGATTTGTCTTCGTGCCAGATATTTTTTATAAATATGCAGTTTAAAGCGAAAGTTCATCATATCCAAGGAAAAAATTAATTTGAAAACTGAGTTTTGGTTTAAACCACAGTATAAGGTGTTGAATTGAATTTATGCCTGGATGTGAGGATGTCCAAATATAGAAACTGGAGTACTTTTCTGTCAGAGTAGGTACTACTTTTTTCATGGGTGTGTTTGTGATGGCTGGGGGTTTTGTTTGGTTTGTTTATTAATGAAAGGTGTGAGACTCAGCATCTTTTAAAATGACTCAGCGGATTTCCCTTATTTTTTACTGTGGCTTACCACTGAGAGAGTCTAGCTCTTTTGTATAATTTTGCTAATCTATTATATATAGCCAGCCTGGCCTGTTTGCACATAGTTTGATAGATAAGAGGCATGTGAAAGTCTCCGATATGGATTGAGAGCTTGTCTCTAAAATGTTCTCTGTCTGATTTCAACTTGTCAAAGTATTAGATCCCTAGCACTGCGGATCACTGTGGAAATACCAGCTAATGTTTGGCTTCAGTAGTGCTGCTGATTCAATTTTAATAAAATATTTCTATGAGAAGACTTAAAGGCAAATTAATATTTGAGATGGTGCATCAGTAGGCTGTGCTATGACATCGATGCAAAGCCTATGGAAGTCTTTCTGTTGATTTTCATTGACGTGTGGTTTGGACTCTATATGGCCTTCTGAAAAAGATTTTGACAATATTTTCTGGTCTGTTTTGTTTTAAGGTCATGCTATGATGCATTTACAGAAAACATGGCTGGTGAGAGTCAGCTGTTGGAAAAGAGGAGACAGTACCATTGCGCTGCTTATAACTGTGCCATTGCTGTAATCAGTTGTGTCTTCACAGAAAGTAAATTCTACCAAGGTTTTCTCTTCACAGAAAAACCAGAAAAGGTGAGATTTAATGAGGGGGCTACTGTCATGTCAAAGGTCTGCAAGGTCCATACAGCATATTTTGTACACTAACTGAAAGTTTATACTTTTAACCCAAGAATTGAACCTATATAATGCAATTGTTATGTAAGAAACTGAGAGAGGAAACAAGCAGGGAGACCTCAACTGGAGTGTTGTGTCCAGTTCTGGGCACCCACATTTCGGGAAAGATGTGGACAAATTGGAGACAGTCCAGAGAAGAGCAACAAAAATGATTAAAGGTCTAGTAAACATGACCCATGAGGGAAGATTGAAAAAAAAAATGGGTTTGTTTAGTCTGGAGAAGAGAAGACT
The DNA here is from genome assembly GCF_020497125.1 of Mauremys mutica. Taxonomy (NCBI): domain Eukaryota; kingdom Metazoa; phylum Chordata; order Testudines; family Geoemydidae; genus Mauremys; species Mauremys mutica. Next base: position 76,013,295 of record NC_059073.1, read on the forward strand.
GAGGGAGGGGGCAGAATATCAGTTTTCTGGTACATAAAACGTTGTTACAAGGAGGAGGGTGAAAAATTTGTTCTTGTTAATCTCAAAGATTCGGACAAGACGCAATGGGCTTAAATTACAGCAAGTGAAGTTTAGGTTGGACATTAGGAAAAACTTCCTAACTGTCATGATAGTTAAGCACTGGAACGAATTGTCTAGGGATGATGTGGAATCTCCATCACTGGAGGTTTTTAAGAGCAGGTTAGACAAACACCTGTCTAGTCTAGATAATACTTAGTCCTGCCTTGAGTGCAGGGGATTGGACTAGAAGATCTCTTGAGGTCCCCTCCAGTCCTATGATTCTATGTAGATGGCTTCCTTTGATCCTGCATGGCAATTGAATCACTGATGGAGGTTTTGCATATGATTGAGGTGGGGGTGCAGTAACAATATTCATGTTCTCTACTCTATCTCAATCACTATTTAGTTATGGAAAGTGCTTAAATATTACAAAAGCCCTCCAACCTTTTGAAATATTCTTGAATAAAATAATGTTACAGGGCTTTGTTTACTCTTTTAAAGTAGCTAATCACTTAACTTGTTCTTAGATGTCTGCATAATGGTAATTTCTCATAAATGAGTGTAATGGAATGGACTGTCCCTTATTTTGTATGGTAATTTGAAATAGACTGTTGTCTTTTGAATATAATATTGCTAGTCCCCCAGCTATTGTTTACAGTATGTTAATTTTTAAATTTCCAAATATGCTTTGTTTCACAGAACTTGTTTATTTTTGAAAACTTGCTAGATCTGAAGCACCAGTATTCGTTTCCTGTTGAAGTTGAGGTAAGTTCTGTGCTTTATTGTAATACAGTGAAAATGGCCATTGCTTTTAATACTACATAATGTGTGTGTGTGTGTGTGTGTGTGTGTGTGTGTGTGTGTCATAATTATACATAGAAAGAAATGATACTGTTTGAAACTATGACAAATACCAGTGGAGACCTCTGACCCTTTAGAATGTTACTGAGATAGTAAAATCCCAGTGCCTCTGGAAAATCCCAAGTCCAAGGAATGAAAAGCACAACTCGGATGTACACATTTAATGTGTTTTGGCAGATTTATTCCAAAGATAAATCATTTCTAGTGTCATTAGTTCAGCTGATATGATATATTCTGTAATACTGATTATTAGCATTTATAAGTTGGAATTGCTGTTCATTTTAAATAGCTTGAATACTTTTCCCCCCGCATTGGTTAAAAAGCTATGTTATAAATAAAAATTCTATTGAGTTTGCTAGGTAATAAATATAATTCTCTATATAATCTTTTTGTAAAAGATACTCAAAATAGAACTCTTACTTTTATCAGCTAGTTCTTCTTCAAGTGATTGCTCATATCCATTCCATGTAGGTGTGTGCGCGCCGCGTGCACGTTCGTCGGAAGACTTTTACCCTAGCAACTCAGTGGGTCGGCTGAGCGCCCCCTGGAGTGGCGCCACCATGGCGCTGGATATATACACCAGCCGACCCACCCACTCCTCAGTTCCTTCTTACCGCCCGTGTCGGTCGTTGGAACAGTGGAGCGCGGCTTAGCTGACCTCCACTTCCCTAGCTACTTGTAGTTTTTCTCATTAAGTATCGTATATAGTTCAGATTTTTATAGTTGTAGTTAATTTAATTTGTTTGTAGTATAGTATAGTGTATTTATTTCACAAGGGTTCGGGGTTCATCCCCTTCCCCTCACCCGGTGCTGGGTCCGATGCCCGGTCCACAGGGTTTTATAATGCTCGGCCGGCCGCAAGCCGATGCCGACAAGAGATCCTCTCCTAAGTGCCTCGAGGAATCTCACCTCACAGATAAGTGCTGCATTTGTGAGGCCTTTAATCCGAGAACAAAGGGGAGCGGGACTTTCACCTCAAGCAGCTCCTGACGGAGGCAGATCTTGCTCCTCCGCTCTCGGCACCGAGCGCTGGTTAGTCTTCAAGGAGCGCCCCCTCGGCACCGGATCGCCGGTACCGCCAAGGCCTCTCGGCACCGGCTGTCGATAGCTCCGATGTCCACCCGGCATGGACCCCTCTCCTGGAGGATGAAGAGGCACAAGATTCTTGCTGCGTCTGAGCCGCCTGCTCCGCAGCCCGAGTGCTATGCTAAGTCGGATCGCCCGGCACCGATGTCTGCCGCGGCGCCGACAATATCCGCACCGCTAACTCTGGCCATGCAAGAGCTGTCGAGTCCGGTGCTGGAAAGCTCCCCGGTACGAACCGTGGTTGAGCCTGTTATTAAGCTGCGTCGGAGCCGCCTGCTCCGCAGCCGAGCGCTCTACTAAGTCGCACTGCCCGGCACCTATACCTGCTGCGGCACCGACAGTATTGGCACCGTCCACTCCGGCCATGCAAGAGCCGTCGAGTCCAGTACCGACACGCTCCCCGGTACAAGCCGCGGTTGAGCTCACTCTTCAGCTGCGTCAGAGCCGCCTGCTCCGCAACCGAGCGCTCTACTAAGTCGGTCTGCCCGGTTCTGATACCTGCCGCAGCACCGACAATATCGGCACCGTCGACTCCGGCCACGCAAGAGCCGTTGAATCCAGCTCCTGAACGCTCCCCGGTGCGAGCCGTGGTTGAGCTCACTATTCCCTCCACGCCGGAAACATTTCCACAGCGGGGGAGTTGATGTCAATGACAGAGCCTGTGCTGCTTCAACCCCCGGCACCGCCGGTGCGGGTTATATTGTGTATCGGCGAGCCTGTCTTGCTCAGGCCACCCTGCGTCGGCACCACAGAGCGGCACCATTCACGATCACGGTCCCGCAGATGTTCTCGGTCCTGTCGCCAAGCCAGGTGCCGGCACCACTCACGGTCCTGGCACCGTTCCCCATATCGGTACCGGTCGTACCCGCGGCACCGATCAGCGTCCCGTTCCCCGACCTGGTACACTCGGTGCCGATCCAGCTCCCGGCACCGCTCCAGGCACTGGACTCCCGTAGCCACTCCCGGCGTCGAGCCTCGAGATCTCGGTCAGCCTCCCGGCACTGCTCCGGTCGCAGGTCCCATTCTCGCTCCCGGTACCGGTAGGCCTCACGGTACTGATCCCCGGTGCCGCGTCGAGCGCCATGAGCTGGAGAGGGAGACTCTGCCCAGGGCTTTAACTTCTCCATGGACATCCATTCTGATGTGCACACCAGAGTCTTCCGGGTGCACCGGGCAAGGACCCTGACCCCCATCAGTGGCTGCCCTGTACATCTTGGGCGTGCCATCAGCCCAAAGGCCTACCTGTGATCCCATCTCGCTCTGTTCCATCAGAGCACTGGGTGCCAGAGGCGACAGTTAGCCGTCCCCCTCCGACCGGTACGGAGGAAGCCCCGGTTCAGCCACCGGATTCCCACATCCCACTGGATCAGGAGGTCGCCCAGGAGCATGCGCCCACACAGGACCCACTTGTTCCCGGCCTTTCTTCTCCCTCCTCCCCAGATGAGGCGGTGGCAGAAGTGTACTCCTTGGGCCCTCCCCTAATCGGCCTGGGGGCCCATCAGGACCTCCCAAGACGGGTGGCATTCACTATGAATCTCCAAGTGGCCACTATCCCGCCCGTGGGCACGGGAGTCGAATGCATGTGCATGGTATCCTCCAGGGGCGACGGGCACCTATAGGTATGTCTTTCCCCCTGCTCCCTTGTCATCTAGTCTGTCAATGAGACGCAACGCCATGGCCTACAGGTACCAGCCCCTATGTCCAAGGGGGCTAGGCGAATGGACTTCCTGGGCCATAAGATGTACTCGGCAGGCGGCCTGCAACTTCGCGTAGCAAACCAGCAAGCCCTGCTTAGCCGTTACTATGGGCGGCGATGGGAGAATTTACAGAGTCGGTTTCTCAGATCTCCCGTCAAGAGTTTGATGACCTCCTGGAAAAAGGGCCAAAAGTGGCGAGAGCTTCCCTCCAGACCTTGTTGGATGTAGCGGACTCCACTGCCACGACTCTGGCCTCGGGTGTTGCCACGAGGCGCATTTCATGGCTCCAGTTATCGAGCCTTCCCTCGCAGCTGCTGCACACTATATAGGACTTGTCCTTCAATGACAAAGGCCTGTTCTCAAAGCTGACCCTATGCTGCAAGGCCCAAAGGACAGCGAGGTCACTATGCACTCCCTCTCGGCATGTACATGCTGATGTCTCACTGCCGACCTTTCCGCCAGCCTCACCGCCCTTACCCTGCGCCTAGACAACGACAGGGTTTTGCCAGCAGGCAACGCTGAGGCAGTCGTAGGCGTTTGTCGAGACCCCTAAGGGGCCAAAATCAGGGTCCTCCCAACCACCAATCGAGCAAAACCTATCCCTCCTCGTCCCTCTTAGGGACCCCTCTCACGAGCAATTCCTCTCGCAAGAGGTGCGGGCGCTCCTCACCATCGGAGCTATAGAGGAGGTTCCAAGGACAAAAGGTTCTAGCCCCACTAGTTCCTGATCCCCAAGGTGAAGGGAGGTCTCAGACCTATCCTAGACCTGCGGGAGCTCAACAAGTTATGATATACCTGGAGTTCCGCATGGTATCCATGGGGACCGTCATCCCATCCTTGGATCCCGGAGACTGGTATGCCGCCCTCGATATGAAGGGCGCGTATTTTCACGTCGCCATTTATCCTCCGCACAGAAGGTACCTCCGGTTTGTGGCCAACCGTCATTTCCAGTTTACAGTCCTCCCGGTCGGACTCTATACAGCCCCCTGTGTATTCACGGTGTCTGGCTGTAGTCGCCGCCCCCTCCGCCACCGTCGGATACATTTTCTCCGTATCTGGATGATTGGTTCATTCCAGGGGCCACCGGGGCCCAAGTTACCACTCGTGTGGGCGTCGACACGTTCCTATTCCTGCGTTTAAGCCTGATGATCCATATAGCGAAATCCACCCTGATTCCCACTCAGGGAATAGACTTAACTGAGGCCACGCTGGACTTCAATATCGCACAGCCTACTTACCTACGCCTTGATTTCACGTGATGGTAACCATTGTACAAGGTCTACGGACCTTCCCGGCAACTTTGGCTTGAACTTGCCTAGGTTTTCTGGGCCACAGGGCTGCCTGCACGTGCGTAACCGAACATGCCAGGCTTCGCCTCCGTACACTTTAAGCGTGACTCACCTCAGTGTACCACCCGGCCAGAGACAGCATGGTCATGGTCGCCTCGATCCCCCCGAGCGTCCTAGGCTCCCCCGACTGGGGGTCGACGCCCTCCCTGATGTGTGCAGGGGTGCTGTTCCATCCACCTCACCCTCGGTGTCCCTCATAATGGACGCCCCCATCTCTTCGCTGGGGTGCTCACTTGGCTCAGTTTCCCACTCCAGACCTTTGATTGGCTCAACAGCTGCCCTTGCATAACAATGTCCGGGGTTGAGAGCAGTCTGCCTTGTGTACCAGGCGCTTCAGCAGCACCTACAAGGCTGTTGTGTCTCGGTGTTGACAGACAACACAACGGACACCCGTTGCATAAACAAGCACTGAGGAGCACGGTCCTCCTCTCCTTGCAGGGAGCTATCCAGCTCTGGGACTCCTGCACAGCTCAATCGATGGACCTGGTAGCGTCCTTTCTCCTAGGGGTCTGGAACACTCTGGTGGATCGCCTCAGCAGTTCCTTCCTGTCTCTCAAGTGGTTGATGCCTCCGGATGTTATCCATTACGTTTCCGGAACTTCGCTCTCACGGGAACAGAACGAGAGAGAAGTTCTGCTCATGCCAAGGCCTATCCCCGGGCTTGATCTTGGCTGCTTTTCTGATGCCATGGACGAGCCGTCTGCCGTCCGCTTTCCCACCGCTCCCGCTGGTTCGCAGGGTCCTGCTAAAATTCCGCAGGGACAGAGCACATCTGATCGTGATTGCTTCACCGTGGTCCAGGCAACACTGGTACACCATGTTGCTAGACCTGTCGGTAGCCAACCGATTCCCCTGCCTCTTTGCGCAGCCCTCATAACGCAAGATTACGGCAAACTTCACCACCCAGACCTACAATCCCCGCGCATCACAGCATGCCTGCTGCGGGCCTAAACCGATCTGAGTTACGTTGTTCTGCCTCGGTTCTACAGGATTCTCCTGGGTGGTAGGAAGCCTTCCACTTGGTTAACGTATCTGCCCAACTGGCAGTCTTTCTCTTGCTGCTATGAAACACAATGTTTCCCCCACAGAGGTCCAATCCATTTCCTCTTGGATTGCGTATGATCTTCAAACAGCAGCGCCTGGCGCAGTTCATCATTAAGGGTGCACTTGGCAGCCGTCTCTACCTTCCTCCCAAGGGAGAGTGGCCGCTTCATATTCTCACACGCTGTGGTTTCTAGGTTCCTCAAGGGCTTGGGGCATTTATGCCCCCAGGTTCCCCGCCCCACCAACTCCTGGGTCTTCAGCCTGGTTATAAGCAGACTTATGCCTGCTCCATTCGAACCACTGACAACATGCTCGCTGAGATACCCGTCCTGAGGGACAGTTTTTTCCTTGTAGCCTTTGCATCGGCTGGACAAGTCTCCGAGCTTCGGGCTCTCACAGTGGACCCACGGTACACTATGTTGCGTAAGGACAAGGGGCGGTTGTGACCACGTCCGGCCTTTCTCCCTAAGGTGCTGTTGACCTTTCATATCATCCGGGATATTTTCCTTCCGGTCTTCTTTCCGTAGCCTCATTCATCGCGACGGGAGCACATTTGCCCTCCCTAGACGTCCGTAGGGCGCTCGCTTTTTATGTCGAGCGGACAAGCCTTTTTGTACGCCCCCAACTCTTCGTTGTATTGGCAGACCGGATGAAGGGCCTACCTGTCTCCTCCCAGAGCTTTCCATCTTGGGTGACGTCATGCATTTGCACCTCCTGTGACTTGGCCCATGTTCCGTCGAGCGACCTTACTGCTCGTTCACCAGGGCTCAGGCTTCTTCTGCTGCCTTTCCGACTCTCATACCCTTCCAGGGGCTATGTCATGCTACTACCTGGTCCTCTATCCGGACCTTTGCCTCTTTGGTCTAACTGTCCAGAGATGATGCAGCCTTTGGCTCAGCAGTTTGCATTCTGCAACCTCTCACTCCGACCCCACCGCCTACGTAAGGCTTGGGAATCACCTACATGGAATGGATATGAGCAATCACTCGAAGAAAAGACGGTTACTCACCGTTGTAACTATTGTTCTTCGAGATGTGTTGCTCATATCCATTCCAAACCCACCCTCCTTCCCCACTGTCGGAGTAGCCGGCAAGAAGGAACTGAGGAGTGGGTGGGTCGGCTGGTGTATATATCCGGCGTCATGGTGGCGCCACTCCAGGGGGCGCCCAGCCGACCCACTGAGTTGCTAGGGTAAAAGTCTTCCGACGAACGTGCACGTGGCGTGCACACACCTACATGGAATGGATATGAGCAACACATCTCGAAGAACAACAGTTACAACGGTGAGTAACCGTCTTTTATTTTTTGAAAAGCAAATTTAACTAATTTCAAAGCTCATATTTTTGTTGGTGTTGTAGGTGCCTATGGAAAGGAAGAAAAGGTATATTACTATTAGGAAGGAAGCCAGGGATGCAGTAAATAGGGACTCAGGTATGACATACATTTATAATGATTAAAATTTTCTATCTTTTTTTCCCCCTTAAATGTACAATCACCATTGCATTGCACTTATATAGAATGTGCTGATTTGAGTAGAGATGCATCTAGAAAAGCTGATTATCATGTCTAAATTGCAGCTGATCCTACAGGTGACAGTGCCTGTGCATTTTCTGACTGCATGAGGCCCTGAAGCTGTTTTTTTTCAGTAATTAGAATGGGACCGTATAAAGTATGATTTCCTTCCTCTTTCTCAACAGCCCCAAGAAAACAGATAAATGTATAAGAATTGCTAACTGAGACTGCATTTTAACATGTTTACTAAATGGTTTCAGAACATTTTCTCACTCAGTATGTTTCATTTTTCTGGGGAAGTGATCCATTCCATGCCTTTCTAATACTGAAGTGCAAGAAACTACGAATTGCTAACAGATATAAATGTGTAGAAAATTTGTTACATCTGTGGAGGAATTATACAAAGAAAGAGACCAATTCATCATATTTATTAACAGGCCTGTGCCTTACAGTGAAACCTGGACAAGTGACCACCTTTATAAAAGTGCCACTGATGTGCTCACTACTGTTCCAGATGCAATTAAAAACAGACACTGTACTTGGTCTAGCTTTCATTAGAATACCTCCTTGGTTAAGCAACCAAATTTTGTTATTTTTCTTGAGTAGTCACTGAAGACAGCTTTCTCTCTAATTAGTGTTATGATTAACAATTCATTATTTTTCTTGTTTAGATGAGCCTCAGTATTTGCCTTCTGCATCTTATATGGTAGACAGCAGTCTGAGTGAGGAAATGAGCCAATTTGATTTCTCAACTGGAGTCCAAAGTTTTTCTTATAACTCACAAGACCCTACAGCTACCAGTATACACTTCAGGAGAAAGGTGATTAGACATGTATACTGTGTGGAGGAACAAGAGTGTCACTATTCTAAAACTCTCAGTAAACTTGTACATGAAACTTGCTCTTTTAGTTAATGTATACGTTGTGCTGGGAAAGGTGAAAGGTTCAATGGGAGTAAATATTGGATACAGTTGTCTGTCTATAGGTAAGTCTGTCTTTAATGGGAAGCTTGAGGCATCAGAGCAAGTGTGTTTTGCCATCAGTCTGGGTCCTTCTACTCTGTTTTCGAATTTATTTAATCTTCCTTTAATGTGAAGGTGGAGACTTGCTCACGAAGGCAGAGGCCTTGCATTGCTGATATATTGTCTTGCTGTACTCTTAAATGATATAAACTTGCACATTAACGTGAAATGATGGTGATGGCTCCAAGTCTTATTTTGACTATTAGAAAAATGTTAGTACTTCCTGTGGTCAGTAATATATATATATATATATATATATATATATATATATATTTTTTTTTTCTACAATTAAAAATCCTTACTGTTTTTAAAAAAAGCTTTAAAAAAAAAAGTCCAGGGAAAAGAGTGATGCAAACGAACTTTTTACATTTTGAAAACTAGCCTGTAAACTTACAAAATGTCAGATAAGAATATATCATTAGTTGTTATTCAGTTGTGAAGTAGTCGGTAGAAGAAGGAAAAGGGTTAAAATGCTATCAGAATGAGACAGAAGAGCATCAGCCCCTCTGCTGGAGCACAGTGTTGAGAAGAGAAATATACAATTGGATTATTGTCTGAGAAGAATATTCTGACAACTGGGAAAAGGTGTCAGAGAAGCACTGATAAGTGTGATATAGGAGATACGTTATTTGAATGTATTGATGTTAAAATGAAGATTTTGGACATATTGGCTAATAAAGATTGGTTTCCTTAATCCATGAGTGTTGGTAGGCCTGGCCTTTAAAGAACAAATCCGTTGTCTAAAAAAAAAATCAATATAGGTTAGCCTATTAGTACTACGTATGTTGCTTTGCAAGAGACCAGAGTTCAGATTGTGAAGAGGTGGATTATTCAGCTTCTGGAATAGAAGGGGAGCCTCTTCCCTTACAGTAGGGTGCCCCATTTGCTGAAGAGATGCAGCACGAGAGGCCTTGTTTAGCCTTTTGAGTCACAGGAAGGTAGGATAGAGGGAAGTTGTACAGATCAAACTTAGACCTTTATGGAGCCTGTGAGGTATTCCTTGGGCTCCCTTATAGACAGACACACACATTGGCAGTACAGTATTTTTTGCCATCAATCTGAGTCCTTCTGCTCTGTTTTAGAGTTTATTTAATGTTCCTTTAATTTGAAGGTGGAGACTTGCTCACAAAGGCAGAGGCCTTGCTTTGTTGAAGGGGAACTGTAGTACAGGGTTTCTAAATCACCGAATCTAATTACAAAGAAAAATCCATTACTAAAATATTTTTTAGAAGTATCTTATATATAATATAGGTTACAGGGCCACTGTCTTCTGTACTTTTCTGAATTTGGTTAGATTTAAAGTGGTTTTATAACTTACATCTGTGCCTGAGTTCCCCTGACATTTTTTGTTTACTAGTCACAGATTCCTATTTCCCACCTCCTGCTTTACTTTTACGATGTGAAAGATCCACAGAAACAACACACACAAATGAATGAATGATTATGTAGGGAAAACCCTAAAACTGGCCAGTTGGTATCGAATGTACACAATAAACTGAACAAAAGAGAGAGAGAACAGTATTATTTTTAATCTACTCTTGTGCTTATATAGTGTCTTATGTATTGCTTGCGGCAGTATGTTCCTATATAAACCTGACTTGAAGTTGACAGTGGCCCTTTAACACTTAGCCTTGGTCTACACTATGAGTTTTGGTCAAATTTAGTAGCGTTAGATGGTTTTACCCTGCACCCTTCCACACGACGAAGCCATTTCTGTCGACTTAAAGGGCTGTTAAAATCGATTTCAGTACTCCTACCCGACGAGGGGATTAGCACTGAAATCGACCTTGATGGACGCAATTCAACAGTATTGGCCTCCAGGAGCCATCCCAGAGTGCTCCATTGTGACCACTCTGGACAGCACTCTTAACTCTGATGCACTGGCCAGGTAGACAGGAAAAGCCCCGTGAACTTTTGAATTTCATTTCCTGTTTGCCCAGCATGCAGAGCTCATCAGCACAGGTGACCATAGAGTCCTAGAATCGCAAAAGAGCTCCAGCCTGGACCGAACGGGAGGTACTGGATCTGATTGCTGTATGTGGGGACGAATCTGTGCTATCAGAACTCTGTTCTAAAAGACGGAATGCTGGAATATTTGAAAAAATCTCAAAGGGCATGAAGGACAGAGGCCATAACAGGGACCCGCAGCAGTGCCGCGTGAAACTTAAGGAGCTGAGGCAAGCCTACCAAAAAACCCAAACGGCCACTCCGGGGCAGAGCCCCATACATGTTGCTTCTATGATGAGCTGCATGCCATTCTAGGTGGTGCCCCTACAACGACCCCACCAGTGTGCTTTGACTCTGTTAATGGACTCTCATGCAACAGGAATGCAGATTTAGGGAATGAGGAAGAGGAGGAGGAGGAGACTGTTAGCACACAGCAAGGAAACGGAGAAAACGTTTTTCCTGACAGCCAGGAACTGTTTATCACCCTGGAGCCCCAGTACCCTCCCAACCCACCCAAGGCGGGCTCACGGACCTTGAAGGCAGTGAAGGCACCTCTGGTGAGTGTACCTTTGTAAATATTGTGCATGGTTTAAAAGCAAGCGTGTTTAATGATTAATTTGCCCTGAAGAGTTGGGATGCATTTGTGGCCAGTACAGCTACTGGAAAAGTCTGTTAACATGTATCGGGATGGAGTGGAAATCCTCCAGGGACATCTCAGTGAAGCTCTCCTGAGTGTACTCCCAAAGCCTGGGAGGGCAGCCTTATTCCATCCTCCTTTACCACGCCAAGCCAGTAGCATGTAGTCTGGAATCATTGCATAACAAAGCATGGCAGCGTATGTTCCCGGTGTTTGCTGGCATTCAAGCAACTTCCGTTCTTTATCTGTGTTATACTCAGGAGAGTGATATCATTCATGCTCACCTGGGTTGAAATAGGGGAATTTTATTAAGGGGACATTCAAAGGTGGCAGTTTCTGCTGGGTTGTTTGCCTGTGGCTGAACAGAAATTGTCCCTGCTGTGCGCTACGCGGTGCGGGGAGGGGTGAGGCGATCATCCCAGAGAATAGGGTGGGGTGAAGGGCTTTAGTTGGGTTTGTGCTGCATGTTAACCTGAAAACCGTAGCCCCTCCTTTTAAATGGCCAACCCATTTTAAATGGCCAAACCAACGGGTGCTTGGTATGGGACATGAGGGCGCTGCTGTTTGAAAACATTCCCACATGTTATGAAGGTTAAAGAAGTCAAAAGACTGTGGCTTACCATGGCTGCCTGCAAGCCAAATTATGCTGCCCGCTGGCCCTGCATGTCTGATCTCTCACACCAAACTGGCAGGCCCTCAATATAAGAGTCAAAATGCAACCTTGTAAAGAAAATACAGATGCTATGTAATGTTAAGAGCTTGGTTCACCATGGAAGAGTGTACCCATTGTTCTCTAAAATGTCTTTTTAAATACTACTCTCCCTTTTTTTCCTCCTGCAGCTGCAAATGTTTCAACGCTCACTGTATCGTCTCCATCCCAGAAGCTAGTGAAGATTAGAAAGCGAAAAAAATGTACTCGCGATTACATATTCTTTGAGCTCATGCCGTCCTCCCACACTGAAAGAGCCCAGCAGAATGCATGGAGGCAGACAATGTCAGAGTGCAGGAAAGCACAAAATGAGCTAGAGGACAGGAGGCACCAGCGAGAGGAGGTGTGGCGTCAGCGTGATGAAAGGAGGCAGGAAGCAATGCTCAGGCTACTCAAGGATCAAATACATATTCTCTGGTGTATTGTTGAGCAGGACAGGCAGCAGCAGGAACACAGACCACCACTGCAGCCCCTGTGTGACCAACCACCCTCCTCCCGAAGTTCCATAGCCTCCTCACCCAGACACCCAAGAACGCGGTGAGGGGACCTCTGGCCACCCAACCACTCCACCTCAGAGGACTGCCCAAGCAACAGAAAGCTGACATTCAAGAAGTTTTGAAGTGCAGTGTGGCCTTGTTTTCCCCTCCTCCACCACCCCACCCGTTGCTTCCCTCCTCCCCATCCCTCCAGGCTACCTTGGCAGTTATCCCCCCATTTGTGTGACAAAGTAATAAAGAATGCATGAATTTTGAACAACAATGATTTTATTGCCTCTGCAAGCGCTGATCAAAGGGGGGAGGGGAAGGCAGTTTATTTACAGGGAAGTAGAGAGAACCAAGGGGGCAGGTTTTTATCAAGGAGAAACAAACAGAACTTTCACACCATAGCCCCCTGACCAGTCATGAAACTGGTTTTCAAAGCTTCTCTGATGCGCACCGCGCACTGCTGTGCTCTTCTAATCGCCCTGGTTTCTGGCTGCATGTAATCACCTGCCAGGCGATTTGCCTCAAACCTCCCACCCCTCCATAAACATCTTCCCCCTTACTTTCTCAGATATTGTGGAGCACACAGCAAGCACTAATAACGATGGGAATATTGGTTTCACTGAGGTCTAACCGAGTCAGTAAACTGCATCAGCACACTTTTAAATGTCCAAAGGCACATTCTACCACCATTCTGCACTTGCTCAGCCTACAGTTGAACAGCTCCTGACTACTGTCCAGGCTGCCTGTGTATGGCTTCACAAGCCATGACATTAAGGAGTAGGCTGGGTCCCCAAGGATAACTATAGGCATTTCAACATCCCCAACGGTTATTTTCTGGTCTGGAAAGCAAGTCCCTTGCTCCAGCCTTTGACACAGACCAGAGTTCCTAAAGATGCGAGCGTCATGTACCTTTCCCGGCCATCCCACGTTGATGTTGGTGAAATGTCCCTTGTGATCCACCAGCGCTTGCAGCACCACTGAAAAGTACCCCTTTTGGTTTATGGCTGTTTGCCTCTCTGGTTCTTTAGTAGGCTTGCCTGATATTCCAGGCAGGACTGAATCTTCATTAGACAAAACTTGAAGAAGAGAATGACCTGGGGAGTCATTCCCATGTCTGCCCAAGGCCAGCCAGGAGCACCCAGGTCTGCCTAGGCACTCCCGGCTGACCTCACCGAGGCTGGCCAGGAGCAACCAGGAGACAGCAGCAGACGGTATGACTGGTAACAGTCTTTGCCAACTTCCAACGGCAAGGAGCTGCTACTATGTAGCACTGCAGTACCGCGTCTGTCAGCAGCACCCAGGAGATGTACGGTGACAGTGAGCTGACCGGGCTCCATGCTTGCCATGGTATGTCGTCTGTGTGGGTAACCCAGGAAAAAAGGCAAGAAACGATTTTTTGCCGTTGCTTTCATGCGGGGGTGGCAGGGTCGGGGGCGGAGCTGAGGACATGTACCCAGAACTGCGACAATGTTTTTGCCCCATCAGGCATTGGGAGCACAACCCAGAATTCCAATGGGGGGTGGAGACTGCAGGAACTGTGGGATAGCTACCCACAGTGCAATGCTCCGAAAGTCAACGCTAGCCTCGGTACTGTGGATGCACACCGCCAACTTAATGCGCTTAGTGGGGACACACACAAACGACAGTATCAAATCGATTTCTAAAAAATCGACTTCTATTAAATCGAACTAATTTCGTAGTGTAGACATACCCTTAGGCAAGAGGTTGCCATATTGAAAGTAAGATTGAAAGAATCATCTTCACCATTTTAAAAACATTGGTCATCCAGGTATCATAGGTGTTTAAAGCAAGATCTATCAAAATAATTATAATGTTATCTAATATCAGATAACTACCTCTTTTCATATTTTGTAGTGAGAAGGATATTTTAACAGTTGACTTAAATTAACCAAAATTTTATTGTAATTATAGAACTTGCCATAAGCAATTTCAAAGAATTCTGATTTCCACTTCTTTGTAATGGTGAAGCCAAATTTTTATTTGTTCTTTACTGTCAAATGAGGTCTATTCTGGGAAGTATAATGGGTATGGTGGCCCTCACTGGAAAACAGCCTCTGAATTCATCAGAGATTAATTACTTTACAAATAGTTTGACTGGGAGTAAAATTTAGGGAAAATGGATGAAGTCTTGAGGAAGGTGTATGGTGGTGGCACTCTCAGCTGTGAAGTGGAATTACAGCTTCTGTGGAGGCCAATTAATTTTTACATTTCAGTTTGTTGCCGCCATACTTTTTTACATATCTGAGTCAGAGTGACATGCAGCTGGCACCCTTAGATACAGAGATTTGGAGATGTGCAAAATTAGTTCCTATGTTTGGGGGGGAGATTTTGGTTTGAATAACATATTTGACCTATTGCTTGTTTAAATATTGTTGAATACAATTTTATTGTTGTAATACAGTTTGTATAGACTTGACCAGAAACCCAGCATAACAAATGGTATAATTATGGCTTTTAAAAAATGGTGAATAGAGCCCCTCATGATTAACTGGCTTTTGACAGGAACCCACAGAATATATGGATCCAGATGATCTGATGGAACTGGAGATGGATGAGCTCAATCAGCATGAATGTATGGCCTCTATGACAACCCTGATTAAACATATGCAGAGAAATCAGATTACACCCAAAGTAGATGAGGTCAGTATTGGTTCCTGGCTTAGCACCTCTCTAGTTTAAGAGGATAGGTAAGCACTGGAATAGGTTGCTGATTGAAATTGTGGAATCCCTGTCATGGGAAGTTTTTAACAACAGATTAGACCAATATCTGTCAGGGATGGTCTAGGTGCACTTGGCCGTGACTCGACGCAGGGGGATGGACTAGATAACCTCCCATATTTCTATGACTTTTTAAACTCAAGAAAGGGGGTTATAATGGAAATCTTGTTTTGTAACCTTTGTTGCTATCAGTCCCTAGTGTAATATAATAAAACCTGTGGTAATCTTGAGTTATATGCATTTCAAGTGACCTATTTAATTTTGATTTCAGGGAATAGTTCCACAAGACCTTCCTCCATGGATGAAGTTTATACATGGCAAATTGGGGAATCCATCTGTGCCACTAAATATTCGCCTATTCTTAGCAAAACTTGTTGTTAATACTGAGGAAGTGAGTGATTTTTTTTTTAATTGTAGCATGTTCTGTCACTATAGTAAAATATTATCATAAATTGATTACAGCTTCAGCTGTGTAACACTTTCAGAACAAAACCCCACACCAACTAAACCTTTCCTGAACTCAGCTTTGGTTACTTGACCTATAAGGGAGGGCGTTCCTGGCTTATGCTTCAGGTGAAAACCATGTGGTATTAGTTGGTTCAAATGAGTTTTAGCAACTCCTGTGAACCAAAACTCCAGACTTTCGTACAGCTCTAATTGCAACAGAATATAAAGCTGTATAGTCACTGATTGAGGTCTGTAGTGACTATGGAAATGTTCTTTCTTCCTCTATTTCAGGTGTAAAATGTTTCCATCCTACTTCAGCCACTCTCTTTAAAACAATGTATTATTGACCAAATGAATCATGCCGTCCGATTACATTGTATATCAGATCCTAAATGAAATTGCTGCAATTCGGTGAATTATCAGTCAGTACTGTTTTCAAAATAGCTTAGTACTAATCTGGTGACAGAGTAGCAGCTTTTGACATTAAAATCTAAATGAGAAGTGTGTGTGCGCCCGTGTGCGTGCACTCGCTTGCTTGTTCATTCTGGATGGGTGAGTTACTATTCTGACTTCCAGGGCTGGCTCGAGGGTTTTTGCCACCCCAAGCAGCGAGGGGGGGGAAAAAAAAAAAAAAAGCCGCGATCGGCGGCAGCTCCACCACACTGCTTTCTTTTTCGGCAGCACTTCGGTGGCAGGCCTTCCCTCCGAGAGGGACCGAAGGACCCACCACCGCCGCCTCTTCCTCTTGGCCGCCCCAAGCACCTGCTTGCTGAGCTGGTGCCTGGAGCCGGCCCTGCTGACTTCCATGGGTCAGACTTAGTGTATGGAAAGCTGGGAGATGGGCTCCAGTAGAAGAAATCATGTGCTTTGCCAGTAATAGCGAACTTGACTTTTGAGGGCTTGCACACAGAAATACGAACAGGGTATGTAACTAATTTATCAATGGGGAAATTTTCTTTAGGAGCTTTTGAAATTACTATCATGAGGGCTTCATACAGTGTTAGGCAAAAACTTTACAGAGAAGGCTGTTTCTAAATGTCTGACTGCTAGAAGTTGGATCTGGACAACGGGATGGATCACTTGATAATTGTCCTGTTCATTCTCTCTGAAGCATTGAGCACTGGCCACAGTTAGAAGACAGAATGATGGGCCAGATGAACCATTGTTCTGATCTAGTATGGCCATTTTTATGTTCTTATGTAAAAAATAACTATTCCTGTAAGAATGTGATGCATAAATGCTTTTTGCATAGTAGGTTTGTATAGATGACTGTTCTTTATTTCTCCTAGGTTTTCCGACCTTATGCAAGACAATGGCTTGGTCCCTTACTGCAGCTTGTTGTTTCTAGGGATAATGGAGGAGAAGGAATTCATTACATGGTGGTGGAGATAGTAGTTACTCTGCTTTCCTGGACTAGTGTAGCGGCTCCCAAAGTAAGGAAATCTGGAACACGTTTAATTACAGTAGACTTCACTTGCAACCCATGGGTTGTCAGTAAAAAGTTGCTATTATCCATCATTTGCAAATAAGCAGAAGCAGGTTTTTGGGGCAGTAGCCAGGGAAGGAAGAGCTGGGACATGCCTTCCGTGGCTGTAGCCTTGCAACCTGCCTGTGTGCAGGGCAGCAGTGAGGAAGAGGCTTTTCTCCCCGATGGTGGGGTTTTCTGTGGGGAGCAGTGGTGCTGGAGGCCCATAGGGCTGCACTGCACCTCTTTCTCTATTATCTGGGAATCAGGATTCAGCATGTCCTAGCGCTTTCTTCTCTGCATGAAACCCTGCAGCGGGGAGCAGCCTGAGGAGCACAGGGAGAGATACTGTGAAGCTCCAGGTTGCAGGTTTCAGCCTCCTCTCTGTTTCCAGCCTGCAGTCCCTTACCTCCTGTATGAACAGGCAGGTTTCTGGTGCTGCAGCCCCAGAAGGAAGCCCTATAATGGGTTGAGCACTGGCCAGAGGCAGGTTTGCAGGTCTGCAGCAAGGCAAGGCACATCCCTGCACTTTTTCCCCTGGTTACAGCCCCACAAAGCTGCCTGCAGGTGGTGCCTCTTCCAAAAAATGTTGTTTAATAAACGGCATGCCATTGCCAATATCTGAATCCCCTCTGGACTCTCTCCATTTCATCCACATCTTTCTCAAAACGTGTCATCCAGAACTGGACACAATACTCGAGTTGAGGCCTAATCAGCACGGAGTAGAGTAAAAGAATTAACTTCTTGTGTCTTGCTTACAACACTCCTGCTAATACATCCCAGAATGATGTTTGCTTTTTTTGCAACAGTTGTTTTTGCAACTTTTTTTGTTACACCATTGATTCTTATTTAGCTTGTGATCTACTATGACCCCCAGATCCTATTTCACAGTACTCCTCCTTAGGCAGTCATTTCTCATTTTATATATGTGCAACTCAGGGGTGAAAGTAACTTAAAGGACTTACCGGTATGCCAGAGTCCTGGGTGGGGCGTGACCTCAACCGGAAGAGGCGGGGCCTTTCAAGATTTAAAGGCCCTGGGACTCCAGCTGTGGCTAAGAGCTCCAGGGCCTTTAAATCACCCCGAAGCTCCCAGCTGCAGAGGCGGCTGGGAGCCCCGGGGTTCAGGAGCGAATTAAATCATTTTGAATTTTAAACCTATCCTTCAAACCTCTTGCAACCCCTCTCAGCTTGATATCATCTGCAAAGTTTATATGTATACGCTCTATGCCATTATCTAAATCATTAATGAAGATATTGAACAGAACCGCACCCTGCAGGACCCCAATTGATATGCCCTTCCAACATTACTGTGAACCATTGATAACTACTCTCTGGGAACGGTTTTCCAATCGATTTTATGCACCCACCTTATAGTAGCTCAATCTAGGTTGTATTTTCCTGGTTTGTTTATGAGAAGGTCATGTGAGACAGTATCAAAAGCCTTACTAAAGTTAAGATATACCACATCTACTGCTTCCCCCCCTATCCACAAGGCTTGCTACCCTTTCAAAAAAGGCTATTTGGTTGGTTTGACATGATTTGTTCTTGTCAAATCCATGCTGACAGTTACTTATCACCTTACTATCTTCTAGGTGTTTGCAAATTAATTGCATAATTATTTGCTCCATATCTTTCTGGATTCTGAAGTTAAGATGACTGGTCTGTAATTCCCCAGGTTGTCCTTATTCCCCTTTTTATAGATTGGCACTATATTTGTCCTTTCCCCCAGTCCTCTGGAATCTCTCCCATCTTCCATGACTTTTCAAAGATAATTGCTAGTGGCTCAGATATCTCCTCTGTCAGCTCCTTGTGTATTCTAGGATTTATTTAATCAGACCCTGGTGGAGAAGACATCTAGCTTGTCTGAGTAATTGTTAACTTGTTCTTTCCCTGTTTTAATGGGATGATGTACTTGATTATTTTATTGATCTTTCCTCAGTGCTGCTTTAATCATTAACCACTGTAAATAACTAGATCAGTTTAATAAGAAGCAAGTTTGGGTTCATTAATTAAATCAGTCTCTCTGGCAACACTGTAAGTAACTTTTTGAGCATGGGATCCTCCAGGTTCTTTCTTATTGGTCCACTAATGGACACCTTAAGTTGTGGAATGCACAAGTCCACAACATACCTTAGAAATGTATTAAAGGACTCAAAAATCTACACCCTGTCATGTTGTCTTGTAATATTTAGACTGATGGTAAAAGTTAGGGCCACTTTCATAGTTCTTTCCCCAAAAGAATTATCAGTACTGGTATAACTTACTAGTGCCTTTTGGACGCTCAGTTTGCTAATTGTAATAAGATGCCAGGATAGTTACTCTGTGACACTCTGAAGCCTAGAACTTCTTTTGAGTCAGTGGAAACAGTCACTAGCATGGTTTAGAGCACTTTTTATTCAGAATATCACCACATTCAGTCATCACTGGGATTTGTGGGTCTGTTACACTGAGAATTTAAAAATTGGATGGTATCTTTTTCCATGCCAAGAGTCCTAGACCATTGTGATATCATACATCACCACCATTACTCTACAGATAATTTGCATGGAACAGTTTCGTTGGTTGTATAAGGGATACTGCACATATAGTAGATTAGTTGCCCCAGCTACTATAGTTCAAAGTATGGACTTTCACCTGTTTTCATAACAAGATGGCAGGGCTCTCCTACATAAAGCTACCAAAGTTCTGGTGGATTCCGAGCTTGACCTCCCTACAAACTTACATTACTGAACATGACTTATCCTTGTGTACACTGATTGCAAACTCATAGTCAACATTGTGTTAGCTAACCTGAGAATTCACAGTCCTATTTTAAACATTAAACCAGTGGAGAATGAAAATGTTCTGTGCGTTCAGATTAAGAACAAAAATATTGTTTTATACAGAATTACCATATTACTTTTTGTTCTCTTTCATGTTAGGGGAATATTAAAGATGAGATACTGGCAAACAGATTACTTGAATTCTTGATGAAGAATGTATTTCACCAGAAAAGAGCAGTGTTCAGACACAACTTGGAAATTATAAAGACAGTTGTGGAGTGCTGGAAGGATTGTCTCTCCATACCATACAGGTAGTATTTCTCAGTATAAAAAGAATGTAGGGGAAATGTGACCTGAGCTCTGCAGAGTGGAAAGGTTTAGCCCAGTGGTTTTCAAACTGTAGCACAAACAACTTGCAGATGGTCTGAAGATCTGGTCCTTTCACAGGCAGCAGTGAGGCATCTGTAAGTCTTCAAGTGGTAATGCTTCTGGCTAACAGTAGCTCAATCCAGGATTGCACATGGATTTTAGTGGCTTTTTGACCAACTAACCATTTTTTAAAAACAAATCTTATTGCTCTAGCCAGCTGCACACTCTCTCTCTCTCTCTTTGTGATAAATTCACCTGCATTTCTGTCAGTTGTCGACACCAAAATTGCAGAGGCAGCAACATATGCAACTCATGCTGCAAGAATCCTAGATAGATAAGAATTACAATGGGCCGTATGCAATGAGAGAGCAGAAGGCAGGAGAAACTACTGAGAGGATTTTTGTCTGTTTTTGCACCACTGAATTAGCAGCTGGTGTTTAGTCATTGAGGGTAGAACAAAGAAATCAAAGGATGAAAGGTTTTTTTGGGGGGCGGGGGGTGTAATAATTTCTGGGAATCTGCAAACATTTCATACTATGTGCATGCCCAATAAAGTATTGTTCATGTAGCCTCAGTCACTTTCACCAGTTTTGTATTGTCTTTAGCATGTACTCTGTCACATGCTCCTTTTTTTTTTTTACATTCTTGTGCTGCAGGTTAATATTCGAACAATTTTCTGGTGGAGATCCTAATACAAAGGACAACTCAGTGGGAATTCAGTTGTTAGGTATTGTTCTTGCTAACAACTTGTCTCCCTATGACCCAAAGTGTGAAATAGACAGCCTGAGGTGAGAAGCATGTCTATTCAGAGAGTTAATTTTTTATTATAAACCTTACAATAAGTTGACCAAGAAGGATGTTGGCCGCATGGAGGGTGGGATTTGGAATGCTCACCTTTTGGATCTTCTTGACTCTTTCTGGCCCCACCACTGCCCCTAAACTCCTATGTTAACTCTGACGCTGTTCCTTACTTTAGGAAGTGAACTGGCTGGGGTGTAGCTATATCTGCACTGGGCCCTATTGTGACCACTGCTTTTACAGTTGTTGAGTTCTTTGGCACACAGTGGAGTCAAGAGTAGCGAAACAGGTATTTGTGGCACTCCAGATCCCACTGTACCCAAAAATTCAAAGGAGAAGTGTTGTGATGCTCTGAAACATTCATGACTATGGGGTGTTAGTGTAATAGCGCCACAAAGACTGCAATTAAGAGTATGAATGTGAATGCATGAAATGGAAAGGGGCAAAGAATATTTTTAGAGTTTCTTAGATGTCTGATTTTAATGGAAAATCAAATACTAGGGTGAATGGATCACAACTGATTTCCTTTGTATGCTAGGTACTTTCAGGCTTTGGCCAATAACATGTCCTTAATAAGGTATAAGGAAGTTTATGCAGCTGCAGCAGAAGTGCTGGGACTTATTCTTCGATACATGGCTGAGAAGGAAAATGTGAGTGTGTTACAATAATGATAAAAGACACAATGTATTAAAGACTGTTTTATCTATAAGTCTAAACTGAATACCCAGTTCCAGCTTCAGAATGAGAGAATATTAAATTTAATGAGGCTTCCCCAGAAGTTAGGCGGTAGCAGAAGATGCTATCACATGAGGATCAGAATTCAAGACTAGATCAGTACAGGCTGGGCACACTTTGCCTCATTTCTTATGAACCTTTTGTCTTGACCGTGGCAGTGAATGAATCTGGGGGAGCTGTGTTCACCTCTTTTCTGCCAGTGGGACTGACACAATAGAAAGAAAATTTTCAAATATGAAGGAAGGTGAATAAATGTTCAAGTTAGGGATTCTCAGGGCTCTATTTGCTAGAAGTTTTTTAGGAACCTGAAAATAGGGACTTTGAATGAAAATGCTTCCTCAGCTGCTGCTCTTGGACTGTAATTGTGGCACTCCTGTAAAGCAGGTATGTAGCTGTCTTCCCTGTCCAGTACATTCCATTTTGTTCATCCTTTCTCATTCTCTAGGATGCATGATGAATATTGTTGAACCATCGCCCTCTTCTCATTTTCAGTCTTATCCATTCCTCCTTTCCTTTAAAAAAAATAAAAAATAAAAATGTGATTTTTTGAATGAGTAAGCAGGTGTGGTGGTGGTTAATATTCTGTGTGTACCTTGTATTTCTTTGCAAATAATGTTAATTTAATAGAAAATGGCTTTGTATAGTATTATTGTATAGCATTTTACTGGAAACCTGCCACGCACAATCAGGAATTACTTAGTGTTTGAAACAGGAATATCATGTGACTTTTTTTTCTTTCTGTATTTAAGCAGTTGGTCTCTGCACAGTTAATGGAAACTTATAAATGGTTAGACAGCAGCTCTGTTAAAGCAGACAAGCTGTATTTCATCAAGGCATGTTGTACTACTGCTGTGAATTGTCATAAATGTCAAGATTAAGCCAATGAAGTTTCACTGTAACTAAAAATATCCCCAATGTAATAGTACTGTTACATAATTTGAATGTTCCTGAGTTTCTGGTGTTGGCATTTGTTTAATGATAAAATGTTTCTGATCTTTCAGATATTTGAGGGTCCGGTTTATGACTGTGTCATAAAACAGATAAAACAGCATCAAAGCACCAAAGAGGACAAGTTTATTGTGTGCTTAAATAAAGTGGCAAAGAACTTTCCTCCTCTTGCTGACAGGTAGTGAGATCATATGATGATACCCTGTATATAGAAAAATCATTATCTAACAGGGGTCCCAAACTGTGGGGAGTGCCCCGAGAGGGGGTGGAGGAACATTCAGGTCAGGGCCTGGGCCAGACTCCAGGGGGGCAGGGAGGGACTACCGCCCAGCCCAGCTCTGCTCCCAGCTACAGCTCTACCCTCATTCTCTTTCCTCCCCCATACCTAGTTCAGCCCCCAGCTCCACCTTCAGCCCAAGCTCCTCTGCTGAGCCAAGCAGTAATGGAGAGGTGTGTGGACAGATTCCATTACTTGTAATGGGGGACACAACAGGAAAAGTTGGGGCACCACTGTAATAGAATACAACTTCTTATTTTTTGCTTTATGGACTCCGTGTCATGTAAAGGTTTATGAATGCAGTATTCTTCTTGATACCAAAACTTCATGGTGTTCTGAAAACATACTGTCTGGAGGTGGTGATGTACCGTGCAGAGGAGATAACTGATCTCTTCTTACAATTAAAGAGTAAAGATTTCATCCAAGTCATGAGTCACAGGTAAGTGGGCATACGACCAGTGTATGATCATCATAGCAACCTGGGCTCATAGTCTGAATTTTGCATCATTGTCTTTTTCTAGTAATAATGCAAGTTTTACATTCCACATGCATTTACAGTTCCAGTTTTTTTCTTTGAGCAAATGTAGATTAGAAAATCTGGCAGGTTTTTTTCTACTTCTACTATTTAAGTTGAAAACTATGCTTATTGTAGCTTTTTTCATTATCCATATGGTGAAATCCTGGCCCTACTGAGATCAATGGCAAAACTCCCATTAAATTCAGTGGGCCAGGATTTCACCCTTAATATGTAATCAGTTTGGTTAGACTGATTTTTTTTTTTCCAGTTAAACACAGAAATAGTAACTAAAAACATTTTTATGCAATTTAAATTGCTAAATATTACTTTAATGTTCAGCTGTATGTGTAACTGTAAATAGAATAATGAAACCAATGCAGTTGCTTTTTATCTCCTTTAGAGATGATGAAAGGCAGAGGGTGTGTTTGGATATCATATACAAAATGGTGCCTAAGCTGAAACCCCTAGAACTAAGAGAATTTCTTCCTGGAGTAACAGGGTTCATCTCTCACCCTTCTCCAGTATGTCGGGAGCGCATGTATGACATCCTGATGTGGATTTATGATAACTACAGGTATGGATTCAGTTGCAAATAGTGTCTTCCAACTGGATAAGAGAAATTATATAAAAGTGATCTGAATAGTTACTTTCCCTATGTAAAAAGTGAGGGGATGGTGTTACCACAGCATGGGAAGCAGAAACTTTGTATTCTTGATTTCCTTCCTGATACAGGCTTGGAAAACTCACTTAAATCTTTCTATCTTCATTTCCCTGTCTGTTAAATGGGGATGATAATTGTGTACTGCTTCTAGTGATGGTCCCTGTTGTATTCCACTGTGGGTTTACCCATGCACCTGGAGCCAGAGAATTTGAAAGTAGCATCCATTGGTCTGTGCATGCACCCGGCTCAGCTTCGGCCTCTGATGGAGGGAATAAAGGACAGGGCAGACTGACCATCTCTCTAGTTCCTTCTCACTTCTGCCTGGTCTGGGATGGAACCTCCAGTGTCTGTAGTTTTGGTTTCGTCCTACAAGATAAGATTTAGATTTAGCGTTGTAAATGGTTTTAACAGCTTGTACAGTTTAGTGTTTTATAGATTTCTTAGTGTTTAGATTTAGTCTCTTTGGAGGAACCGTTCCCTGTTCGAGTACTCGACTATACCCAGGTTTCCAAGCTTCATACTCTGCACTTGCTGCCCGCAATCCTTTTTGATCAGCGATGACTACCCGCACTACCCTGCACTGCCTGTATGCCTTGGGGAAGCCTGCATCGTGGTGAGTTGCAGTATCTGCTGATCATTCCTCAGCCTTACCTAAGAAGACTGGGAACTTCATCTCCAGAAACACTTCATGAAGAGGCCATAAGGCCTCAGTTGGACTCAGGCCAGGGAACCATCCCCGGACATTGGCCTGATTCAGGAAGCGCTGTATCTGCTGGTGCAAAGTCCAACTCTGGTGTAGGAGCGTCTAGCCCCACAGATGCCCCAGAGGGATCTTGTCAAGAATAGAGGAAGCACTGTCATAAGTAGGCCCCTACCAAATTCACAGTCCATTTTGGTCAATTTCAGAGTCATAGGATTTTTAAAATTATAAATTTCGTGATTTTAGCTGTTTAAATCTGAAATTTCAGTGTTGTAATTGTAGGGGTCCTGACCCATAAAGGAATTGTAGGGTGGGGGTTGCAACGTTATTGTGTGTGTGTGTGTGCGGGGGGGGGATTGTGGTACTTCTAACCTTACTTCTGCGCTGCTGCTGGCAGCGGCGCTGCCTTCAGAGCTGGACAGCCAGAGTGTGGTGGCTGCCGGCTGAGAGCCCAGTTCTGAAGCCAGAGCCGCTGCCAGCAGCAGTGCAGAAGTTAGTATGGTATAAGGGTATGGTATTACCCTTAATTCTGCACTGCTGCCTGCAGAGCTGGGCCCTCAGTCAGCAGCCACCACACTCTGGCTGTCCAGCTCTGAAGGCAGCAGCGCAGAAGTAAGGATAGCATGGTATGGTATTGCCACCTTTACTTCTGTGCTGCTGCTGGTGGGCGCTGCCCTTAGAGCTGGTGCCTGGCTAACAGCCGCCGCTCTCCAGCTGCCCAGATCTGAAGGCAGTGCAGAAGTAAGGGTGGCAATACTGCAACCCTCCTAAAATAACCTTGTGACGACCTCCCCCCCTCCCACAATTTGAGAAATGCTGGTCTCCCCGTGAAATCTGTATAGTGTAGGGTAAAAGAACACAAAAGACTAGATTTCACCGGTGTGGGGTGGGAGGAAGGGGGAGAGGGGAGACCAGATTTCATGGTCCATGATGCGTTTTTCAGGGCCATGAATTTGGTAGGGCTCTAAGTCTTTCTCTAAATCCACTTCAAGGAGGTCGGATTCAAATCTGAGCAAACTCATCGGTTTGGCCCGTAAGGACTTAATATGTCCTAAGTCCCAGAGACATGACAAGAAAACTCGTAAGCATAGAGCTACATCAGTAGCAGACCACGATCAGTTGGTACCATCATCCTTGGCACCTCCCAAACCCCGAGATCCACTGACACTGTCCAAAAGACAGCACTGAACAAGAGAGACAGCTCACATCAGACGTTGTGGTCTCATTGCCTTCCCTTACATCGACAACTGGCTCCTTGTTGCCAAGTCCCTCCAGGAGTCCTATGCATCAACTTCTATCATGCTGCACCCCTCTCCTCACTGGGAGTCAGCATAAATGCCGAAAAAATCTGTTCTCACTTGCACACGTCTCTGGACTTCATCGGGGCCACCTTGAATTCTATCATTGCAAGAGTGTACTTGCCCAAAGGTAGGATCCAGACCATGCATAATATCATAATTTGCAAGACTCCACTTTCATTGCCTTCAAACATGGCTGCAGTTGGTATATTCTCCAAACTGCCATTCCAGGAACCTCATGGTGAGATTCCCACCAAAATAGGGTTTTCCCTGCTATTGTGGATAAATCCTCGTCTGGTACGTATGGCATCTCTTTTCTCCCTTCCTCACCAGACAGGACCATTATTACAGCTGCATTCTTGTTCGGCTGGGGAGGCCACATGAACAGCCACAAAGCACAAGCTACCTGGACATCTTGAGAGCCCAGAAGTTCCAAGCCGTCCTTTCTTCTGTTGCTGTGGAAGGTTGCGAGCCCTTTCTTCCATTGCTGTTCACTCAGTGGAACAGCAAGATCAAGCACCCCGATATGTATCCATTACACCTCAGGGCTTGGTATTTAGATAGGCATCATCCTTAGAATGTTCATGCTTTGCAGCCATA
This sequence comes from Mauremys mutica, assembly GCF_020497125.1. Taxonomy (NCBI): domain Eukaryota; kingdom Metazoa; phylum Chordata; order Testudines; family Geoemydidae; genus Mauremys; species Mauremys mutica. The sequence goes on from NC_059073.1 coordinate 76,040,021, forward strand.
ACATAGGGACCTTCGCTCAAAGAAGAAGAAGAGGAAGTTACTGACTTGTAACTGGAGATGAGTGGTCCCTATCTGTATTTCACTACCCACCCTCTTTCTCCTCTGCTTTGGATCTTCTCTTATGTATGGAGAGAGGGTCTGTCTGCTGTGCTCCAGGGATTGAGTGGGGAGGGCTGGGGGGTGGGGTGGGCGGAGAAGCTACGCTTGGGGCAGGACAGGGAGCCACCGGTATCTCTAGGGTTGCCAACTTTCTGACTGCAGAAAACCAAACACCCTTGCCATGCCCCTGCCATGTTCCTTCCGAGGCCACACCCCTTCTGAGGCCACACCCCTGCTCACTTCATTTCCCCCCCCCCACCTCTGTTGCTCGCTCTCCCCCACCTTTGCTCATTTTTACTGAGCCGGGTCAGGAGGTTGAGGTGTAGGGGATGGTGCGGGCTCTGCGGCTGGGGAGGGGGCTCAGGGCTGGGGCCCAGGGGTTCGGCGTGTAGGAGAGGGTGCTGGCTCTTGGAGGGAGTTTGGGTGCGGGAGGGGGCTCAGGGCTGGGGCAGGCAGTTGGGGTGCGGTGCGGAAGGAGGTGCAGGGTGCGGGCTCTGGCCGGGCAGCGCTTACCTGGGATGGCTCCCCAGAAGTGGCCGGCATGTCCCCACAGCTCCTAAGTGGATGGGGCCAGGGGACTCTGCGCACTGTCCCTGCCCGCAGGCACCACCCCTGCAGCTCCCACTGGCTGCGGTTCCCAGTCAATGGGAGGTGCGGAGCCAGTGCTTGGAGCGGGGGAAAGGTGCAGAGCCCCCTGGCCGCCCCGTGCCTAATTGCCGCAGGGATGTACCGGCCGTGCCTAGCCAGGGTAAGTATGGTGCCTGCCTTAGCCCTGATGCGCTGCCGACTGGACTTTTTACAGCCCAGTCAACAATGCTGATGGGAGCCGCCAGGGTCCCTTTTCAACCAGGCATTCCTGGGTGGTGCTGCCTCCTCCAACCCCCAGGGGGTTGGCCCAGGCCCACTGCACCTTCCTGGAGTTCCTCTGTGCCCCTCTGCGGGGTGCGCCTCACAGTTTGGGGACCATTGCTATAGAGCTTTGTCCCTGCGAGGGCCTTGCATGGGGTAGCTAACAAGCTTTAGTTATCTCTCTTTAAAACAAACAGCAAACCATCATTATTTTCGGGCATAGAAAACATAGCACGTATGAGCCAAGTGCACTGCCATCAGGTTTATTTTCCCTGTTTGTTCCTTTTGTTGCAAGTTGCATGAGAGGGAAATCAATAAGACTTCCTTTTTCATTTTATATCAGGGATCCAGAAAGCCAAGCAGAGGCAGAATCTCAGGAAGTGTTCAAACTAGCAAAAGAAATGCTGCTTCAGGGACTGATGGATGAAAACTCCGGACTACAGTGAGTCAACACACCGAGTGTTGTGATGGGTCAGCTGAGATGCTAAAGTCTTGAATACAGTTTTATTTTGTTTTGTACAACAGATTTTTTTTAGGGGGTTTTAGGCTATTAAGATATGTTAAGTAGTAAATGTAATAGGGACATGTCGCTCAAAAATTTCATGTTTGTTTCTGGTGATGGTTATCTTGTTTTTCCTTCTTAATTGGAAGACCTAGCTTTCCCTATTTCAAAGTTTCCAGTTGCATTTCAGGAAGAGGCTAGGGCAATAGTGTTACTACTACTAATCATGCTTATTATGGTAGCACCTAAGGGCCAATCAAGCATAGGGCCCCATTGTGCAAACTGTGCAAACACAAAGTAGGAGATGGTCCCTGCCCTGAAGTGCTTACAGTCTAAATAGACAAGAGGGAGACACAAGGTGGGGGAAGGGATAGAACACATGTGATGGTGGCAAAAGTCATGTTAGTTCCACAATTATTTTTGGGGAGTGTGGGTTTAGCTAGGAGGGAATATGCTAAATGGAAAGAAAAGGAAAGGGAGGTGAGGGGGACAGGGCAGGGGAGATGAGAGTATGATGGGCAGGTATGGAGTGAAGCTGAGGTGAAGAGGCTGTGAGGATGTAGGGGCAGGAAGAGGTCTAGAGCAAATCAGTACAGGGCAGAAAAAGTTTGAGAACATTCTGCAGTTTTGACTGGAATGTCCAGAAGTCTTTGCTTTGGCTGCTTCTGCTCCTGCCAGGTGGAGCCTCTGGCTGGCTTCTCTCTGCAGTTCTCTCCCAAAGACATATGGTGGAAAGGCAGGGAAGCACCATCTGGGTTCTAGTGCTCCCAGACTGGGCAGGGTCTCCACTATGCATTTCTGAGACCGGGGCATGCTGGGGGAGAGATGACTCTGCCTGGGCTACATTTTATCCCAACCCCAGTGCAGCAGTCCCAGCTTCGGCTGCTGCTGGTCTTACCTGCTGATGCAGTATCACTAACAATGATCAATTTGGCAAGTAAAGACAATATTATAAACTTTTTAAAGTACAGTAGAACCCTGTTTATCCGGTTTAATTGGGATTGGGGCCAGATCAGATAATCAAAACTCTGGATAAAACTGGACAATGGGAAAATACGATGCTGCAGTGCCATCTAGTGGCCCCAGGAGAGATCACTGGCTTCTGGCCCTGAAGTCCTAGTTGTTAGGTAAATGTAGAGAGCTAGTTAAGGGAGGGTTGGATAAACAGGGTTCTACTGTATAAAATTAACAAAAGATTAACATTTTAAGAAGTGTGTGTATCTTATTCTCTTGCACATTTAGCTGAAAAAGTGAGAATTTGAAAAAATGTTAAGGATCTGGTTCAAAGCCTACAAAGTCAGTTGGGAGCCCTAAATCAATAAATCTCTTCAGTTTATATTAGACTTAATCCTCCGTTAATATAACACAGTCCCTGTGCCTACACCTAAACTTTTGCTTTATAAACAGATGTAAGAAATTAGGTCCATTTTTGGAAGATAGTTTCATTATTAACTTTTATAATGAAGCACGGTAGGAAAAAAGGTGTGTGTATATATCTGTGCCCACAATCTCTCTTCTATTTGCATGGAAATGATTTCATAATCATAAGTAAAATTCAAATTTATGAAGTATAAAAATCCTTGTGACCTTACTAAAGTTTTTAATACCATTTAGATGAAATACAGATTGGGGGTAGAGAGTGGAAAATGAAATGATTAACATAAACCAGTGCGGAATTGTTGGGGTAAAGAAATTAGTGGAGTGATATAGTCCTAATCCTAATCCTTCTTATATATTTTTGCTATTCACTAATTTAAAAAAAATGGAAGTTTTTGAGTCAAGCATTGTGTAAGGCTATAGTGTCCCATTTGTAGGTGTTCAGGTATGTTTTTCCTTTCTTTACAGATTGATTGTTAGAAATTTTTGGAGTGATGAAACTAGGTTGCCTACAAATACTCTCAATCGTATGTTGGCTTTATTAAATTCCTTATACTCTACCAAGATAGAAACCCAATTTTTGAGTTTAGCGACGAATTTTCTGCTTGAAATGACCAGCAAGAGCCCAGATTATTCCAGAAAAATGTTTGAGCATCCACTTTCTGAATGCAGATTTCAGGTGAATTATAATATTTGTGTAATGCTATAGAACTATGCAGCAGTGTCCAGTTATCAATGTAGCAATCACCTTAGCAAGAGTTAAATAGAGCTGAAGTAATGAAGGAGACTGTTGAATATGTGCTGCGTGCTACGTCAGTAACAGCTGAGGCAGTCATGAGTTATTCAGATTCTTAGGTGTTTGATATTTATTTTGGGTGGATAACTTCACATTTTTAACATGAACTTTTATTTTAAAAAATCGAAGGTAAGAACTTACTTATAACTGAAGTGGTAATTATATATGATATATGCTAATGTCAGAGATCCTTTTGTTAGACTATGTGTTGTGTGCTAATTAAATAAATAAAAAGGGCACCTATAGCTTGGAAGATAACTGAATAAATAAAGAATAAAGTTGGGGGTTCAAGTGTTATCATAGCAGAATTGATACTAAATGACTGCTTCGTATTTGAACTAGGATCATTCAATGTTACTGAAATATGAACAGTTGTCACATGGTTCTATATGTTAAGGAGACCAGTCAGTACTGAATTTAAAGTGATATATTACATACTAGCCATTTTATCTCAATGGTGGAAAAAAGTTTCAATTCCCTGTGCTCTTATTAAGACCGTTTTGCATGCCTAGGACTTCACTATTGATTCTAACTGGCGTTATCGAAGTACTGTTCTCACACCTATGTTTGTGGAGACTCAAGCTACCCAAACTGCCAAGAGGAATCGGACACAAGAAGGATCCCTTTCAACTCAGGGATCCCTAGGTGGTCAAGTGAGGGCTACCCAACAGCAGTACGAATTTACACCTACACAGAATGTCAGTAAGTACAGATCAGCATGTTCTGAAGCTCTTCTGTTCCCCAAAGGAACAATTCTTCTTTCCTTATTCTTCTTGTGTATGCTTTTTTTTTTAAAGCAAAGGTATAAGTAAATGTAATACTTAGTGTATCATTTTTATACAATAAACACTCTGACCAGCTGTAAATTGAAGTATGTTACTAATTTGTTCCAATTCCAAACTAGTAAGCCTTGCACACTTAGTTTCCTTTGATTGGTCTTATTTTTTTAAGCCTCATGTCCATTTAAAAAGATTGGCCTCCCAGCTGAACATTTTACTTCCTATTGATCTACTTAGGTGCAAAAATGCAGCATTCTTTAGATAATAGTTGGACTCTTCTTTGCTTATGAGCAACGTGCCTCAAGTGGTACATGACCAGGATTCATCTGTGAATTTGGTCCACTGGTTGGATCATTAGCTTACCCGGGCTGGGTACTGATGGGGACCAAGATGTGAGTGCTGATTTTCCCCCCATAATTGGACTATAAATATGGGAACTGTGCTCTTTTTGGAAGGAAATTTTGTGCATGTTTTGACTTCAATGAAGTCATATACTGATATTTCATTTTTCTGCTTTTTACAGATGGGAGAAGCTCTTTTAACTGGCTAACAGGAAGCAGCATTGACACATTGGCAGAGTATATGGTCCCTTCATCCTCTGAATCATTGTCTTCATCCATGCTGTTTGTTAGCAAGCGGAGTGAGAAATCACAGAGGGCAACCTTAAAACCATTGGGACCCAATTTTGGGAAGAAAAGGTTGGGTTTGCCAGGAGATGAGGTGGACAGCAAAGCTAAAGGTATCAATACCTTATTGATGCAATGCCAACGTAATATATATATATTTTGTTAAAGAAGACCTGACTCTGTGCTAGTGATGTGGGTGGAAGGACATCTTCTTTGGGATGTTGTAATGAAGGGACAATCTGGAAATTCTGCTTCCTGTCATATTTGATGTAAGGAGCATGTCAGATGTGAGTCCTTCAGTTTGAGTGGGCTATTGTACCCTACTTAATGTCTTTCATTCATTGTCCCCAGATAAATATATCAGATATGTCTGTTCTTAATATAAGTGGTGGTTGAGTAGTGGAATTATTTAGGTGTCTACAAAATGGAATGTTGTTGGCTAAAATGATAGGGTGGGTAACAAAACCTCCATTGTCTAACACCAGCATTCCTTATTTATGTTCCTTGTTCTCTCCAAGATAACCAGAAAGCAAATGTCAGGGAAATCTATATTTCCTCGTATCTTTAGATTTGTCTGATTGTCTCCATAAATAAACCTAACAAGTAGTAAACATTAAAACAGTTATTTCTTTTTCAAATAATTTGAGTAGTGCCTCAGACATTTTTCAAGTGGATTCCAATTTGGCAGCAGAATTAACCACTGTTCTTCTAAATCAATCTCTGAAAATGAGCTTTCATTTATCCACTCCATGTCTGAAAAACATTAGAATCGTTCTGGAACTGCTTAGAGGTTTTTTGTATAGTTAAAAATAAAGTGTGAGGCAGACAGCTCTGGAGTCTGACCCCTTCAACTTGGACAATGTACCTCACGCTGCCAGGTCAAGGTACTTCAGCCCTGTTCTGAAAGGAATATACTCAAAGTAAAAAGTAGTAGTCCAGTTTCCAGGCCAATCAGTCCACAGTCTTCCTGTTGAGACTGCTAGCCAGGGTGTCTGTTGTGATGATGTAAGTTGTTTATGGGCACCTGTTTACCAAGAGTTGGACTGAGATCAGACTTATTTCATACAGGGCCCCACTGAACAGCCATTGGAAGGACTCTTGTCCATTACTGTCCTTCATTGGATTTGAACCTGTGAGGCTTGAGATGGAAAGCTGTCTAATCTATTACCAAATCGCTTGATCTGTCCAACTCTGTTGTTTACAGAAGCTGAAAACATGCTGAATGCTTTTCAGAACTTGGATAAAATACAATACTTGGACTGAGGAGCTTATGATCTATTTATCACATAGACAGTAGTGACAATAGTACAATTCACTCACAAATTTTTACATACTTACAGGTCAGACATAGAATGTATATGAGGAAGTGCTGATGAAAATTGGAATAAGTTAAGGTTGTCTTTAAAGGGGATAGCTATAAGGCTTGATACTCCAAAACGAGAGTGTAAATTGTTGGTGCTTACTCATTATTTATTAGGTATAGACGAACGGGCAGAAATTCTAAGGTTGCGCAGGCGTTTCTTAAAGGACCAAGAGAAACTCAGCTTGATTTATGCAAGGAAAGGTGTTGCTGAGCAGAAACGAGAAAAGGTTTGTTTGCTTCTTAATAATTAGTGGTTAAAATCTTTAAGGACTGATAGGATGTGTTAGCTGTTTTTGAGAAGTCTGATATTTTACCTATAGTAGCATCATGTCATTAGAAAATTATGGTGTTGGGTGCCATTGGAAGAACCTAGATAGGTTCTGTTACAGAGATAGTATCTGTGATTATGTATTGCAAGTTTTATAATACATTATTTGTGCGTGTAAAGCTGAGTGTGACTTAAACTTCTCCAGTAGGGAAAGCACTGGTGGTATTTACTCCATTCTCCCATATTGTGTGGGGGTTTTGGACTATGTGATTTTGTGCACCACTTGTATCACAACTCCTGGGAGCGATGCTGCATGTTAAAAATGGAAGGGCTATTCTTAACTTTAAAGTCCTCAGCGTTTGTGGTATACTGTGAAACTCTAATATTACTTAAATGTTTCTTGTATGCATAGGGCATAGTTTTCCAATGTAGATGTCTTATTTACGTGTGTAACTTTAATGTGTCCTGATAATCAGGGTAATGACCACCCGCAAGTCCCAATATCTTCAGTGAGAGTTGAAGGTACTCATCACTTCTGAAAATAACCCCACCCCGTTTTCTCGATGCCTAAATATGGATTTAAGTTGACAATTTTTAGATAAGTACATTGGAAAACTGGCCAGTTTCTGTACTCTGCTCAAGATCTGCAGGTACATGCAAGCCTGATAACACGTCCAGTGAGCCCTATTCTGTAATGCATCTCTGATAGAGTTCACCCTCATATACAGAATATGAAATGGCTGATAGAATAATCTGAAATGTCACATAGCTAGTATGTGTTTGTACAGCACCTAGCACAAAGGGGTCCTGATCCATGATGGGCTCCTAGGCACTATGGTGATATGAATGATAATATTTTAGCCTGTGTAAAGTGTGATACTGGATTTCCTTCAGGGTTTATAGATTGCAGATTATGATGTGTCAGGTCTTGACAAAATTTTCTAAAATCATTTGTAGTAGCTGTTTATTTAACCCATTCATGTTAGATGTGTAAAACTCACCTTTCTCACATTTTTTAGGAGACTACTAGGTTTAATGAGGGTATGTTACTAAAAATTGCAAGCACTGTTGCCTGGAAACTGATGCAGCTGGACAAAGCCTTGCATCAATTTTGTCATGTCTGATGGGGCAGCAGGAGTGAATAGATAGCAGCCAAAAATTTTTCTAGTGCTCTGAGAGCTTCACCAAAGCTCTAGTTTCCCCCATGACATATCTCTTCTAATCTTTTGAGAGAGTGATCCATTTAAGAGGAAGATGAGGGATAGAACTGTGGAGGTGAGTAATGGGAAGCCCAAAAGAGCAGGAAGATTAAGGATTTGCGCAGAAGAAAAGAAATTGCAGTCCCCTCCCCACGCTAGTGTGCAAACTCTTCCAAGATGCAGAAATGCAATTCCAGGTGGTCCAAACAGCAGTAGCAATATATACTGGTATGTAATTTTTTTGCAGAGGATAGGGAGGAAGCAAACCCCAAGACCTTTTTACTGTTAATCCTCCCTCCTGCCCCTTTGACCAAAGCCCATCAGTATTTTCACTTGTATAAAAGGAAAAAGGCAGAGCAATCTGGAGAGAAAAGTAAATGCTTGTGTACATGAGAGAGTTGCACCGGTTTAGTTTAAGATGTAATTTAAAACTGATTAGTTAAACTGGTGCAAAAGGCTCTTTGGACAGTCCTATTTCATTTCAAAGCAGGTTTATTTCTGCTTAGCTTAAATTAATTAGGAATAAGTTTAAGCCAAAGTGAAACAAGCCATTCTTAAAACAGAATTAATCTACAGGTTTACACTGTTTTTGGTAAATCGGTTAAAAAAATTGACTTAAGGTAAACTAATGCCACTTCTGTATATAAGGCCTAAGATGCAGTGGTACTAAGGAAGGGTGAAAGTAGCTTTAGGAAGTGGCTTTGTTTTTTGTTTTATTTTTACAGAACAAGATCATTTTGGTGTTTGGTTTTAACTCCTTATTATGATTTCTGTAACTGTTTTTATCCATTAACACTTCTGAGAGTTTTTGAAGGAATTTTTAAACTTGATCATATTTACTACATCTCCTCCATGAAACCAGAAACAGATGTCACTGAGTAGGTATTACATGATCTTTTGTTTCTACATGTAATCAAGGCTGCTTTTTTGCTGGCAATTGTTGCAGGAGATAAAATCTGAGCTGAAGATGAAGCATGATGCTCAGGTCACGCTGTACAGGAGTTACCGACAAGGAGACCTTCCTGATATCCAGATTGAATACAGCAGCTTAATCACTCCTCTGCAGGGTGTGGCACAGGTTTGTCTTCTGTTCACAAGTCACTAGCCAAGTGTTCCAAAACTGTTCTGAGCCAGACAAATTGAGTATGTGACAGCCAAGTTTTTTTCAAAATGATTAGTGATTTGGGGTACCTTAGTTGTGGGGTAACCAACTTTAAACACCTTAAAGGAGCCAGGTTTTCAGATGGTGGGTGTTCAATACTTTCTGAAAACCAGGCCTCTTTAAAGTGTCTTAATTTGGGGAACCAAAAATGAAGAAAAGAGGGTAGCTGGCCTTTTATTCTGTTTCCCAGTTGGAAATAGCAGCAGTTGTGGACTGGACTCCTCATCACTTTTGATGGTCAGGCACTCACAGCATCTTTGGCCACCCTAGCCCTCTTCCTCCCCATTGCAGTACCATAGTGAGGAATAAGGGTACATAAGTCAGGCTTCATGAATAGTTTGCCTAAACTCCAGTCCCACTAAAGATTAGGGTGGGTTTAGACTCTGCTACGCTTGCAAATATCTACCCCCGTTCAATAAATGTGTGTGAATCTGGGCTGATATGTTCATCTCTATCTCTTTGCTCCATCCTCACACATTGATGGCTTCCTGTTCTGTCTTTGAGCCTGCTGATCCCGTGTCCTGTCTCTCATGTCTTTGGAAGGGTGTTGGCTGTCTGCGCCCAAGCAGCAAGGTTTTCAGGGCAGATTGAGAAGGACACCTGGAAGGAGTTACTACCTCTCCTAGTCCTTTCAAGTGGCCTGGCTGGGTGGGATGTGAAGAATAGAATACATTCTGAGCCCTCAGTCCCTCCTATAGATACTTGTATGCACACTCACTGAACAGGTTTCAGAGAAAACTCCTTATTTCATACAGTAAAAATAAAGGGTCACACTTCACAAATGTTTTGAGTGAGACATTTAAAAGATGCTGTATTAGGTAGATCTTCCTCAAAATATCTAATATGGTGACTGTAATTAGGTGAAGAAAACTAGTGGTCACCTCCCACTGCCCCTTCAAATCCTTTCAAAAGACTTGACACTTCAAATTTGGTCCACTTTGTCTGGAATACACCATACTTGGCATACAGTGAAGACCTTTCTAGCACTCTGAGCTGAAATCAGTTACAATGCCTTAGTCACTTGTGCTATGGCCTTATTGATAATTTACAGAGAGATCCACCGTTGGCCAAGCAGCTCTTCAGCAGTTTGTTTACTGGAATTTTGAAGGAAATGAACAAATTTAAGAATCCTTCTGAGAAAAACTGCATCACCCAGGAGCTGCTGCAAAACTTCAACCGCTTCCTGAGCACAACAGTGTCTTACTTCCCACCATTCATAGCCTGCATCCAGGTAAAACTTTCTGTGTGGCATGTCGTCTTTGTTTACCCTAACACTGATGAATTATGGTGTCTCAACTAATTCCAGTAAGTGCATTTTAATCCTATTAGAGGGTTAAGCCAAAGAAGGAGATGGAATGTAAATGGAGGCAAACAGTGAATGAAGATGGCAAAATAACTGTTCTGTAAAAGTGAGAATGATGTGACATAGCAAATCCTTCCTACAGTTTTGTGTTCCATGTGTGCTAAACAACAGATACCAAATACATGTCTTAGGCCAGAATGCCTTAAGGCAGCATTTCCCAAAATGTTGAAAGCTAAGTCCCCATTCAGGAAGATGAAACCAGTTGCTCTGTAGCACCACCACATGTTAACTAAAGACCTATCCTTTTTAATGTAAACATCATCTTCACCCTGCCTGGCTAGTTTCTCACATGTACACCAGAGGGGACATACTGGGAAGTGCTGGTATAGATCTTCATAATGCTATACTTCCTTTCCTTCCTTACCTAATTTGAGAATAATAGTAGTTGAGAATAATAGTAGTGATATTAAACTATTATCACTTGGCAATTTGAAGTAGCACCTATTGAGGTAAATAGGCTAACTCACACCTCAGAGCTACTGTTTCAGGCTATCTGCAAATTCAGGCATGCATTGCTACATCTGGTACATTGAGGTCACATTTTTTTCTGCAACCACAACAGAGAGATACTTGTTTTTAAATAAAAGTTCAGATAATAATTGAGAAATCTGGGCATCCCAGCTAATCTTTCATACTCACTCAAGGGCACGCATTTCACATTTTCGGAAATGCTGCATTAAGAAATACTTTGAGGTGTAAGGCTCACAAACACTGATAGCATATGTTTTTTTTCCAGCAACTCTTATTCATTGCTTGGCAATGTCTTCAGTTTATTCCCTTACAATAATTACCAATGTACTTTCACTAGTGATGCAGACAGCTTTCTGCTGAAGGGAAAGTTTTCCCCATTGAGACTGATCCTCGAGCCTTTCTTCTCTGCTTCCACTTTGGTGTGTTTCCATATCACCAATACACAATTTTTAATAGCATGTCTACTCCAGTTTTACCTTATTTTTCAAAGATTCTAGTAAAATTTATGGTTATCCAAGTAATCACAGTAATAATTAAACACTTCTCATATACAAACCTCGCTATAGTTAACATCTCTTCTCATTTGAGTTAATTTTGATCAATCTATTTGTAACTTATAAAACTCTGAAGTCATTACACAATAACATTCCTTTAGAATGGCAACTAGTTTAGCTTCAACTTTCTAGCACAGAAATTTGAAAAACCTAATCTGTGGCAGCAGGTGTCATACTTATTACAGTGAAATGCTGTTGTTCTGCAAATCGTATCTAGTGTCAAACCAGTTTTCTAAACTGTGATAACCTCACTTCCTAGCACTTAATATTTGCACATATGAAAAATTACAGCTTCCTGTTTACTTTCCTCTCTGCAGCTGCACATAAAGTTGAATGCTTTGGGAATTATTCTGTGCTTTCCAGGCCAGCATCTGACGATGGCTTTCTATTCATCATGTATTCCCTCTTGGCTCTCTTTATTTTTTTTTGCTGGTTCCCAAGCTCAGTATTTTATTGTTACTTTCATTGAACTGTGCTTTCTGCCTGTTAGCCTCTATCAATATCATTGTTGTATTTTGGCTGCTCACGGTATGAAATTACAGAAAATTATGGAAAAATAAAAGTAAGATGAAAACACACAGCAACTAAATGGTGAAATTCTGCTTCTGCTGTTACTTTTTCACCTTTTAAACTTAATAAAAAGCACAGGAATGGAGCTCAGAGAAGTCACCTGGTATTTTCACCAGCGGCTGCATAAATGAGGGGTTGGAAGTGAAAACAATTTAAAATTATTCATGAGAATAATTATTTTTTTTTAGATGTCTGGTTTGAAATAGTTACGTTTCTTTACACCAACAGGTTCTAAGCCTGGCCTTGGCTTCATCTCCTATCCCAAGACCCCTTCCTGACAAAAATTGGGTAGGAAACGTGATATTGTTCTTCAAGAATGTGGGTTCTCCACTTTAGGTGTCTTGACGCCCTGTGCTTGTAATGAGCGATTTGTGGCAGCAGTGCCTGGTTTTGCCATGCAGGCGCCGTAGCCATCTTGTGCCACTCCAAGCAATTACACAGCGGTCTGCAGCCAACCGTCCCCCAGTTCCTTCTCTACCACATTTGGCTCGAGTCGGAAGGATCAGCAGCTCCCCCTCCTACTTCAGAAAAAAATTGTAGTAGATAATTCATAGGGCAGTATTAGCTTCCCTTTCCCTTCGCCCTACTCTAATTTCTTTAATTTCATCACAATTTTTTTTTTCCCTTCTACCTCTCCTGTTTCTCCGACAGGTGTACAGCCTTAGCCTCAAACAGGGTTTACCCCTATTTTTTCTCTGAGATCAACTCAGATATGCCAGGATCACCTGGTTTTAAATGCTGCCTAACTTGTACGCTCGCCATACCGGTCTCTGACGGCCATGCTCAGTGTGTCCACTGCCTCGGCAAGACACACGTTACTCAAAAGTGTCCACATTGCAGAAAACTGACAGCCAGGACAAGAAAAGCCAGGGATCTCCAACTGAAGCTCCTCATGATGGAGAAATCCCTCAGGCCAGCCTCCGACCACAAGTCCAGGTTGCATTCTGGTCATCAGTCGCCAGCGGCAGCCTCTGATAGGGGCTCTGCTTAAACAGCGGCTGTCAGAGCCTGCTCCTAGAAAGGCTACAGAAAAGCACTTGCATTGAGAGTCGACCAAAAGAAAGCAATTTCCTGCTGAAGGACCTGCCCAGGGACCGACGGCACTGAGAGTTCCTGATGAGCTAAAGACCCTATGCAGGCAAGCTCTAATGGAGGTTCACGTACTAAAGTGAAACCTTCTCACTCGGCACCCATGGAGCCAAAGAAGATCTCAGCACCGAGTGGTACAGTGGTGCCACCTGCCATGACTAGCATCATTTGAGGCCTGAGGGAAGTACCTGACCACTACAGCGAGGAGTTGTCTGAGTCTCCTTGGTCACATGGCTGCCTGCACATATGTAGTCTGGCATACCAGGCTGAGGCTCAGGCCTCTGCAGACATGGCTCTCTTCGACATACTGCCCGGGACGCGACAGCCTGAACCTAGTGGTCACGGTGCCACAGCAGGTGCTAAAGTCACTCCAGGGGTGGCTCAATGCTCAAATAGTCTGCGAAGGAGTCCGCTTCAACAGCTCTCAACTCTCCTTGTCTCTAGTTACAGATGCATTAGCTCTTGGCTGGGGAGCACATTTCAGAGAACTCCAAACGCAGGGCCTCTCGTCACAGGACAAACCCTCTCTCCATATCAGTATCAAGGAGCTGAGAGCTGTGTGTATCGCATGCCAGACCTTTGACTCAACTGCAAGGCCAGTATGTGGCAGTCATGATAGAAAACACCACTGCAATGTTTTACATCAACAAACAGGGTGGAACACGTTCCTTGCCCCTCTGTCAGGAGGCTCTCAATCTCTGGGGATTCTGTATAGCCCACTCCATTCACCTGGAAGCATCATATTTGTCAAGAGTCCAAAACATACTGGTGGACCACCTCAGCCAGGTCCTTCCTCAACCACAAGTGGTCCATCCGGCTGGATGTCATTCACTCCATCTTCTAGAGGTGGGGGTTTCCCCTGGTCGACTTGTTCGCCACCTGGAGCAACAGGAAGTGCCCAGAGTTTTGCTCTTTCCAGAAAAGCAACCTGGGCTCAATCACAGACACGTTCCTGCTACCCTGGGGAGTCCGTGTGCTTTACGCTTCCCCCCACTCCTCCCGATTTCTCTCGTGCACAAGGTGGAGGGAATGGAGATAATTTATGGTGGTGCCAGTGTGGCCTCAGCAACACTGCTACACCATGCTTCTGGATCGGTCGATGGACAAGCCAATCATGTTGCCGCTCCTCCCCGACCTGATCACTGAGGACCACAGTTGTCTTCACCACCCAGACCTCCAGTCCCTCCACCTCATGGCCTGGAAGCTTCATGGCTGAACCCCATAGAACTGCTGTGCTCAGAGCTGGGAGGGAGGTCTTACTCAGCAGCAGAAAGCTCTCCGCCAGATATGTGGCCCTCGTGAAGTGCTGCTGGTGTGACCAGTGTCCTACGCCCCCACTTCAGGCTACGTTACCTCTTCTTCTGGAGTACCTCCTGCACCTGAAACAGCAAGGTCTGGCAGTGTTGTCCATAAAGGTACACCTAGCAGCTATCTCAGCTTTCCACCCCGGAGTCTGGGGATGCTCCGTTTTCGCCAACCCTGTGGTTGGCCGGTTTTTCAAGAGCATGGACTGGCTACATCCCCAGATTAGACAGCCTGCTCCTGCATGGGACCTTAATTTGGTCCTCTCCAAATGAATGGGGCCCCCATTCGAGTCACTGGCGAATTGCTCCCTCCTCTACCTGTTGTGGAATGTAGCCTTACTAGTGGCTATTACATCAGCAAGAAGTGTCTCTGAACTGAAGGCCCTTACCTCGGACCCACCGTATACAGTTTTCCACAAAGACAAGGTGCAGCTGAGACCTTACCCGGCTTTTCTACCTAAAGTGGTGTTTCATTTCCATACCAGCAAAGACATATTCCTGCATGCTTTTTAATCCAAAACTGCATACCAATAGCCGTGAGCATAGGCTGCACTCCTTGGATGTTCTGCTAGCGTTGGCCTTCTATATCGAACACACTAAGCCGTTCAAGAAATCGAACCAGCTGTTTGTTGCGGTAACGGACTGGATGAAAGGACTACTGGTCTCATCTCAAAGAATATCTTCCTGGATCATGTCCTGTATCTGCATGTGCTATGAGCTGGCCAAGACACCAGCTTCAGCACTTACGGCACACTTCACAAGGGCACAAGCCTCGCTGGCAGAATTCCTGGCCCAGGTCCCGATCCAAAAAATTTTCAGGGCAGCAACTTGGTCCTCGGTGCATACGTTCACCTCTCATTATGCCATCGTCCAGCATGCCAGAGATAATGCAGTCTTTGGCAGAGCAGTGCTCCAATCTAAGATTCTATAACTCGACTCTACTGCCAAGGTAAGGCTTGGGAGTCATCTAATTGGAATCGATATGAGCAATCACTTGAAGAAAAAACTGGTACTCTTCTTCTTGTAACCGTTGTTCTTCTAAATGTGTTGCTCATATCCATTCCAAATTCATCCACCTTCCCCTCTGTTGGAGTATCTGGCAAGAAGGAACTGAGGAGGCGCCAGGTCGTCAGGGTCATATATTGAGCACCATGAAGGCACCACTCCAGGGGGCTCCACTGCCAACCCAACGGGTGCGGCTAGGGGAAAAACTTTCTGATGACTGTGCACATGCCACATGCCCACCTAATTAGAATCTATATTAGCAACACATCTCAAAGAACAACAGTTATGAGAAGGTGAGTAACCGTTTTTTACTGAACAGTCAGAGACTAAGCACAAGAAAGATCTATATCCATAAGTGGAAACGATTCTCACCTGGTGCCAAGAAAAACAGATCGTACCACAGTCGTCTCCCGTACCAAGGATCCTCAACTATTTATTAGGACTTAAAAAATCGGGACCATCCACAAGCTCCATCAGAAAAAGCTTGGCTGCTATTACCTCCTTCCACGACAAGGTGGGCGGGGTCACTGTGTTTGCTCACCCAACAATTAAATGCTTCCTTAAAGGCACTGAAAACACTTATCCCACACTAAGAAACCCTACACTCATTTGGGACTTCAACCTTGTTCTACGCAGATTCACAAGAAAACCGTTTGAACCCCTTGCAACTTGTTCTTTGTTGCCCTTATCCATGAAGGTGGCCTTCCTCATTGCCATCACGTCCTAATGGCACACTCACGTTATACAATATTCTTTAAAGTTAAAGTAATCCTGCAACCACATCCAAAGTTCATACACAAGCTTGCCTCCCCCTTTGATTTAAATCAATCCATTTACTTACCTGTATTTTTTCTGAAGCCACATGCAGATGGAAGGGAGGCCTCACTCCACTGGATGCTCACAAAGCATTAGCTTTCTACACTGAAAGAACAAAAACATTTAGAAAATCACCTAGACTATTCGGTTCCATAACAGAATGCTCGATGGTTCAAACCATTTCAAAACAGAGACTATCCAAATGGATATCTGGATGTATCCATTTGTGCTACCAAAACAACCTACAGCCTCCACTGGGAGTTCGCGCGCGCACACCATCAGAGCGCTGGTGGCATCTCTGGCCCATCACTGACACTTTCAAAGCAGCTACCTGGCCATCAGTCCGTACTTTCACTAAACATTATGCTTTAGTACAACAGTCAGCATAAGATGCTCACTTTGGACTTGCGGTGCTATCCGCTGTCAATAGACCAACTCCAAAGCCCCTCCCCTCCACAGAGGGGCGCTGCTCAACAGTCACCTAAAGTGGAGCACCCTCAGGGGCATTCATCAAAGAAGAAGAGAGGGTTAGTCACCTTGTGCAGTAACTGAAGTTCTTCTAGATGGGTGTCCCTGTGCGTGCTCCACTACCCTCCCTCCTCCCCTCTACTTTGGAGTTTTAGGCCGATTCTCTGAGGCAGAGAAAGAACAGAGGGACAGTTGGCTGTGCACTGCTATGTAAACGCTCGATGCAGTATGAGATGACTACAATGCATGCGCAGCCTAACCAGGCACTGCTACCACAAATCTCCGATTACAAGCACAGAGCATCAAGACACCTAAAGTGGAGCACCCACAGGGACAATCATCTTGAAGAACCTCAGATATGCACATGGAGTAATGACCTACTTCTGTTGCTCAGCTTCTCTCCTCATTGGCTAATGCCCCTCACCGGTGGAATTTGGAGGTGGAATATTGTTGCTGGAAACTCCAGGACTAAGCTCCAGTCTTCAGCTCAGGCCACCAGATTTTTTGCCTCTGGCAGTGGAACAATTTGATGGTTCAGATTATCCTGACCATTTTGTCTTTAAAAGTGTGTGTGTGTGTGTGTGTGTGTGTGTGTGTGTGTAGTTGCAACTTATCTTCCTCCTCCCCTGGATCAGGCAATAGCTGCATGGTCATTTCTGCCTCTGTAGGCATAGCACCTCCCTGCCAGACTCCTCTGCCCTCAGTCAGGCATGGCAGAGCTATCCTGCAAACACCAGGCTTAAATCTAAGTGATGTTCCCTATGTGAGATATCATGTATGGGCTCTAGAGAGGATGAATTACGCCCTGCCTGTGACCAGCCAATTGACCCTTGTACTGCTAGGGCACGGAGTTCAGAATCTGACCAGCATGTTGGATCCCCATCCTGCCCCAAGGAGCCATGACTCCAGTGCAGAAAAGCCTGATCATGACTTTCTGAGGTTTTGGAGAGTGAGCCTAATGAGGAGGAGGAGGAGGAAGTTCTCTGGACTGCTCATGGGGTAGGTCCCACAATAAACAGGCACTGAAGGGGAGAATACCTGGAGAAGATCCAGAGTCCCCACACCCAGATACTCCCTGCTCCACAGGCTGGCTCCACTCTAAAACCTTAGAAGCACTTGAGGTAGTCGATGACTCAAATGGAGGCACATGAGTATTCCACTCCCCACAAAGGTGCGCCTTCATGGGATTACAGAAGGGCAAGTCCCTTCTCATGTTCAAAATTATCCTGATTTACTGAGTAAAGCCCTGAGTGGTTCTAGGTTGCTCCTACAATACTTACTTGGGTGCCAGCCTTCAGGCTCTCAGGAACTTCTAGCAAGCTATTTCCACAATTGAAGTATGTGTACCAGTAGCCCTCCTCTGTTGTGTTCCCATGCCAGGATAAATAGTGTTCTATCTTTCTGCTGTATGCAGCCAGGGGAAGAAATACCACACATGCATCACAAAACAAAACAAAACAAAAATAAACCTCTACAGCACTCTATCAAGAGAAACAGACCCAATCCTAAGTTAACAGCTGCTGGAAAGAATTCATAGCCACCAGTTTTTTTATAATCAAGGGGAACTTTGGATTGTAATGCAGAGTTCCTACCCAGAGATGAAAATAGATATGGCTTTGGCTGTAATTTTGCCGTATGGTAAAGATTTACAGAAATCCAAAACTTCATGGCATCAGTCATTTCTGGAGGGGTCATCAGTAACCAGCTATTTCCAATGGCTAGGGTTGCTAGTGTTATGCACTACCTTCATCCCTTGTGTGGGTTTCTCAAAATGCTCCTGCTGAAATTCCTTCTGAGAACATAGAGCCATGCACTTGATGCAATGCAAAGTTAGGTGTAATTCTCAGATCAAATCCAAATGACCCTTTGGGGACGGGTAAGTGCAAACATCATGCAGAAAGCCAATCTAGCTTTCACTCTAGACTCTTGCATACTCACTATGGAAGCAAGCATACTTGGAAGACAAATATACAGAATCTCATAGTACGCAACATTTCAGTTCATTTTGACATCTCTATAGGGCATGTCTTTATTAAAAAAAAAAAAAAAAAAAGCAAAACCTGCAAATATGGACCCTAGGGTAGTCATCCAGTTGTCCATGCAATCCAGTATCCTTTTTATGATAGTGGCCAATACTGACTGCATCAGTGGAAGGTGCAAGAAACCATTTAGTGGGAAATTATGGTACTTGCAGAGAACATATCCTGCTAACTCCTGTTACAGGTTGGTTTATGATTGAGGCATGAGTGTTTATATTCCTTCCTTAACTAGGGAGTAACCAGAGTCAAAGCTTCTCTTTGGCAATGGAAATAATGTCCTGGGTAGAGTAGAATCTGTTGCCTTTCAAGACAGTTCACATAAAGGATACCAAAAAGAAGAAAAAGGAGAGTTGTGGTCCTCTTGCTAGTCCTCCACTGGGGCCCAGAAGGCATGTTGGACTTGCTAGATAACCAAAGACCCCACCTTGTACATGCAGAAAACACCAGATCCCTTGAAACTGGGGCTCCTACAGGAACACATACAGTTAACAGCCTGGGTGCTGGAAGAGAAGTTTAGTTTTCAGCATGGATTCTCCATTAACTTCTGAGTTCTGTCTGGAAACCAAACTGTAACAATCAGAATATTTCATTCACTGGTCTGGTCAGATTTACGTATCTGGTGCTCGGTGGGACAGGGACTGCTTCTTTGTTTGCACAGTACCCAGCACAAAGGAGTTTGATCTCTAGATACAAATATTAATCTCAAAGTTCTGGTGAACTCAGATACACTAGAAAGCAACAGAGAGTCCTGTGGCACGTTATAGACCAGGGGTCGGCAACCTTTCAGAAGTGGTGTGTCGAGTCTTCATTTATTCACTCTAATTTAAGATTTCGCGTGCCAGTAATACATTTTAACTTTTTTTAGAAGGTCTCTTTCTAGAAGTCTATAATATATAACTAAACTATTGTTGTATGTAAAGTAAATAAGGTTTTTTAAATGTTTAAGAAGCTTAATTTAAAATTAAATTAAAATGCAGAGCCCCCCAGACCGGTGGTCAGGACCCGGGCAGTGTGAGTGCCACTGAAAATCAGCTCACGTGCCGCCTTCGGCACACGTGCCATAGGTTGCCTACCCCTATTATAGACTAACAGACGAAACCCACGAAAGCTTATGCTCCAATAAGTCTGTTAGTCTATAAGGTGCCACAGGATTCTTTGTTGCTTTTTACACATCCAGACTAACACGGCTACCCCTCTGATAGATACACTAGAGTTTCTCCAGGAGGTTTGGTTGGAGCCCTACAACCAAGCACCTTTAGAAATGTGGGACCAGCCACAGCAGCATTTTGTAGACAGGCACATTGATTCCTCTGTTTGAGTATCTCTTCCAAATTTAATCAGAATGATGGATTAGACAAGCATGTGGCTGGCATTTTTAGTCACCATTACGTCCAAAAGGCAGATTTTGGAATTAGTTCTCATATCCATACAAGAACCACACTGCCTTTGTCATAAGGAAAAGGTTATTCTTAGAGCTCCAGAAACCTTTCTGTCCAAGGTAAATTCCTCTTTCCACAGTTCCTGGAGAATAGTTCTCCCATTGTTTTGTTCTAATCCTTGGAAAATTGTGGCATAAATGGGCATTCCTCGAGCTCTAAAGATATGTCTCAAGCACGTGGCATACATACACCAAATGTAGTCTGTTCATTTAATTCTATCCAAAATGCCAAGGTCTTAGGGCCTCAAAGTTGCTTGCAGGCAAGATGTAAAATTCCTGCACCAGCTGGCATGCGAAAAACTATTCACAAAATCACTAGATACACCGGCCTCCTTCCAAGCTTTCTTTCACTTTAGGAAAAGAAAACCAAAAGATTTTCTCTCTAAAGCCTATTTCCAATACTTACAGGCCCGTTAACTGCCCATGTCTTTGTTTTACAGGAAATGAGTTACCAGCACAGAGAGCTGCTAGACCTCGACTCGGCCACTGTGAGCACTAGCTGCTTAGCCAGTTTACAGCAACCTGTGGGTATCCTGCTTCTTGAACAGGCTCTAACTCGTCTTTCTTCAGAAGAAGAACCACTGTCCAAACGAATGCGTGGAAGGGCAGAGCTCTCTTCAGATGTAATCAGATGGATTGAACTTGCTAAGTGAGTGCCTGTTTGGGCAGAAATTAACTGTGGTAGTTTTTGTTTGAATTAAATCAGCCAGGAGTTCTAGTCATATATAAGGCTTGATTTTCATACTAGGTATATTTTTAATACTTCTGAGCTAATTATTGACCTTTCAGGCAGGGCTACTCCCATGTCCTAAATCTTTTCCAACGCATTCTCTGGTACGGATTCAACAACTTGGTTTCCAGTCCAGTTAAATGCTATACTCTTGCAGGTGATTTCGGAGTAGTGTGTGCAGCATTGTTTAAGTATTTTTTGGCCAGAGTAAAGTTTACACAATCCAGTATAAATTAATAATCTGATAGAAGAATAATATCCATGCATCAGTAATGCATTCTATGCAGCCAGGCAGTTATAGAGCAGTAAGTTTGCATAGACTGTCTAACATGCATCAGTTTTAATACTGAAGTACGTTGTACCTGGATACTTTGCACTTGAATAGAAAGCGGATCTTTTTCAAATAATATTTTTTTGCCTTTTAACTTTACTAGGCTTTATCGATCTGTTGGAGATTATGATGTTCTTCGTGGTATTTTCAGTGGAAAGATTGGAACTAAGGAAATTACCCAGAATGCACTGTTAGCAGAGGCAAGAAGCGATTATGCTGAAGCAGCTAAACAATATGATGAGGTAAAAAACTACATGACAAATATAGTTTATTTCCTCTCAGATTTTTTTTTAAGACCCCTTTTTTTACTTCTATCAAAATAAAAATTCTGAGACAGCATGTTGCTTTAAATCAGGGGTCGGCAACCTCTGGCATGAATGCCAAAGATGGCACACGAGCCAATTTTTAATAGCATGCTTCGGCCACCGCTGGCCCCGCTCAGCCTGCTGCTGAACCCTGGCAGCAGGCTGAGCAGGGCCGACGGCCAGGACCCTTGCAGGCAGCGGTGTGCTATTAAAAAATCCTGCCCGGCCCAGCCCGTTCTTCTCCGCCCCCTGCCTACCGCTCTCTCTGGCGGGGGAAGGGGGCAGAAGCAACCTTGGTCCTGCCAGCTGCTGCTGTAGGGCAGGCTCAGCCAGCAGCCAAACTTCCCCCTCCCCCGCCTCTTCCCCAGCGTGCTGCATTGTGCCCCGCCTCCTCTCCCTCCCTGCTGTCCATGGCCATTGCGAGGGAGGGGAGAAAGAGGAGCCCCAGCGTCCTCGCTGCTCAGACCAGGAAGGAGATGGAGAAGAGGCAGGAGTGGGGCCTTGGGGAAGGGGGGTGGAATCAGGGCATATCCCTCCAGCCCCCTGCTGTGAGCCGCTCAGGGCAGGGGGCTGGGAGCACCCCCCGATCCCAGCCCTCTGCCCTGACCCCTGCACCCCCTCACACCCCAGCCCCCTGCACCCCCCCATACCCCCTGCCCTGACTCCTGCACTCCCTACACATACCCAGCCCCCCCACACCCCATGCCCTGACTCCTGTACCCCCTCACATGCCCCCAGCCCTCTGCCCTGACTCCTGCACCCTCCTCACACACCCTGCCCTGACTCCTACACTGCCCACACATACCCAGCCCCCCCACACCCCATGCCCTGACTCTTGCACCTCCCACATCCTCACCTTGCACCCTGAGCACCAAACAGGAGCTCCTGCATCCTCCTCCCTCCCCCCACACACACATTCCCACTTGCACCCCTCACACCAAATGGGAGCTGCCCAGGTAAGCGCTCCACACCCAAACCTCCTGCCCCAACCCAGAGCCCCTCCCTCATTCTAGCTCCTGGCCAGACCCTGCACCCCAACCCCCAGCCTGCTCCTTCACCCCCAGCCCTGTGCTCAGTGCACCCCCACCCTCAGCTCAGTGCGGAGAGAGAGAGGAAGAGAATGGGCCAGAACCAGGGAGAAGGTTACCCACTCTATGTGGACAGAGCCGGGACGCCAGACCGGCAGTGGGCTGAGCGGGGCCGGCAGCCATGACCCTGGCTGGCAGGAGCCAGCAGATAGAACCCCAGATGGGCAGCGGGCTGTGTGCTTATTGAGACAGATTTTCAAGTTATCCATTGGTGTCACACAGCTTTACAGGCATAAATCAATATAATTTCAGTACACACAAAAGATCATTAGAGAATGGAAATTAAGTGCCTATGGTCTGCACATGTAAGTTCTATTTGTGTTCACAAGTTGATAATCATTAAAAAATATGATTTTACCTACAGAATGTTTGTGTCTAAATGAAAGGTGGAAAAATGCAGCTCTTTACAAATGCAGGTTGACTGAAGCTCACATCTGAATTGAGTTTTATATGTTAAAGGTGTGACTGGCTTACATTTTGAAGAATTCTTTGGAACATTTTCTTGGATCCTATTTGCTGATTAAACACAAGTGCCAATAAAGGAATAAAATATTGTCATGCAACAGTGAAAACATTATGGGTTCTCCTGAAGGTGTTCAGCTAGAATAGTAAAAAAAATCGTAATATTGCAGCTCTGAACCTACTTGTTTTTTTTCATCTGACATTCCTTTTCTAGGCTCTCTCTAAACAAGACTGGTTGGATGGTGAACCTACTGAAGCAGAAAAGGATTTCTGGGAACTTGCATCTCTTGAATGCTACAACCATCTGACAGAGTGGAAGTCACTGGAGTATTGTTCCACTGTTAATATTGATAGTGGACAACCTCCAGACCTAAACAAAACGTGGAGTGATCCATTTTATCAGGTTTGTGAAATCATTGCTAGATTAGAATTGATATCACACTGATTGCATTTGTACAGGGGCCTTTACTGCGATGCCTTGATTAGGGATAGAGGTAAAGTGACTTGATCACAAAGGTACTTTGCACAATTAAGATGAGTTTTCTTACTTTAATTACTGTTGACTGTAATTTTTATAAGTATTTTTTGCTATTCTGTAGCGTCTTATGTTGCCCTTTAGTCCCATGACTCAGAAAATGGCTCCAGCCTGGTCACCTTGTCCTCTTTGCACTCTTCATGCTGCTGTCATTTATTTTTCTCCTCCTCATGTATTTGGAGGATCCCACAGAATTTATTTTGAAGCTGCTAAGAAATGCCAAGCACCAGTACCTTTGCAACTGCATGAGCCCACCAGAAGAGGGTGCGGTGTGACTTGTTGGGTGATGAGTCAAGCTGAAAAAGGTTAAGATACACTGAAAAGTATAATTACATTTAGTGAAATATGTTAGTCTATTCCTAATTTGAAAATCTTTAGGCCTATAGCAGATGGAACCAGGCCCCTCTATATGTCTTGCATATGGTTCTACATCACTAGCAACAGATGGCCGAAGTGTTTATTCAGTATCCTGCCCTAGGAGTAAAGATACTTTTTTCTTTTTTCCTCTGTAGGAAACCTATCTGCCATATATAATACGGAGTAAATTGAAATTACTGCTCCATGGAGGCAATGACCAGTCCTTGCTGACCTTCATTGATGAGGCTATGAAGATAGAACAGAGGAAAGCCCTTATAGAAATGTATTACAGCCAAGAGCTGAGTCTTCTCTACATCTTGCAGGATGACTTTGACAGAGCCAGATATTACATCAGCAGTGGCATGCAGGCCTTCATGCAGGTAACAAAGCTGCTGTGACATGTCTGCCGTGATTCTCTGTAGGAAGTCATGTCAGGTGCAGCCCTTGCTGCTACTGGAACATTGCTTCAAGATAAAAATATAAAGGATGGAATTTGGACCCCCTTGAAGTGAATGGCAAAACTTCCATTGACTTCCCTGGGGTCAGGATTTCACCCCAGGAACTTAAGAAATGGAAACAGCCATCCGGTGCAACATGCCTACCCTATTTTGGGGGTGTCTTACTCCTTTCTTTCAGTTTATTCACTCTGTCGCCTCTTCTTCCCTAGTATATCATACTGAGTTCATTCAGCCTAGTTCACTGATGTTTCATTCTGAAAACCTCTAACTAGCGTAAATTGATACTGGTTGGTTTTATGCATCTTTCCTTAGGATGGTCTGAATCACAATCTAGTTGAGCATAGCACATAGAGGGATCTGTTATTTATCTGCTCTACAGTGCTTTAAATAAAAACTTGGTAAGAAATCACTTAAAAAGCATTCTCCCTCTCCTAGAACTATTCCAGTATTGACACTCTGTTACACCAAAGTCGACTAACAAAGCTGCAGTCTGTCCAAGCTTTAACAGAAATACAGGAATTCATCAATTTTACAAGCAAACCAAGTAAGATATTTTCCCCACAATATTTTTCTCTTTCTTTGTGTATATACATTGTGGCATTGACCTTTTTGTTTTTGGAAAGAGTGGCTGTAGTTATTTTCACATGTCAAAAGACTCTGAATCTGTGTCTGATATAGTGAAGATATTTTTTAAAAGGGTCATTCGCTATGTTATGTTTGATCTTTCTCGCCCTTGCAATGAAATCTTTCCATGATGATTTAAAATAGAAATTATCTCTTTAAAATTGCCAAGAAGTCCAATGGCATACCGGGCTGTATTAGTAGGAGCATTGCCTGGAGATCGAGGGAAATGATTATTCCCCTCTATTCGGCAATGGTGAGACCACACCTGGAGTATTGCTTCCAGTTTTGGTCCCCTCACTATAGAAGGGATGTGAACAAATTGGAGAGAGTCCACTGGAGGGCAATGAAAACGATTAGCGGGCTGGGGCACATGACTTACGAGGAGAGACTGAGGGAACTGGGCTTGTTTAGTCTGCAGAAGAGAAGAGAGAGGGGAGATTTGATAGCAGCTTTCAATGACCTGAAGCGGGGTTCCAAAGAGGATGGAACTTGGCCTTTCTCAGTGGTGGCAGATGACAGAACAAGGAGCAATGGTGTCAAGTTGCAGTGGGAGAAGTCTAGGTTGGATATTAGGAAACACTGTTTCACTAGGAGGGTGGTGAAGCACTGGAATGGGTTACCTAGGGAGGTGGTGGAATCTCCATCCTTAGAGGTTTTTAAGGCCCGGGTTGACAAAGCCTTGGCTGGGATGATTTAGTTGGTGTTGGTCCTGCTTTGAGCATGGGGTTGGACTAGATGACCTCCTGAGGTCCCTTCCAACCCTGATATTCTGTGATTCTAAACATCATGGTTTGACCCCCCTACATTTTCACATTACCTCCATGCAGCCTTTTCTTAAAGTATTTTTAATTGATTTTAGGCAGCTTAGCTTCTCAAGCTTCCCTTAAGAGACTTCTCAGAATTTGGACAAGCAGATATCCAGATGATAAAATGGACCCCATGAACATCTGGGATGACATCATTACAAACCGGTAAGATGAGACACTTGTCTGTTAACTATGAGTCTACATGTTAGATAAACTTGCTATATTCCTGATGTTGCCTGTAGAAATTCTTGGTTGGAATCCAGCACTTGGTGATTTCTAAGTACTATTATGTCTTGCCTTTCAGATGGAACAAATTGTTTTCATATTACTAACATATGGAAAGGAGTAAAGGGCAGACGGGCTGGGTAGTTGGATAAGAGGATGTTTTCATATAAATAGTGTAGTTAGCAGATTAGACCAATAGCCTAAAGCTTAAAATTGTTTGTCATCCATCTATAGCTAGGTACACTGTAAAGAAATCAGGATTATAAATTAAATTTTTTGCCAGCCAGCCATCCTCGGCCCAATTCTTCAATCCTTACATATGTTGAAGAGTACGTGGGTGAATAGTCACATTTATCACAATGGGACTACTCACTAAGTGCCCCTCAACATGAGTAAAAGTCACAAAAATGGGCCCTCAATTACCGGATGTCTTTAAACAGCTAGAAGTTTTAACAAGGTTTTATACAAAGAACCCAACCCCGGTCATCACCATGTTCTTCAGGTATTTATGTGACTGTTTTTAACTGTTACTATAACCAAAATGTCTGCTGTGCAACAGTTACCTGAAATGGCTGACCCTTGAGAGACTTTCTTTAGACAAGCTCTCAAGAGGCTTAGATGCTTTCTCTAACCTTTTAATTTCTCTCGCCTCCCCATAATATTTCTCCCCATCTTCTCCTTTCTCTCAATGCAACTTCAGATCACTCTCCTTTCCTCAGGGAATGTCTACGGCCTGGTCTACACTAGGACTTTAATTCGAATTTAGCAGCGTTAATTTGAACTAACCGCTCAACCGTCCACACCAGGAAGCCATTTAATTCGAACTAGAGGGCTCTTTAGTTCGAATTTGGTACTCCACCCCGACAGGTGGAGTAACGCTAAATTCGACATGGCTAGCTCGAATTATGCTAGGTGTGGATGCAAATCGAACTTAGTAGCTCCGGGAGCTATCCCACAGTGCACCACTCTGTTGACACTCTGGACAGCAGTCCGAGCTTGGATTCTCTGACCAGCCACACAGGAAATGACCCGGGAAAATTTGAATTCATTTTCCTGTCGGGGCACTTTGAATCTGACGTCCTGGCTGGACATCGGGGCGAGCTCCGCAGCACCTGCAACGATGCAGAGCTCTCCAGCAGAGGAGTTCATGTTATCTGTGAATAGAAAGAGGGACCCAGCATAGACTGACTGGGAACTCTTCGATCTGATCGGTGTGTGGGGCGAGGAGTCTGTGCTTTCGGAGCTGCGCTCCAAAACAGGGAATGCAAAGACCTACGAGAAGGTCTCCAAAGCCATGAGAGACAGAGGATACAGGCGGGATGCAACGCAGCGCCGCGTGAAAATCAAGGACCCCAGACAAGGCTACCAAAAAATCAAAGCGGCAAACGGACGCTACGGAGCCTGCCACCACTGCCCCACCAGTGACCGTGGACTCTGACGATGGGACAGTGTCGACGGCCAGTTCCTCGGTGATGTTCGCGGACGGGGAAGATGAGGAAGGGTTTGTGGAGGACGAGGCAGGCGAGAGCGCTTACAACGCTGGTTTCCCCGACAGCCAGGATCTATTCATCACCGTCACGGAGATCCCCCAACAACCCTCCCCGGCCATTAACCCGGACCCTGAATCAGGGGAAGGAGCAGTCGGTAAGTGCTTTAACCATGTTAACTTTTATTCTTAATATAACAGGAATCTTAACTGTGTGAAAAGGAGGTCTCTCTAGATATGGGGATAGAACAGAAATCATCCTTGGAGATCTCCACGAAGCTCTCCTTGCGTTAATCGAAAAGCATCAGCAGGAGGTTCCTGGGGAGAGCTGCCTTATTGGGTGCTCCGTGGTAGCACAGTTTTCCGCGCAAGGCTCTCATGAGGTACTCAGGGAGCACTGCCTCCCCGAGCACGGCTGCATCGGGCCCTGGTTCGTGCTAGCTTTCACGCAGCATGCGCTCTCTATCTCCTTCAGTGACCCTCCTCAGGGTGATCTCGCTCGGAGACTCCTGCATCTAATTAGGGTAATTACTGTAATTTTACGCCTGGTCCAAAGTATTTTTAAAAAATCTACGGACAGATGGCATAGCACAGACTCAGCACGCAGCTGCGTGACGAGCGTAACGGAAAGCCAAAGAATATAATGGACGCTCATGGAGGGAGGGGGGAATGAGGACGCAAGGTATCCCACAGTTCCTGCTGTCTCCGAAAAGTATTTGCATTCTTGGATGAGCTCCAAATGCTTCTAGGGTCAAACACAGTGTCTGCGGTGGGTCAGGGCATAGTTCGGCAATTTGCGCACACACCCCACCCACCACCAGAAGTGAAAACAATCCTCTCTTGACTCTTTTACATGTCACCCTATCTTTACTGAATGCTGCAGATAGATGCGATGGTGCAGCACTCAACACCAACATCCTTGCTCCCCCCACGCTATGGATGGCTGATGGTACAAAAAGATGGAAATCCGTCCTCATCATCAGCCTATTGGCACATGGGGCAGTGCAAAAGGGCTGGTAACCATGCCGACTAGCATCAGTAAGGTCGATCAAGGGCGCCTGTCCCTAATTTTTGATGGCAGATGGTGCAATATGGCTGGTAACCGTCCTCATCATTGCAACAGGGGGCTGAGCTCCATCAGCCCCCACCCTTCATTGTAAATAAAAGATTCAATTGCCCCTGGACTAGCAGAGGGATGATGGGCTCCTTCATCCACACTCCTTAATGTCCTGCCTGGACTATCATTGCAGCTGGAGGCTTCCTTCCACTCATTTCTCACAAACAAGTCACTGTGTCTTATTCCTGCATTCTTTATTACTTCATCACACAAGTGTTGGGACAATGGTATGGTAGCCCAGGAAGGCTGGGGTAAGAACGGAATGAACAGGTGGTGTTGTTGCAGGAGCACCCCCTGTGAATAGCATACAGCTCATAATTTATGCAGGATCGGACACAGAGCAGCTGTGCTCTCTGGTTCTATGATACAGTGGTTCTCTAGTACACTTGCCCATAATCTAGGCAGGACTGATTCTATTTTTAGATACCAAAAAGGAGGGATTGACTCAGGGAGTCATTCCCAATTTTTGCTTTTGCGCCCCTGGCTGCTCGGCCAGGGGCACTTATGACAGCACCAAATGGGGCAGTACAAAAGGACAGGTAACCATGCCCATCTTATTACCATCTTATTACCAATTTATGGTATGGTAGATGGTACAATATGGCTGGTAACCATCTCTGCTGTCATGCAAAAGCAAAAGCATGCTGCTGTGTAGCGCTGCTGGCCCGCCTCTGTCAGCGGCATCTAGTACACATACGGTGACATACACAAAAGGCAAAACAGTGTCCATGGTTGCCACGCTATGGCGTATGCCAGGGCAATTCTGGGAAAACGGGCTTGAAATGATTGTCTGCCGTTGCTTTCCCGGAGGAAGGAATGACTGGCGACATTTACCCAGAATCCACCGCGAAAATGATTTCTGCCCCAGCAGGCACAGGGGTCTCAACCCAGAATTCACAGAGACAGCCTAGACTCAGTTAATTGTTCGCAAAAATGTATCTTTGCAAGGAATTCACTCCCTGTTTCCCATCTCACAGCTTCCACTGTCTCCAGACCTGCCACAGCATCCCCCTCGCAGAGGCTGGCAAAGATTAGGCGGCGAAAGAAAAAGACAAGGGACAAGATGTTCGAGGAACGTATGGGCTGCTACCTAGCAGAGGCGGACCAGCAGAGCCAGTGGAGGGAGACCGTCTCTCTGTGCCAGCGCTCACACAGCGAACGGGAGGAGAGGTGGCGTGAGGAAGACAAGCAGGCGACTGAAACAATGCTTGGACTAGTGAGGGAGCAAACGGACACGCTCAGGCGCCTTGTGGATGTTCTGCAGGACCACAGGAGGACAGAGACACCCTGCAGTGTATCTGCAACCGCACTCCCCTGCCACAAAGTCCCATACCCCCCTCACCGAAAATAATCAGGAGGAGGGGCGGCCGGGGACGTGAATACTGTCACTGCATCACAGCACAGTGCTCAAGTACCCAAAAGCTCTCATACCCTACATTTGCCGAAGTCCTTCACTTCCAGACTCACAGTAGTCCCAATCCCAGTCTCATCCCCTAACTGTCTACTTAATTAATAAAAATGCTTTGCTGTTAATTACTGTTTCCGTTATGTTTTTTCAAAGAAGACTGTGTTTGAATGGGGGGCGTGGGGAAGGGGGTGGTTAATTGCATAGGACAGTCACCTTTCCCAGGGTACAGACACGGGGGCAGGATCAGCAGCGGGTCACACACACGGTGCAGTCAGTAGGCACCCTGGTCGGTTTTTGGAGGTGGTTTCCAGGATCTGTGTGGGCGGGGGAGATGTGACTTTGCAGCGGGGGAGGGCGGTTACAGATCTTATACAGCGGTCCTTGTCCTGGACCGCTGAGTCACGCAGCTGAGGAATCTGTATCCGTCCTCCTCCACCACAAGGTCACATATCCGCCCGCACACAGAATTCCATAAAGAGGGATGGCAGGCTCCGTTGAAAGAAGCATTCCGGCACTGCGGACCGCTCTAGGAGCAGGAGCCTGTCATTCCTTGAGTTTAGAGGCGGTCTTTACATCACCGCACACCCTACCCAGCATAGCCTGCGTCCCAGTTTCAACCCTTTCACGAAAAGTCATGAATAAAGAAACCTTTGTTAAGTAATAATGGGACATGTATTTTATTTTTACACGTGTGCTGGAAGTGGGGGTAACGGGGTGAACGGGGTATGTAACCGAAGAGGAGAGTCAACAGTAACTGGGTAAAGAAACGGGCAGGTTCAGCTTCTCTGTAAAGAAACTGAACAGTCACAGCTCACGCTGCTCGCTGCTCGCTGGTATTTGAAGAGTTCCTTGTCGCTGTCCCAGGCGCCTGTATAGGGCTTCATGAGCAAGTGCATTAGCGGGCAGGCTGGGTCCCCGAGGATGACTATAGGCATCTGCACATCCACAACAGTTATTTCGTGGTCCGGGAAGAAACTACCTTCCTGCAGGCGTCTGAGCAGCCCGCAGTTCCTGAAAACACACGCATCATGAACCTTGCCCGGCCACCCGACGTTGATGTTTGTAAAACGTCCCCTATGGTCCCCCAGTGCTTGCAGCATCATTGAAAAGTAGCCCAATTTCTCAGCAGCTGACTGTGGAAGAGGTGGACGATAAAGTGCGAGGAGGAGAAAACGGCGATGATCGCAGCGGGCTCCGTGCTTGCAGTGCTGTGGCGTCCGCGCTGTCACTGACCAGAAAAGTGCACGAACAGATTGCCCGCAGGCGCTTTCCCGGAGGGAGGGAGGGAGGTTGTGATTGACGGTTCAATGACGAGACTTACCCAAAACCACCCTCGACACATTTCTCCCCCCAGCAGGCATTGGGGGCTCTACCCAGCATTCCAATGGGCAGCGGGGACTGTGGGAACTGTGGGATAGCTTCCCACAGTGCACCGCTTCCAAAGTCGACGCTGGCCCCGTGAATGTGGACTCAGAAATTCGAATTAGTGTATTTAGTATGGATACACAAATTCGACTTCATAAGGTCGAATCCACAAATTCGAACTAAGTTGATTCGAAATAGTCTTGTAGTGTAGACAAGGCCTACACTATGAAATTAGGTTGATTTTATAGAAGTCGATTTTTAGAAACCGATTTTATACAGATGATTGCGTATGTCCACACTAAGCACGTTAAGTCAGCGGAGTGCGTCCTCACTACCGTGGCTAGCATCGACTTAGAGTGGTGCACTGTGGGTAGCTATCCCACAGTTCCTGCAGTCTCAGCTGCCCATTGGAATTCTGGATTAAGCTCTCAATGCCTGATGGGGCAAAAACATTGTCGTGGGTGGTTTTGGGTACATGTTGTCAGGCCCCCCCTCCCTCCATGAAAGCAACGGCAGACAATCGTTGCTTGCCTTTTTTCCTGGGTTACTCGTGCAGACACCATACCACATCAAGCATGGAGCCTGCTCAGCTCACCCTCACTGTATGTCTCCTGGGTGCTGCTGGCAGATGCAGTACTGCATTGCTACACAGTAGCAGCTCCTTGCCTTTGCGGCAGATGCTGCAGTAGGACTGATAGCTGTCGTACATCCCTGGGTGCCCCTGGCAGATCTTGATGAGATCGATCGGGGTGCCTGGACAGACATGGCTATCCTTCTCTTAGAGCATGGAATGGGAGCCAGAGACTCCAGGTCATTCTCTTCTTTAAGTTTCGTCTCATGGAGATTCAGTCCTGCCTAGAATATCATGCGAGCTGGAGGCTTCTGCCTCAGCTGCTCTCCCAGCTGGAGGCACCGCGCAGTCACACCTACCCCTTGCTCCCATGGCTCATGAAGCCTGGACAGTAGTAAGAAGCAGTTCAACTATAGGCTGAGCACGTTCAGAATGGTGGTAGAATGTGCCTTTGGACATTTAAAAGCTCACTGGCGCTGTTTGCTGACTAGGTCAGACCTCAGCGCAACCAACATTCTCATTGTTATTGCTGCTGGCTCTGTGCTCCATAATATCTGTGAGAGTAAGGGGGAAACATTTATGGCAGGGTGGGAGGTTGAGGCAAATTGCCTGGCGTCCGATTTTGAGCAGCCAGACACCAAGGTGATTAGAAGTGCACAGCAATGTGCGCTGCACATCAGAGAGGCTTTGAAAACCAGTTTCATGACTGGCCAGGCTTTGGAGTGACAGTTGTGTGTTTCTCTCCTTGATGCAAACCCACTCCCTTTCTTGATTTTAATTCCCTGTAAGCCAACCACCCTCCCCCCTTCGAAATAAAGTAATTATTGTTTTGAAACAATGCATTCTTTCTTTATTAATTAAAAAAAAAAAAAGAGATAACGGACAAGGGGTAGGGGAGGAGGGAAGGACAAGGCCACATTGCTTATTGTAGCCACACTAAAAATCAAATTGTTTGAATGACGCCTTCTGTTGCTTGGGCCATCCTCTGGAGTGGAGTGGCTGGGTGCCCGGAGCTTCCCCCATCCCCATGTTCTTGGGCGTCTGGGTGAGGAGGCTATGGAACATGGGGAGGAGGGGAGGCGGTTATATAGCAGATTCAGCAAGGGTCTGTGCTCTTGTTGGCTTTCCTACAGCTCCAACAGACACTTCATCATGTCCATTTGCTCCCCCATTAGCCTCAACATCGCGTCCTGCCTCCGCTCTTCGCACTCACTTAATTGTTTCCTGGCCTCTGCCACTGAATGTCTCCATGCATTAAGCTGTGCCCTATCAATTCAGGAGGACTGCATGAGCTCGGAAAGCATGTTATCACAAGTGCGTTTTCTTCGCCTTCTAATCTGCGATAACCTCAGGGACAGACGATAGGGGGAGCATAAAAACATTCTACACTCTACGATTCTGGGGGGACTGCATGGTCACCTGTGCTGCTAAGTTTGCCACGCTGAACAAACAGTAAATGAAATTCAAAAGTTCGTGGGGCTTTTCCTGTGTACCTGGCTAGTGCATCGGAATTCAAAGTGCTGTCCAGAGCGGTCACAATGGAGCACTCTGGGATAGCTCCCGGAGGCCAATACCGTTGATTTATGCCCACAGTACCCCAAATTCGACGCAGCAAGGTCAATTTTAGCGCTACTCCCCTCGCCGGGGAGGAGTATAGAAGTCGATTTTAAGAGCCCTTTAAGTCGACAGAACAGGGTTGGTTGTGTGGACTCATTCATTTTAAAATCGACTTAAGGTGGCTAAATTTGACCTAACCCCATAGTGTGGACCAGAACTCAGTCTTTCATCACTACCTCTCTGAGCCAAATAAGTGCCTTAAAATTTGCTGATTATGGAGTCTCAGCAGGCTTGGCAGTGTTTGTTCAGCCATGAGCCCAAACCTCCTAGCCAAAGGAGCTTACTTAGGTTAGAGGTGAACCAAAACACATTTCATACTTTATCCTTTGGGAAAGCCCCAAAACTTACAAGCTTTGGATAATTGCCAGACTGCTGAAAGCTTGCGGTGGGCTATTAAGATACCCACTTGTGTCTTCTCTTAAATTAGGCTGTAAGGCTCCTTGGGACAGGGACTGTATTTCTATGGTGTTTACACAGCACCTAGCACAGAGCCAGACTGTGATACCCAGACTCCCATTTAATAACAGTTTACATCAGGAGTCGCCCACCTTTGAGAAGTGGTGTGCCGAGTCTTCATTTATTCACTTCAATTTAAGGTTTTGCGTGCCGGTAATACATTTTAATGTTTTTTAGAAGGTCTCTCTCTATAAGTCTATATATTATATAACTAAACTACTGTTGTATGTAAAGTAAACAAGGTTTTCAAAATGTTTAAGAAGTTTCATTTAAAATTTAAATTAAAATGCTGATCTTACGCCGCCGGCCCGCTCAGCCCGCTGCCGGCCTGGGGTTCCATTCACCTAGGCTGGCAGCGGGCTGAGCGGGGCGAGCGCCCAGAACCCCAGACTGGCAGCGGGCCGAACGGGGCCAGGGACCAGGACCTGGGGCCCCAGACCAGCGGCGGGCTGAGCAGCTCAGCCTGCTGCCGGTCTGGGGTTCCATTTAGTGGCTCCTGCCAGCCAGGGTCCTGGCTGCCGGTCCCGCTCAGCCTGCTGCCAGTCTAGGGTCCTGGCTCTGCCCACATACAGTGGGTACCTACCCTCTCCCTGGTTCGGGCCCATTCTCTTCCTCTCTCTCCGCACTGAGCTGAGGGTGGGGGTGCACTGAGCACAGAGCTGGGGGTGAAGGAGCAGGCTGGGGGTTGGGGTGCAGGGTCTGGCCAGGAGCTAGAATGAGGGAAGGGCTCAGTGTTGGGGCAGGAGGTTTGGGTGTGGAGCGCTTACCTGGGCAGCTCCCATTTGGTGTGAGGGGTGCAGGTAGGAATGGGTGTGTGTGCAGGAGCTCCCGTTTGGTGCTCGGGGTGGGGATGTGGGGTTTGCACGAGTCAGGGCATGGGGTGTGGGGGGGGCTGGGTATGTGCGGGGAGTGCAGGAGTCAGGGCAGAGGGCTGGGGGTGTGTGGGGGGGTGCAGGAGTCAGGGCAGAGGGCTGGGGGTGTGTGGGGGGGTGCAGGAGACAGGGCATCGAGTGGATGGGTATGTGTGGGAGGTGCCAGAGTCAGGGCTGGGGTCGTGGGGGAGGTTGCGGGGGGCTGGGGTCGTGGGGGGGTTGCAGGGGTCAGGGCAGAGGGCTGGGGGGTGGGCCGGGATCGGGGGTTCTCCCAGCCCCCTGCCCTGAGCGGCTCACGGCAGGGGGCTGGAGGGATACGCCCTGATTCCACCCCCCTTCCCCAAGGCCCCGCTCCTGCCTCTTCTCCGCCTCCTTCCCGGTCTGAGCAGCGAGGACGCTGGGGCTCCTCTTCTCCCCTCCCTCGCAAGGTCCATCGGCGGCAGGGAGGGAGAGGAGATGGGGCACGACGCAGCACGCTGGGGAAGAGGTGAGGGAGGGGGAAGCTTGGCTGCTGGTGGAGCCTGCCCTACAGCAGCAGCTGGCAGGACCAAGCTTGCTTCTGCCCCATCCCCAGCAGAGAGAGCGGTAGGCAGGGGGCGGAGAAGAGCAGGCTGGGCCGGGCAGGATTTTTAATGGCACGCTGCTGCCTGCCGGGGTTCGGCAGCGGGCTGAGCGGGGCCAGCGTCGGCCGCAGCGTGCAATTAAAAATCGGCTGGCGTGCTGTTTTTGGGATGCGTGCCATAGGTTGCTGACCCCTGGTTTACATGGTAAGCAGTCCCATTGAAGTTGATGGGCCTACTTATGGAGTAAGGTACTAGTCACTGTGAGTAAGGATATCTCAGTGGGTCCCTTGATAGTGACTGGAGTCTCAGGGCATTACTGTTATACAACTCTTAAAGGGCACTTACGTAAACCTAAATAAGGTTTGCAGTTGGGTCAAAGTGAGACATGAAATATAGGCTAGTGCTAGAGCTGGTCAGAATTTTTCCAGTGAAACACAGTTTCATTGGGAAATGCCGATGTACTGAACCTGAAGTGTGTCACAGCAGCATCTCTGGTTTGACGAACTTTAATTGAATCACAGGCAGGTTTCCAAGGGAACTCTGCTTGGTTTCATGGAAGGCTGCTGGGGAGCCTGGGCTTCTAGGGTCCATGGCTCTGGGCAGCCCCACCATGCAGACTGCTCCCAGGTCAACTGGCTCCCAGGACCCACCCACTTGAAAGACTTGGAGCCAGCAGGCCCAGATGTCTGGAAGTTCTGCAGCCCCCAGTCAGGGGTGTGCACATAGTGGGGCTGCCCTGGACCCCCAGAGGCTGGGAACCCTGGCAGCTGCTGACTGTAATTGACATGATTTTTGTCAGCTTCACCACTGCTCTTTGAAATACTGAAATTGTCCATGAATCCCAAGTTTCAGTCAGTTCTAGCTGGCATTTATAGTTTATAAGCCAGTCTACATGTTTCTTACAGATATGCTGGCATCAGGGCAAGGGCTATAGGTTTGTCTTGGTACATTTGGGGCAGTTTTCTAGTAAAAATGTAATTATGGACATTTTCTAGCACCTAAACTCCATAGTCTCCAATAAAAATCCTAACCCAATAGCCAGGATTAAAAAATGAACTATGTGTAAGGGACACCATTTCAAGACCTAGGGGTAGTCATTAGATCAGTCCACCCTGGTTGTGACTGTTAATTCTATTAGTTGAATATGCCTACTCCTTACTGAAGAGGATCACAATCACTAATAATAATTACACCAGTCAGTGATTGAAGCCGCTTAGACATATTTACCAGTGGGAAATATGGCAGCATTGAATATAGATCAAGGAGAGGAAGGATTGAAATCACCTGTGTGCTTCCCACTGTATATTAATATCTTATTTACTTTCACCATTGTGCAGGTGTTTCTTTCTTGGAAAAATTCAGGAGAAACTGCCTAACATCCAGGCTGATGATAGTATGGAGGTGGATGGAAGGGGAGATGTTGGTGACAAAATGGAAACAGATATGCAGGAAGAAGACATTCATTCAATGATTAGAAGCTGCAAATTTAACATGAAAATGAAGATGATAGAGAGTGCCCGGAAGCAGGTGATTCTTCACTGTCTGGTAGTGCTTGATTCATCAAAAAAACATAGCTATTAGAACTGGAAAAGACAGATTAGGTTGTCCAGGTCATACTGCTGCCAATGCAGGATTTCCCCCAACAGTATGTTCTTGAATGCTTGGGGAAGCCTGATTCCTTTTCTACTGAACTGTAGATGGCTACTGTTAATTAACATATTTTCTAAAATGTGCTATTTCAGGAAATGTGCCCAAAGGGCTCTTTTTGTTCACCAGATGGTCCTGGTACTTTCCAGAACAAATAAATAAAGCATCAGAAATGTTATAGTTGTGGGCCGGTGCGGGGGCGTGTCTGTGCAAGTAAAAGTAGCATAATGTATCACAATTTAAAACTCTTTAATTTCATACACTTGTATTTCTAACAACATACTTTGATTTGTAAATTTACTAGCGCATAAGATAAATGTTCTGTATAAAACAAAACAATACAGACCAAACTGAGATTGAACCAATATCACTTACCTTGCCCCACTCACTAACACTGAAACGCTTTGTTTCTTTTTGTATAACATTAATAGATTGTGGCCAGTGTTTGTCTAAAGTTAGCAACGAGGGGCTAGATTCACAAAGGGGCTGAGGCGTTGTGATACTCCATGCCACCATGCCTAACTTCTAGGTACCTAGAAAATAACTGAGATTCACAAAGCCTGAGCTAAGTTCTCAGGCAGCCTCTATGATGAATGGAGTGAGATAGGCACCTAAA
This sequence comes from Mauremys mutica, assembly GCF_020497125.1. Classification (NCBI taxonomy): domain Eukaryota; kingdom Metazoa; phylum Chordata; order Testudines; family Geoemydidae; genus Mauremys; species Mauremys mutica. The sequence goes on from NC_059073.1 coordinate 76,077,797, forward strand.
AATAGGATTCACAAAAGCCAGCATGCTAGGATGCCCCCTGCCTAAGCTAGCCAATGGGAGATGCTAAGGCAAAGGGGGAGTGTCTCAAACCCCAACCCTCTCAGAGACTACAGCATCTAAGTCTGGAATGCCGGGAGGTGCCTTCCTCTACTTGGGAGTCTCCCTGTCTTGGAATTAGGCACCTATGTCATTTTTGCAAGATGCCAGGTGTGGGGAGAGGAAGAGGGGCTCTCATAACTTTTAGCCCAGTGGCTAAAGCACTCCCCTGGGGTGTGGCTGACCCCGGGTTCAAGCTCTTCCCTCCACCCCCATCTTCCCCCACTCTTGAAGGGGAGAAGGGGTCTGAACAGGGGGAGAAGGGATCTGCCACCACCTCTCAGGTAAGTGCCCTAACCATTGGGCTGTGGGATATTGTTATGTGGGACTCCGTCAGTCTTTCCTTTTGAAGCTTTTCCTCTCTGGAAAAATAATTAGTCATTAGAGTAGGGAGACTGGATCCTGGGACTCCCACATCCTGGGTGAGTGCTCAAACCACCAGGCTCTTGCTCGCTTTCCGGCCTAATGACTCTTTAATTATTTATCCACAATGGAACTGCTTCTACAGGAGAGACTGAGAGAGGGCCACATCAGAATATTCTGTACCTAATGATTGGGGTCCTCACTTGCTGAGCTCTTGAACTGGTTTTCCATGTTCCATATAAATATCATAAAGACTGAGCTAAGTCCCATTGTCTGTTTTGTGTGAGCTTACCTGTTGGGCTGAATCCAGCAGGCAAGCGCTGAACCTGTTTACCAGCTCAGGCCCTGTATACAAATTAGGTGGAGGAACACCTGTTTTTCCCCAGGTTGTGCATCACAGTGGGGCTTAGGTGTCCAGATGTCTAGAATGGAGCAGAGGTTCACATACGCAGAGGCAGAAACATAGGTGCCTAGTATCAGAGGGGTAGCCGTGTTAGTCTGGTTCTGTAGAAGCAGCAAAGAATCCTGTGGCACCTTATAGACTAACAGACGTTTTGCAGCATGAGCTTTCGTGGGTGAATACCCACTTCTTCGGATGCAAGATGAAGGAAACTTTGCCTGCAAAAAATTAGGCACCAAGTGAATTAAACATCTACAGGATTCAGCAGCAGTTGAGCTGTGGGAGTTTTGTTAATACCAGTGGTGTCTGATCCTGGGATATAGGCACCAAAAGTAGAAGTTAGGCACCTAAATCCTTACTGAATCTAACCCTAAGTGACCTGTTCCTCAGAAGTGCTGAATACCCAAAGTCTCCATTGAGATCAGTGGGAGTTATGGTACTCAGTACCTCTGAAAGTCAAACTACTTATTAATGGGTCTAAAGATAGATTTAGAGACCTAATTTTAGATATCAAGTTGGAAAATGTTGACATGGTGACCTCTGTATTTTAAGTAGGATATGAGTTAAAAATGACATGAGATAGATTGATGGAAAAAATAAAAAAACCCACAAACAAACAAATACTTCCATTAGCGCACGCCTGTTTTTCACACCAAGCCCACCTGGCATTGGAGCCCCTCACACTTTGCTGGAATTTCCGGGACCTTTCCTGATATAATTTGTGAATCCCATAATGGCTCTTGCAAAATCCCTGGATCTTTTCATTTGCTGCAAACAGTAGTTTTTTATTTCCCCTTCTTCTAATGCATTATTAAAAATTCCTGTTTTGATCTGTTAATGTAGAACAGCTTCTCAGTTGCCATGAAGCTTCTGAAGGATCTGCACAGAGAGTCTAAAACCAGAGAAGACTGGCTCTTGAGATGGAATCACAGCTATTGCCGCTTTAGCCATAGTCGCAGTCAGAGCCAGAATAGTCCTGAACAAATGCTCACTGTGTTGAAAACCATCTCTTTACTGGGTAATAATTTTATCTATTGATACTCCATTGATGCAGAACCCATGCTATGGATTCTCTTCCTATTTGTAATGGGAATCCATTTTACTGCCAAATTATCAACTTTGTTTCTGAATTCCAACAGATGAGAGTAAATCTGACTACCTGAGTAAGAACATAGTGGCCTTCCGCAACCAAAACCTTTTGTTGGGTACCACTTACTATATTTTGGCCAGTGCCCTTAGCAAAGATCCAGGATGTCTTAAAAAAATTGAGGAAGAAAAAGCTAGAAAAGTCGTGATGCTTTCTGGAGAGAGGCCTGAAAATTCTGAGAAGGTAAATGAGAAAGGAAAGGAGCTTCTTACTCATTGCTGTAGATTGCTAATTTTGTTATGTACTTCATTAACTCAGTTACATTAAGCCCATGTTACTACAGTAAACCCATGCTAGTACTCTCTGCTGCTAGCACTGATTTCTCCAATGAGCTGCAGCTCTGAGAGTAGTGCTGCAGCTGCTGTTAGTCTGACCTGGACCACGCGTAGTCAGTCATAGGCTCCTGCCCCTGGACAGTCTCGTCCCACTCACTGCTGGAGAGGAGGTTCCAGGCCCCGAACTCCCACCAAGATGGTAAAGTAAAACTTGTGGAAGCAGGTTTGAATTTGCTGTGTCCAGAGCCTCCATGATTGTGCTAATGTTTGTCCCTACCGACATCTTACATGGAGGAAGGATATCTGTCCGAGAGCATGTGCATGCACGAGGGCAAGAAGGATGTGGGAGCAGAGGCCAGCCTGATAGTTGGATGAGTGGTGCTCTTTGATATCCATGCTAACATCAGGCAGGGCTGGTCGCATGAATCTCCCATGAAGATCGTCACTTCCTAATACTAATATAGCTAATTTTCTATTTATTTTAATGATTGCTTAGTCATTTTAATGATCAGCCATAGTTAGGAGTAAAAAAAAGTAAAATTTGTCCCGTTGTCCTTTGCCTTAATTGAGCAGGAGTACAATATAAAGAGCACACAATTGGAGACCCTACCAGATCTTCAAATGTATGTATTCAGAGTTGTTCAAGATGCCCCAGAAATAAAGTTATGTCTTTCAAAGGGATCCAAATGGAGAGTTAAACTGCATATATCAATTTATATCTGCTGATCTTGATAGCTACCCTCTATTAAGAGCCTTGGGAGTAACTACAGTCAGAATGAACAAACACCATTACTTGTCTCTCTAGGAGCAAGTACAATCTGTAAATGAACAGTGTCAATACAACAAGGACAAAAATTAGTATAAATATTTCCTAAATGAAGTTAAAAATTATTGTGCTAGTTACTCTACCAGAATGAATGACAACATTCTTTATAATGAGCAGTTGAAAAGTGAGTATGAAATCTCTTCTATAGCACCTTTCACTGTGATCCTTAAAAACTAAGAAAGATCAGATTATTTGAGAGACCTCCAGAAAGATACTGCAGGAAGCGGTGTCCGTAATTTTGTGGATGATTCTGTTCCCTCTGAGTCAGTATTTAACCAGTGTCCCAGCATGGTAGTAGAGGGCACTCTACTGCCTTCTGGATGAGATACCAAACTGAGATAACATGGTACCTTCTGCAAGACCTAAGGGTGTTAACACTTGTCTCCTGACCAAATTCCAACTTCAGTAATTTCCCTTTGCCTACATAAAATTCACAATGTGGTTTTTTTTGTTTATATTTTGATTCCCTCCCTCCCCGCAAACAAATAAGGGAAGAACAGAAAAGATGAAAGAATGGAAAGGGAGGGTAAGGGAAGAAAGGAAATGGGAGTAGGGCAGAGAAAGGAGAGTGACATCTCGGTTTCCATCCAGTAGGGATTAATCAAACATTTTTCAAAAGTTAGACCAAGTCTTTTCAAATTTGTCTGAAGTAAGTCCCTTTCTCCAAAATGTTACCTGCCAGGTCAGCCAAGTTGCTGAGCCAAGCTTCTGTCCCTGGCCACAGTCTGCTCTTTCATCTAAGGTAATATGAATCATTTTGCTACAGGCACAGCTCTAGAAAACCAAGCTTTCCATGAGTTGTTGAGTTTCCAAGATAATGGGATATATCACGAAATACAGTTCTAGGAAGTGATTTTTTAAGGAGATGCCTGTTATCATATTAATCCTCCTGCCTGCTTCTAGCCGAAAGGATTATATCCTGGGACTGTCCCCAAAAAATTCAGTGTAGTTTATATGGGATACAGTATTTTTCACTTGCTGTTCCTAAACTGTTGGGTGGTATAGCTGAATACTGCTTAAACAGCTGGCACATTTCTGCCAAGGAGGTGATAGCATTGGTAAATGACGGAATCTGTATGCAGAGTTTAGATAAGTTTGTTTGTAAAATGCTTTGTAAATTATTTCTTCCATTAAGTACATTGTACTAGAGAAATCTGGGATGACGACATTGTGCCTCAATTCTCATAACAGAAGAAACACAATTTGTATATAAATAAAGGTTTAAAACTAGAGCTGGGCAAAGAGCTTTTTAACAAAACAAACAAAAATCCCCCACTTATTCTCATGAACATTCATTCAAACTAAAAAACTTAATTTTCTTCAATTGTGTTTGTGTCTCTTTCATGTTAACTGTTTGCAAATAGTCTATTGAATGAGTTTACTGGCTTGGAAATACCAAATTGTAGAGAATGTTCACAGAAAGTGAATTTTAAACTAGTAAATGTGACTTGCATAGGAAGCCCCAATCTAAGACTTATGCCTGTCCAGACAGGGAACAGAACTAATACCATATGATCTGTGTATCCAATACAGCTCAAATTTCAAATATTGAATACTTGCAGCCAAGAAAGATCTACCAATCAAGAACTGTTCACATAAAGTATTTAACAAGTACATGCTCAATCTTCATTTGCAAACAAAAAAAGAACTAAATTTGTTGAATATTCACCATGAACTATTTGCTGAACTCTCCTTGTTATTGTGGCTTCCACTTATGGTTGAATTTCAGGTGATAGCAGGTCTGAACAAGAAGGCTTTCCAGTACTTCAGCACTGCAGTGAGGAAGGCTGAAGAAGAGGTGCAGTCTCACTCTATGGAGCACGTAGACCTGACTGGAGTCATAGATGCTTACATGACTTTGGTTGATTTCTGTGACAAGCATCTCCGTAAAGAGGAAGAAGGTTCATCTGGTAAGTCAGAAATTAAAATATTTTTCTCATCCTGCTGTTATGCAAATTTCAGATGGGAGTGCCAATAGAGAGCATTCAAGTGCGAGGGCTAGAGGTGGGCCATTTAAAAAGAAAATATTATTGTACATGGAGGAATTTATAAGAGGTGGTGTTTAATAGCAAGCAACTCCCTCCTGTTGTGGAAGATTTACCTAAAATACATCAGGTTTCATCCTGCTCCTGAAATCCCAGCAGGTTATATGGCTTGGATTTAAATGTAAACAGATTGTCCTCAACTTTGATGTTATTTACATCCTTTTTGTTCTTTCTGACAGCTCCTTCTGGCTTCACCATTAGTGAGTCATGAGGTCTCCATCTTACTGGTGGGATATGCATCCTATCCAGCAGATGCTCCTCTTGTTCATTCCCAGACCACGACAATGCTGTGTATAAAACGGGCAAGATACTAGTGATGATGCAGCCTCCTGATAAAAGCTAATGCTTACAATCCAAGAATACACGTACTAGTGGTGTGTGCCGTTCAAACAAGTCTTCAAATGGGAAACAGAACAAAGTAAAAAACAAAAAAAGTTAAAATTCCCTACAGAGCACCAAGAAGGCAGATAATACAATTAAAAGTAAAGATGAATGTTTTAGATGATCAAAGGGATGAAAAAAAGATGGTGTTTCTGATAATTTTTGTTTAACGTTTCTTGGCAGATGTCAGTGCTCTGGATCTGCAGATATTCCCAGCCATTGTAGTGGAGAAAATGATAAAGGCTTTAAAACTGAATTCCAGAGATGCCAGGCTAAAATTTCCTAGGCTGCTGCAAATAATAGAAAGGTATCCAGCAGAGACACTGGGCCTAATGGCGCAAGAGGTTAGTTACTTCCATTCCCTGGTACAGCAAAGTTGATTGTGAACCAAATATTTATTGAACAGAATCCCTTTATTTCAAGTTGAATTTTGGATTCTTGTGTAAATCTTATGTTAGTTTAATGGGATGTGTGGGAGGGTTTTTTGTTTGTTTTTTGCTTGGGGTGGCCAGAGCCAGTCCTGGGGGAAAGAGGCAGTGGGGAAAGAAAAGAGATATGATATAGGATGGGGGAATGGGACATGAAACAGTGTGGAGAAGAAAGGGGATGGGGTGGGGAGAGGAAAGGGAAGGGGATGACTGAGAGTGCTGTCACCAGGAGGGAGTGCTACCTCCTTGCCTCTTGGTGTCTGTCTGGAGAGATGTGGGGGCACGTCTCTCCCCACTAGTCACTGCTATGTGTCGCCTCCGGGGGGAATGAGCATACTCCAGGCTGCAGTGTGCCCTGGGCTGCCTGCAGCAGACAGCGACTGCCTGCCTATCCCCTGCTGGCCATTTCCAGACCCTTTATTTCAGTGGTTCTCAACCCACAGGCTGCATGCAGCCCAATTAGCACACAGCTGCAGCCTAGCTCAGCTATGATCTAAAGGCCTTGGGCTCCCAGCTGCCCTGCTGCTTGGCCCCACACAACAGGGTTCTGGAAGGGTCTAGGGTCAGGGTCCTGGCTGCCACCTGCAGCGGGGTCTGGGCAGCCAGCTGCCACCCGGCCCTGCACAGCGGATGCATGGTCCAGGGTTGGCGTCCTGGCTTCCCTTTGGCCCCACACAGCGGGGGGTCGGGGTCCTGGTGCGTGCAGCAGGGTCTGGGGTCCCTGACCAACACCCAGCTCTCCGCTCCTGGCCCCACTCTGGGGAGGGGTCTCTGGGCGGAGGGCGCTGAGCATAGGGGTTTGTGGGGGAGCTAGGGTGGGAGGCACTGTAGTTCTCGACCTGAGGCCCAGCTAACACTTTGAGCCGCATATGCGGCCCACAATGATAAATGGTTGAGAACCACTGGACTAGGAGGCTGCACACTTTACTTCTGTCAGCCAAGTGCTTTGCACACACGAGGGGCTCCTTGCATCCCTTCATTTTTCCCCACAAGTTTCCCATCCCTGACTTTCAAAGACTCCTTGTAACCCTTTTCCTCCATGCCAGGGGCTCAGTATGATACCCCACCTTTCTCCCCATGCCAGGCCTCTGTGACATCCTCACCTCCACCCTTGTGACTGCTTATCTTAAGCTTGGTCTACACTGAAAAGTTCTCCACACACTCCTGATGCACACAGCTATGCTGATCTAACCCCTCAGTGTAGACGTAGCTGTGTTTGATGGAAGAATGTGTCCATTGACAGAATCAAACTTTTTCCAGGAAGGTGGTGCTCTTACCCCACTGGGTATAACCTCCTCCATTGGTGCAGGCTGTGTCTGCATGAAAAGTTTATGCTCGCATAGCTATGCTGGTATAGTTTCTGCATTTGTTAGCACAGGCTTGTTTCAACCCCCCTTTTTTAACTGAATGTATATGCTAGTGCTTACAGATTGGTGGGCAGTGCATTGATATAGGGGTATCCTGAGAAGGCATCATAGGAACAGAATAGCAGCTTGGCTGTCCCCACTGAACTGAGAATGTATCTGTGGAAGCCAAGACTGGAAGACTTCACCTAAAACTTAGGTCTACCTAGCTGCATCGCTTAAGGCTATGAAAAATTTTGGACCTTGTGCAACATAGTTAGCTCAACCTTACCCTAATAGGCTCAAGGATGTTGATGGAAAAATTCTTCCATTGACCTAGATACCACCTCTCATGGATTAACTACACTGACAGAAATTACCCTTCCGTCTATGTAGGAAGCATCTACACTACAGAGGCTGTCGCGGCACAACTGCAGCACCATAGTTGTGCTGCTGTAGCCACTTGGCATAGACCCACCCTATGGGTATGTCTACATTATGGGATTATTCTGATTTTACAGAAACCGGTTTTTGGAAACAGATTGTATACAGTCGAGTGCACGCGGCCACATTAATTCGGCGGTGTGCATCCATGAGGCTAGCGTCGATTTCCGGAGTGTTGCACTGTGGGTAGCTATCCCATAGTTCCTGCAGTTTTCCCTGCCCATTGGAATTCTAGGTTGAGATCCCAATGCATGATGGGGCAAAAACAGTGTTGCGGGTGATTCTGGGTAAATGTCGTCAGTCAATCCTCCCTCCGTGAAAGCAACGGCAGACAATCATTTCGCGCCCTTTTCCCTGGATTGCCCAGGCAGACGCCATAACACAGCAACCATGGAGTCCATTCAGCCTTTTTTCTCTGTATGTCTACTGGATGCTGCTAACAGTCGTGGTACTGCAGCGCTACACAGCAGCATTCCCTTGCCTTTTGAAAGTTAGCACAGACAGTTACCAGCTCTACTGTACCGCCTGCTGCTTTGTAAGTTGACAATGACGGTTACCAGTCATACTGTACCGTCTGCTGCTGTCCTGAGTGCTCCTGGCTGGCCTCGGTGAGGTTGGTCGGGGGCACATGGACAAAAATGGGAATGACTCCCCAGGTCATTCTCTTCTTTAAGTTAAGGGAGAGTCAGTCCTGCCTAGAATATCAGGCAAGCCTACTAAAGAACCAGAGAGGAAAACAGCTGCTCCGGGTCAGAGCCCCAAACATCCCGCAGAAATGATGAGCTGCATGCCATTCTAGGGGGTGCCCCTGCAACAACTCCACCTGTTGCTTCCCTCCTCCCCCACCCCTCCTGGGCTACCATGGCAGTTATCCCCCCATTTGTGCGATGAAGTAATAAAGAATGCATGAATAAGAAACAACACTGACTTTATTGCCTCTGCAAGTAGAGATCAAAGGGGGGAGAGGAGGGCAGCCACCAGCTGCTATGAGATTCCAGGCAGGAGTGAATCTCCATTAGAAAAGGCATAAAGAAGAGAATGACCTGGAGTCATTCCCATTTTTGCCCAGGCGCCCCCGGCCGACCTCACCGAGGCCAGCCACGAGTACTCGCAGGACGACGATGATGGATACCAGTCATACAGTACCGTCTGCCATCCGCAAGGCAAGGGAAGGGAAAGGGATGTTGCTGTGTAGCGCTGCTGTACCGCGTCTGCCAGCAGCATCCAGTAGACATACGGTGACATTGAAAAAAGGCGAGAGAGGATTTTTTTCCCTTTGCTTTCACGGGGGGGGCGACGACATATACCCCGAACCACCTGCGACAATGTTTTTGATCCTTCAGGCTTTGGGAGCTCAGCCAAGAATTCAAATGGTTTTCGGAGAGTGCGGGAACTGTAGGATAGCTACAGTTGTCAGTCGCCCCTCCCTCCATGAGCGTCCATTTGATTCTTTGGCTTTCTGGTACACTTGTCTCAGCTCCTTAGTTTCACACGGCACTGTGTTGAGTCCCTGTTGTGGCCTCTGTCCATCATGGCCTTGGAGATTTTTTTCAAATGTTTTGGCATTTCGTCTTTTGGAACGGAGTTCTGATAGAACAGATTCATCTCCCCATAAAGAGATCAGATTCAGTAACTCCCGTACGGTCCATGCTGGAGCTCTTTTTTGATTCTGGGACTGCATGGTCACCTGTGCTCCACACTAGGCAAACAGGAAATGAAATTCAAAAGTTTGTGGGGCTTTTCCTGTCTACCTGGCCAGTGCATCCGAGTTCAGATTGCTGTCCAGAGTGGACACAATGGTTCACTGTGGGGTAGCTCCCGGAGGCCAATACCATCAAATTGCGGCCACACTAACCCTAATTCAAAATGGCAATACCGATTTTAGCGCTACTCCCCTCGTCGGGGAGGAGTACAGATATTGATATTAAGAGCCCTTTATATCGATATAAAGGGCTTCGTTGTGTGAACGGATGCAGGGTTAATTTGGTTTAACGCTGCTAAATTTGAGATAAACTGGTAGTGTAGACCAGGCCTAAGAACTTGACAGTAATGAATTCCCCATTAGAACATTATGGATGAAGTCTGTCCTAGATAACAGATGCCACAAAAACAATAGCCACTCATCAGGGGTCCTTTATTGTTTCTTTGCTGTCTGGATTAGTCATTTAGGGTGTCAACATTTTAAATTCCAGTGCGGCAAAGGGCAGAGCTAAGATCAGGGCATGTTGTGATGCTGGAAGGTGTTAATGGCTCCCATCAAATGCAGACCTGGTTAAAGCTGCTGTGTTGAACCCTATTGATTTTGGGCTAACCAGGTGCCAGGAGCTCTGTGTCCCCTATTTTCTCCTCATAGACTTTAAGGTCAGAAGGGACCATTATGATCTTCTAGTCTGACCTCCTACACAACGCAGGCCACAGAATCTCACCCACCCATTCCTGTAACAAACCCCTGACCTATGTCTGAGCTATTGAAGTCCTTAAATCATGGTTTAAAGACTTCAAGGTGCAGAGGATCCTGCAGCAAGTGGTCCTTTTCCAGGTTTCCCCCAAATCAATAGGGTTCTGTCCATTGATGCCTAGAACATTCCTTGAAAGTTTGGAATTGATCAGATGCATGATGCAAATGTTATTGTGTTACATCCAACCACACACAGAAATGCCATCAAGTTGAGTGAGCTCAGCAAATAAGACATAAATGTTTGCAGATGAAAACCTATCAAGAACTGAAAATGATTGCTTTGGTAGGGGGACATTCTGTGCAATCTAATTAATGTTCTCTATTTTTCCACCTGTTTCTGCCTGCTGACTTGGAACACAGAGTAGTTGTGTTTGCTTTTCTTTTTAGTCTGGATTTTTAAAGATATACAGAAGGTGAAAACACTGTCTGTGTTTTGCAGATTTCGTCAGTTCCCTGCTGGCAGTTCATTGGTTGGATTAGCCAGTTGATGGCAGTGCTTGACAAAGAGGAAGCTGTAGCTGTGCAACATACTGTAGAAGAGATTGCAAATAGCTACCCACAGGCAATCGTCTATCCTTTCCTGATCAGCAGTGAAAACTATTCCTTCAAAGACACTGCAACTGGCCACAAGAACAAGGAGTTTGTAGCAAGGTGGTATTTGAAATGTTGCTTACAAATCTATAAGATTTTAATAGGAAGTGATAGTCTGGGAAAAGCATAGAAAATAGTAGATAAATTCTGGTATCTCCTTTGCTTGGTTCGAAGGCATGAAAAACAGGTACTTAAGCCAACTTTTGTAATGTGGGTGCCTAAAATTAGGCACCTACATCCATATTTAAGAACTTAAATAAGTGGCTAGATTATTTTCAGAGGTGCTGAGCACCCACAATCCTTGCTGATGCTTAGCCTCTCACAGCCCTATAAAAATGAACTACAAAACATACAAGAAAAATGTTTGCCTTTTCCTGCTCTTTTGAAGTATAAAGTTTCAGGTGAAAAATCATAGAGTGAGGTTCCTTCCTTGTCTGCTCTGCTAGGGTTGAGGGAAATCCACAACTCAGTCTCCAGTTACATCACTATTCGTATCTGCTAATGTTTGCTAAGATCCTTTAGCAAAGAGAGGAAAGTGAGGCCCTGACATGTATAATCTTTCAGATGTAACAAAACGAGCAAGGACACTTGTTAATTAAAAAGTAATTTAATGAATTTAAAAAAACTATCCTCGTACATCAAAAAGAGCAGTGAGGTGAGTGCCCAGGCTTTCCTTTTTGGAAGGTTGTTCCTGTTGTGAAAAACGCTGCTCCCTTATTCTAGGGCCCTGAACCATCACAGTCTCCCTAGTATTGTTTTTCACCACCATCTGTTGGTGGGCAAGAGCTGTTTTAGTTGACTACCAAGTCATTGTAATGCCTAACTTTCTCATATGGGCTATCACACAGCCCTTGTAAAATTACCATTATTGTATGTGTCTCTTTGTCTTTGTTCATGATTTTTTGCATTATTTCTCAGTTTGAGACAAGAAGGCAAAGGTCCACACTTCTTGTGCTACTCAGAATAAATAACCCACACACAGCTTCAGTGGCATGTGCTGGATGTATACAGTCTTGTTAATGCCGATTGCTGTACCCACCAGAGAGCTGCCAGTTCAGAATGTTGCTATTTTCACAGCAGATGTTTAGCAAATACCAAAAAATAACAAGTTGCAGAGAGAGAGATGGACAGACTTAAGTGCATTAGAGGCGCTGCTGTTCCTCTGCAGCCTGAGAGAGAATTCCCATCCTCGAGTCCCTCTTGTCCCTGAGCTCCACAGAATTTTATTTGTTCAGGTTTTACACATAGAAAGTATTTGTGTGAAGACTGGACAAGAATATGCTGATGGCAGCTTTTGTTGCCCAGTTCTGATGGTCTGTTCTTTCACAGGATAAAGAGTAAATTAGACAGAGGAGGAGTGATTCAAGATTTTGTTCATGCCCTGGAACAGCTTTCTAATCCAGTGATGCTCTTTAAGGTACAGTAGGAACCCTTCAGCCATGTGGCCTTTGAGAGAGACAATGCAGAGAGGAGCCAGCCAGACTGATGCTGGAGAACAGTTGCAGGGATTGTCAGGGATTGATGGCCACAGATGATGTCATTAGTGTGCTTTCTGCAATTTTCACTCTGAACATTCTCTCCCTGTTCTGATCGGCTGTTAGCCCCTGCCTCATTATCTCTAACCATTTTTGCTCCTTCCCTTTAGCTCTTCATCTAGCTAATCGCCTCCTAATATAACCTCACTGAAAGGATTTAAATAACAAAATGAAAGCGGAAGATATGGTAGAACTAACATAATGTTTTCAATCATTGCATTGTTCCTTCTGCTTGTTCGATATACTCCTTAACCTTACTTATGTCTGTCTTGTGTATTTAGAGTTTAAACTCTTTAGGTTAGGGACTGTCTTACTCTATTTTTGTACAGTGCCTAGCACAATGGGGCCCTGTACTCACTACTGTAACAAACATTATAAAAAATAAAGTATAAGAAACAGCATTTTACGTAGCACTCCTGTAGCTTTCAGCTTGCTCTAACATGATTATAGCAGACTTTTAATTCTAATTCACATCATTAGTAGACCTAATACCATCTGACTGGGTTACAAAAGAGAGGGCGTGTAAATCATTTTCTTCAGTCTTCAGCCCTTTCTCTCTGTATTCACAGGATTGGGTTGAGGATGTCAAAAATGAGTTGGGAAAAACTCAGAGAAATAAAAATAACCTTAAGGAAATGTATGAAGGAATGTACAGAAACTTAGGAGATTTACAAGCTCCAGGTCTTGGGTTGTTCAGAAGGAGATTTATTGAGGTATGTATGAAATTCCTCTCAATGATATCGAATACTGTTGGTGTGTAATGGGGTGGGAAGGTTATACTGGAAAGTTAAGAAGGACAGTATCAATCGGATAGGAGGTTCTGGCCCAGTCCTGCAGCCCTCACTCATATGAATGATTGAGTTAGGACTGGGCCTTTAATACTTGTTAATTGGTATCTGTGATGTTTTAGTTTTGTTACGGTTCAGCTGACACTTCTTGACTGCTCTGCCATGTAGAATGTTCCCACCTGAGGCATTAGTTTATACTTGTTCAGCGATTCCTCTCTGCTTACATGCCAGTGCATTTGCCTCTGTCACTACCCAGAGCTTTCTGCTATATACTTGTGTGGTACTCTGGCCTCTTATTCCTAACCTAATGCTTTAGGGGCACCAGATGGACAGTTTAATTGGGGTCTCGTTGATAGATGTGGCTCTGCAGAGAATCCTGAAATATCTGAGCACTTAGTGACAAAGAAATAGAGGAAGAAGAGTTTGTGTATAGTGTGTGTGCTTTTTTAAATGTTAAACATGCTGATGGTTTCCAGCACTGCATTTTTAGAGAAGCAGTTTCATTCTAATGGGGATTAGTGGATTTGAGTTTGGACTCTCTGGACATTGCAATTAATTATTAGGTCAAGTCCTCACTAGTTTAACTAATTTTCATCAAAATTAAAAATATTCTGATATATTTCAAGAACACACAAAAGAAAGGAGGCTTAATAATTTTAATAATTTTTATTAAATGTGCAGCACAACACACACACTACCATTGATCTTGTCTTCAGTGGAACTTGTTTTACTTTTGTGCAGCCCAGCCTACTTTTACCAAGTGACTGTGATACAATAAAAATATCTGTGTTCAGATTTTTAAAAGGGCCATTCCTCATACAGTATCTTCTATTCAGTGCAGCACTGTGAGTGATATACACATTTAAATGACCTGGAAGAAAATATGAAACCATCACTTGATAAAGTGTGTAGATGAAACAAAAAATGGGGAAGTGGTAAATAATGAAAAGGACAGGTCACCGATTCAGAGCAATCTAGATCACTTAGTTAACAGGGTGCAAAAAAAATAAAATAATGCATTTAATATGGCTAAATGTAAGTGTATATATCTGGGAACAAAGAATGTAGGCCATACTTACAGCATGGGGGACTCTGGTTCTGAAATAAGATTGGGTGGTAGATAATCATCTGAACTTGAGCCCTCTGTGTGATGCTGTGGCCAAAAGAACTAATGCAATCCTGTGAAACATAAGTGGGAATCTCAAGTAGGAGCAGAGAGGTTATTACCTCTGTATTTGGCACTGGTGTGACAGCTGCTGGAATACTGTGTCCAGTTGTGGTGCCCACAATTCAATAAGGATGTTGTAGCAATACACTCAAGGAGCTCAATCTATTTAGCTTAACAAAAAGAAGATTAAAAGGTGACTTGATTGCAGTGAGGAACAAATATTTGATAATGGGCTCTTCAGTCTAGCAGAGAAAGATATATAACATGTTCCAGTGGCTGGAAGTTGAAGCTAGAAGTTTAGACTGGAAATAGGGTGTAGATTTTTAACGGTGAGAGTAATTAATCACTGGAATAATTTACCAAGGATTGTGGTGGATTCTCCATCACTGACCATTTTTAAATCAAGGTTGCATGTTTTTGTAAAAGATCTGCTCAGGGAATTCTTTTGGGGAAGTTCTATGGCCTCTGTCATACAGGAGGTCCGACTAGATGACCACAGTGGTCCCTTCTGGCCTTAGAATCTCTTAATCTAGTAACCAAACAAGAAAGAAAACTAAACTCAAAGCCAAAAAAACTTTCAACTAAAACAGGGGTGGGCAAACTTTTTTTGGCCTGGCCACATCGGGGTTCCAAAACTATATGAAGGGCCGGGTAGGGAAGGCTGTGCCTCCCCAAACAGCTTGGCCCCCGCCCCCTCCCACTTCCTGCCCCCTGACTGCTCCCCTCAGAACACCCAACCCATCCAACCCCCCATACTCCTTGTCCCCTGACCGCCCCCTCCCGGGACCCCCGCCCCTAACCGCCCCCCCGACCCTACTCCCATCTACGACCACCCCGCTCCCTGTCCCATGACTTCCCCGACCCCTATCCACACCCCCGCCCCCTGACTGCCCCTCAGAATCCCCTGACCCTTATCCAGTCTCCCTACCCCCTAACCATGCTGCTCAGAGCACTAGGACTGGTAGCCGCACCACCCAGCTGGAGCCAGCCGCGCTGCCTGGCAGGAGCTTGCAGCCCCACTCCCCAGAGCATTGGCGGCACGGCGAGCTGAGGCTGTGGGGGAGGGAGGACAGCAGGGGAGGGGCCGGGGGCTAGTTTCCCTGGCCAGGAGCTCAAGGGCTGGGCAGAACGGTCCTATGGGCCGTAGTTTGCCCACCTCTGAACTAAAACATAAATGATAGGAAAAAATACTCTTAACAGTTGTCTGAGCCACCTTAGAACGTTACTCAGATCCTCCATAGTGGATCCTCATTTCACAGTCTCCATGGGAATCAGAATGCAATGCCCTTGACAGCTCATTTTATTTCTTACTACAGGGTCATAGGTGTTCATGATGCTTTATAGACAAATAAAATGATAGGTCATACTTCTAAGTTGCTTATAGCTATTTGTATAAGTAAGATGTTAGAGAGGACTTGTCTTAATAATTAATTACTATGTCCAGGGATTCCAAAAACAAATCCCCACTAGAATGAAACTGATTCTCTAAAAATGCAGTGCTGTGCCTCTGAGGCTCAGTGTGATCTTGCTATGTATGAAGTGAACTTTAATTCCTTTTCTGTAAATTAATTTCAACTTCAGACCTTTGGGACGGATTTTAACAGTCATTTTGGGAAAAGCGGCTCAAAGCTGTTAGATATGAAGGCTGATGACTTCAACAGAATTGCATTCTCTCTCCTTTCAAAAATGAAAGACCAGAAAGAACCTGGAAATCTGAAAGAATGCTCACCTTGGATGAGTGACTTCAAAGCTGAATTCATGAGGAACGAACTGGAGATCCCTGGTATGTTACCATTTCACTATGGATAGTGAACTCTTACAAAAATAGTAGTTACCCTTAAGTTCCAGTCTTCTTTAGCTAAGAACAAGAGTCTTCTCAGTTTGATTCCTTATGCGTCCTCTCTGTGGCCCTGTATCCTGCCATTGCAGGGGAATGCATTTGGTAATCAGAGGGATCTTTTCTGTCTCAGACTACCAGGATTCTCTTCTTCTTAAGACTAGATTTAGCTATATTTACTGCTGTGATGTTTTAAAATGTCTTTTTTCTTTAAAAAAACAAAAATTAAAAAAAATCATTGTAATTTTATGTTGTTGCTTCTAACCCCTTGATCCCAGCAGGTTTTAAATCTAATGGATTTGCATTCTAATTTGAAAAAGCTCTGCCCTCTGAAAGCAATGAGTTCCAAAATCTAATGGCATAGGTGAAAAAATAATACATGTCACTGAATGACCAAATGAAATACTGTATGTTTAAATATACACTTAGTTTTCTGCTAGTTTAATAAGATGCAATATTAGGCTGAATATGCATGCCATCGTTAACTACAGTTTAATTTTTAAATATTTTAATATTTAAATGAAGACTGTATGCCTCTTTGTTTTATTTTTCTTCAGGTCAGTATGATGGTAAAGGTAAACCATTGCCAGAATACCATGCAAAAATCTCTGGATTTGATGAACGGGTATGCTAACAACTTTAAAGACAATATCCCTTTTGGCTTCTAATGTAAAAACATGGCTCAGTGTAGCATTTTTGCGAGGGAGGGAAGCAGTGTGTGAGCAGATATCTAACAGTACACAAAGGATTAATCTTATTAATTAGATGGCCATTATAACATCATCATAAAATACACATTGATATTAGTTTGCAGTGTTTTCTACATGGATAATTGGGTGCTTTCTGCAGAGGCAATGGATTTAGCTACACTTTTCTAAATTTAGTAAAAAATAAAGCAGTCTAGTGGTACAAGAACAACATGATCACAGTACACAGGAATACAAGAGGCCCAAGAGTTTATGGGAGAGCCCTGATGCTACAGCAATGCATGCTCTCACCTGTGCCAAAAATGTTTTGCTTTTTTCCCTCCCTTCAAGATAAAAGTAATGGAGTCTATCAGGAAACCAAAACGTATAAACATCCGCGGCAGTGACGAGCGGGAACATCCCTTTCTTGTCAAAGGTGGTGAAGATCTCCGGCAGGACCAGCGCATTGAGCAGCTCTTTGATGTCATGAATATTATCCTTTCCCAAGATGCTGCCTGCAGCCAAAGGAACATGCAGATAAAAACTTACAAAGTCATACCCATGACAACCAGGTAGGGACTTTGTGGTCTTGTCATTCAGGGATAAAAATCCTCACATCAAAAGTCACATAGCTTCTTTATGCTGGGAGGTGGGATTTCTTTGTGCCAAATGCTGGTGCAAACATTTTTGGCACTTGGCTCTGGGAATTTTTATATGATATAGAAACATTTTTTAGACCAGTTACATAATATTTTTAATCTTTGTCATAAGTGCCATGTCTGGCAATTATTTTTCTGAATATATTTGGGTTTATAATTATAACTTGGCGGTTTTATATAAACTTCCTGAGTTTAGACTTCACAGCATGTCCCAAAGTTGGGTAAATCCTATTATCCTGTTTTAAAGATAAGGAAACTGAGGAACAAAATTTGAGACTTGCCCAAAACAATGATCTTTACCAGAGTCAGGAACAAAACCTACAGTCTTGTGACCTATCAACTGGACCATGCTGCTTTCTAGTTATATTGCTCCTCTTTTTCAGTTAAACTCTGAGGGTTGTGTTCCCACACATGATTTCTTTTGTTTCAGATTAGGGTTGATTGAGTGGTTGGAAAATACCTGTACCTTAAAGAATTTCCTTATGGAAAGCATGTCCGAAGAGGAAAAAGATGACTATCACAGGTGATGCTGGTTTTAACTGTCCACGTGAATAGAAATAACTATTACTGGGCTCTTTCTGACAATCTGTTTGTCTGATGAAAAACCTAGGCTTAATGGTGTTAAATAAATAAAGTATTTGTAAGACAGAAGTCTCTTTAGTACTTCCTGACCCAAATTAGTAATTGGCAGCTGTTTAATGAGTACCATTGTACCAGTCATCCATATCCTCCACCCAACTTGTGTAAACAGGGAGTTTGTAATCCTCTGACGTTATCGTCACTATTTTCTTATCAACAGATTATGGTTTTACAAGTGAAGGATTTTGATCTCTTGCATTGAACAAGCAGGAAGTGGACTTAGGTCAGCAAGGAGAGAGAGCTACTTAGAAAACTGTATGTTCAGCAATGAGTCAGTAACTGAGGATATTGCCTATAACTACATGAAATAAAAGTCTATCTGAGTTTAAAAGAAATGTTGCCTTTGCATGAAGAGTGGATTTTAGAAATTCTAGTTTTCTAACTCCTGGCTGTTGGTTTTCAAAGGATGAACGTTTGTAGAATCAGATGAATTCTAATTTTTCAATCTCTATTATCTTTGTGGGGCTTTAGGAATAACTTTAACTAACTTGCTTTGTTCCCATTACACAGTTTTGTTTAAATTTGTCTTAATATTGGCATGACTCATTTGCAAGCTCTCTCGTTTTTGAACCAGGGTTGTGGAATCAAGTCTCACACCAAGGCTCGCATCCAGTTTGACACATCAGTTGCACTACTGGTTGTGTCCTTCAGTTGAGACATTTAACTGTGCTCCTATCTTCTGTTTGTACAAAACCAAGTTAACAGTCCTTTAGCACTTTTCCAATAGAAATGAGAGCTGTGAAAAGAGTCTTTCTCCATTTTCCAAGTGGGTGGTGGAGTAATCACTGAGCATGTAAGAACTACTGAGTTTGCCTACAAAGTCTCTGCATTACCAGCACCTA
Organism: Mauremys mutica; assembly: GCF_020497125.1. Classification (NCBI taxonomy): domain Eukaryota; kingdom Metazoa; phylum Chordata; order Testudines; family Geoemydidae; genus Mauremys; species Mauremys mutica. The sequence continues at coordinate 76,096,748 of NC_059073.1, forward strand.
GCTCATTGCTTTGCAATGGGCTTGTACCTTGAGTGAGAAAGGGGTCATGTAAAGCCCATTCTGGGTGGTGGGAAAGTTGCGGGGGAGGGATCACAATGCGCAAAAAAGAGAGAATCCTAATATGTAGGGTAAGTACATAGAAATGTATGTTTGTGTCTTTGTGAAAACAGTTTTATAATTTAAAACATAAGCCTATTTTATAGTTGTAAATACAGTTTATTGATTATGTCCACACTTGGCTGAGGGAACAGCAGCATTCCCAAAAGAAATACTGATGAGAATTCCCACTGACTAAACTTCAGTTTAAGGGAGGGGGAAAAAACCCAAAATAATGATAGGAGGATTTGGAATTTCTTTGCTCTGCTTTCTGCAAAGCAGACACACCATGTAGCCTGGATGCTAATCATCATCTTCTACCCTTAGTCCCATCTAAATATGGCAGCTCTTCGAGTCTGGCTTTTCCATTCCAGTCTGTCTTGAAACAGTTCCCTGGAAACTCCACAGCTAATCAATTCCTCTTGTATGACATCCATTCAACTAGTTTTGGGTCTTCCAACCCTTCTCTTACCCTCCATTTCTCATAACACCCAGTTTCTTATATATTCTTCTGCTCCTCTTTTCACACACCCAAACCATACAAGCTTGGATTTCCTCAGCTTTTCTATAATTGATGATACCTTCACACTTCCCCTACTTTGTTCATTCCAAACATGGTTCATCCTTGTAACGTCAAGCATCCATCTTAATGGTTTCATTTCCACTATATTCCAGATCTGCTCCTGTCTCTTCCTCAGTGCCCAGTGTTTGGAGCCATACAAAAGGACATACCTAATTACCATCTTACAGATCTTACGTTATTTTTCAATTTGATAGGCATTCTCCTATTACAGATCATTCTGCTCACTTCTCTCCACTTAGTCCATCCCTTTCCAGTGTTGTTTGTAAGTTCATCATTGAGTTTACCTTCATCCTGTACTATTCAGGGCCGGCTTGGGCTTTTTTGCCGCCCCAAGCGGCGAAGAGAGAAAAAAAAAAAAAAGCCGCAATCAGCGATGGGTCCTTTGCTCCGAGAGGGACTGAGGGACCTGCTGCCGAATTGCCACCGAAGACCCGGACGTACCGCCCCTTCCCATTGGCCACCCCAAGCACCTGCTTCATTTGCTGGTGCCCAGAGCCGGCCCTGGTATTATTGAATCTAAGTACTTGAGCTTCTGTACCTCTGGTAGTGGCTGGCCGGCCCCCAAGACTTAGTCTCATTGCCTTCTTGCAAATATACATCAAATGTACAGGCCATATTTCTGCTGATTTTTTTTCATGCCATTTCTTTTAACTACACACTTCTATCTCTCTAAATCTTTTTTGCTCTCTCCCACGAGCACTACATCATCTGCACAAAGCATGCACCAGGATGCCACTCTGAATGTTTTCTGTAAGTCCATCAAGCACCAACGTGAACAAAAAGAGGCTGAGCCTTGATGAATTCCAACACTTACTAGAATCTGTTCAGTTTCTCCACAGGGCCTTCTAACAGCTAACAGCACCCTTGAACATGTCCTGGACAAGTCTGATGTAGTCTTCAGGTATCAGTTTCATTCTCATACAGATCTGAGAGCTGACTTCTCTCAGAACATGGTCTTAAGCCTTCTCAAGATCGATGAATGCCATGTGCAGAGTTTTTCTCTTTTCTCTATATTTTTCGACAGGCAGTCTTAATGCAAAGGTAGCATCCATTGTTGACTTGCCTGGCATGACTCCACCCTGATAGTCACTGACCTTTACTTCTCTTCATAGTCTCTTATCCTAACTTTTCCCTAGATCTTCATTGTGTGCATCATGAGTTTAAATGTCTCTTTTTCTCTTAAATATTGGTACTAATGCGCTCTTTCTCCAGGCATCAGGCAACTTTTTAGTCTTCATGGTGAAATTAAACAGTTGTCTGCTTGCCCCAAGTGCTTCCATACTTCTGCTGGTATGCAGTTGGGGCTGAGAGGTTTCTTTTTCATGTTCCTCAATACTTCTGCAACTTCTTCTAGGACTGATGCCACCAGGCCCTGAGTTGGTTTTATATATGGCTTGGTTCCCTTGGATTCTTTTCATTCATGAGCCTTGCAAAGTAATTTCTTCACTCGTCCTTAATCTGGTTCTCATTGATTAACATATTTCCACTTCCATCTTTTAATGGCTTTTAAATAAAGGAGGGTGAGAAAGAAATATATAGACTAGCAAAGACTCAAGATAAGAGAACTAAAGACATTGTTGTTCTCGATGAAATCTTCTAGTAAAGTATTAGTATCCAGACTGATCTCAACAAAGACCTCCAAACCATTAATTAACCTCAGAATATCCTCTATATGCTAAGAAAGTAAGGTGGGGAGTGGGGGTGGTGGGGGCTTATGGGTACATATCACTTCACCATTTACTAAAAAGCATTCATACCTTTGGTGGAACACACAACTGTTTAACAGCACCCAGCAACATTACACCTGACATACGGGAAGAAAAAAAAAGAAACTGCAGGAGCAATTTAAGCAGGCAAAATGGAATTATGTGCATAGGCAATTGGCCAGGCCAGCTAAGGTAGCACTCTTCTCCCTTATGAAAAAATATCATGGGACCTGCATTAAGCTACAAGAGGTCAGAACCTCAGCTTTACATATTCTTTTTACAAAGACAGAACCTTCAACAGCACACAGTGCTTAGGGGCCAGTGTGGGTAATAGGTTCAGTAACAGTGATAATTGTGCCTCATAACAACTTCCATCTGAGGCTCTCCAGGCTCTTACAAACATTAAATTAGACATCTAAACACCCTTATGATATAGGAAAGTATTAGTCTTACCCCATTTTTTATGGATGGGGGAACCTGATGCACAGAAGTGACCTAACTTGCCCAATGTCAGACAGGAAGCCCTATGGTAGGCCTTTGACCACAGTCTTTTCTTCCTCCCAGTACTGAGAAAGTGCCACCTACTGAACCACAACACAATTTCCTACAGCAATTAAGCATTCATTTAAAGGTCTCTTATTCAGATATTGACTTGTCCTGACCCTCCTTATATTGTTACTAACTATGAGAAGCACAGAGCAGCACAGCTGCAGATTGTAGACAGTTGTTTCAAGGATAGGAGGGTATGGAAAATTTGAATCTTTCCACTATATGCTTTCTCTTTACTGTAGTGCAGATTCAGACACTGTGTGTTCCCTGTTTAGAACAACCTGGCAAAATTCTACTTGCTGCGGGTGAATAAAATATCATTCAGGTTTTTCTCTATCATCAATTAGCATGGTAAAAAGTGGTCAAATAGATTTTTGCCCCGTTACAAAATTTTCAAGACCCTTCTTTTCAAGGCAGCTTTTGGATCAATTCATGATCTCTCACACTTCCTTCTCAAGGCCCTTGCTGTTCCTATTGAAAAAAACAGTTCAACAGAATGCAGCGAGTCAGAGAGCCCTGTGGCTGGTGAAGGCCTGTGTCTAATATTTGCTTTGTATGAACTTGATTGCAAAATATTTGTACTTCACTCTGGTTTACTGTATTTTGTTACTTTCTTTTGCATTTTGCGCACATAAAAATGTAGATAAATCATCCGTCCTTTTGTTTGTCCACAGCCGAAAAGGCCCCCGTATCATGTACAGTGACTGGCTGTCCAAGATGGCTGGGAAAGAGAATGGCATTGCACGCTATAAGACTATGTACAGGTAGGTCTCACAGTTACGTAATTTTCAGAAAAACAGTTGGTAAGAAACGTCAACAAAACATTTGTGGTGGAATTTGCTAAATGTTCCCGGGACAATGTTGATGTTGATGAAATTCAGCCCGAAACCAGGTAGGATTCCAACAAAATCCTGCCTTGTTTCCTGCCAGCTTTTCCATCCGCCTCCTTGACAGCCCATCTAGTAGGCTGACAGGGAGTAGAGAGCCTGGAAGCCCAGGATCCCCAACACCAGCACACCCCGCCAGGTTGTCTGCCCCTGAGCCTGGGATTTCAGCGTAGCTGGGTGGAAAACGGTAACTCTGCTTCAAAGAGAACTTCAAAATGTTGGACTTTTGTTCCAAACTAAAGCTAAACCAATTTTTTGGGATTTAAGTTTGATTGTATTTCTGCATTAACATTGAAGCTTATCCCATCTATTTTCTTTTCTCCCTGATTTCCACTGTATTGAATTGATTAATTAGGAGATTTCACTCTGGGAATGGGTGCCTGGAAAATAGGTCTTTTCTATCTTCCTAGGAACAAACAACATTTTGTCGTCTTTTCTCCTCTGAATTTGAGGAAACACTCCTTGTGATTGGCACAGTTCCAGAGTTAAACAAAGTGTTAGTGCTTTGATATAAGGACCCAGATTCTCTTAAAAGTGTGTTATCTTCTCATTGTACAGTTTCAATAACTAGTGCATTCTGTTGTTGACTTGCAGTAGAGCTAATCGTACAGAAACAGTCCTGTCTTTCAGAAACAGGGAAAACAGTGTTCCAGGAGACCTTTTAAGGTGAGTACACTGACAGTTACTGTGTGTTTACAAAAGTTATATCAATGTTTGTTTCACAATATCTGACTTTTTTGTTTTTGTTAAGGAGAGCATTTGTTAAGATGAGTACAGCTCCTGAGGCCTTTCTATCTCTGCGATCCCATTTTGCCAGCTCTCATGCACTGATGTGCATCAGCCACTGGATTCTTGGTATTGGAGACAGACATCTATCCAACTTCATGATTAATATGGAGACAGGCGGCATGGTGGGAATAGACTTTGGACATGCATTTGGTTCAGCGACGCAGGTATGTTTCCTCTGATCCTTTTCTGTTGACTACTCTATTGGGAGTCTTGGGGGCTGATGGTGGCTGGTGGTCAGTCAATTACTTTATATTTTGTATTGAAGTTAAAGTATTTAAAAGAGTTTTGTTTGTGCTGAATTTGATGATTTCTCATACTTGACACCATAAGTTAAGAAAATGATTCTAGTTATCATTAGAACAGAATCTTTTTCCAGATAACTTGGCTGATGCTAACAGGTTGATAAATTCTACAGCTCTATGCAGAGAGCAAAGTATTTTTTTTAATACAGGTCTGTCGCATCTTACGCGCATTTAACGTGTGATTTCAGCTTTACGCGGTCAGCAAAAACAAAAACTTCAAAAAAGAGAAAAATAACAATTTTAATACTGTACCTGTAGTGCGGGTGATTCCGCCCACCATTCAACTCAATGTAATTTTGACTATACGCGGTTTTGGCTTTACGCGCTAACGGCAGAATGGAACCCCCGCGTAAGATGAGACTTGCCTGTATTGGTATCAGTATTTGATGCTTTCTGAAAATCAGAAGGCCTTGCTCATCCATGCTTTCAAACAGTAGTTATTGACAAATATTCATAGCAATAACTTTAACCCAAGAGCACTCTGGTTTCAGTGAGCTCCTCCTTATTTTCAGTTCAGTAGCCAGCAATGTTTTAAGGTTCACGCAGAAGACTTATCTTTGTATCTTAGTTTCAAGGTTTTTTAATTCATGGGTTTCGGTTTTTCCTTGTTCTTCTGTAGTTTCTGCAAGTGCCAGAGTTGATGCCTTTTCGTCTAACTCGCCAGTTCATTAATCTGATGTTGCCAATGAAAGAATCAGGTCTCATTTATAGTGTGATGGTACATTCCCTAAGAGCCTACCGCACAGAGCCAGACCTCCTGATCAGCACTATGGACGTGTTTGTAAAAGAACCTTCCTTAGACTGGCAGGTAGATTTTTGTTGTTGTTGTTCTTTCTGTTTTGCCTTTCTATTCATGAACAAAGCCTAAAGTTGATTAGTTTTGCCTTTGTTACTTGATCATTTTTCGTGATAGAACAATGAAGTCCTTCCTGCTAGTCAGCCTACGTTTCCCTTTTATCTTTATCAGCAGCTTTATTGAGCTGGGGAATAATCTTTCAGAGATACTGGCAGAAGCCAAGTTCTTGAAACATGTAAAATAAGACACTGATTTCTTATAGGGGTAAGAGAGGGACTGGACAGAGGGATAGCTTTTATCCATTTCTAATTTGTGTTATTTAGTTTCATTTCTGTATTGAATGAGTGATCTTGAGATTGTCAAATCTTTATGGTGATTCATGCTGTCACCCTATGTACTATAAATAGAGTATGTTCAGTTTGTCACCTGATAAGCAGCACAACTTGGTGTCATGTTTTACATGAAACTATGCATTTCATACAATGTGCTGTTTATGAAAATACTTCTGAAACCAGTTACTGAATTAAAAGTTTGAGTATAAATATTTTCAGACTACCTTTACCTGTACAGAACTTGCTAAACTGGTGTAATTATGTGCAATAAATTATTCCTTAGTTTTAGAGGCAGCAACATTTTGAGATTTCACTCAAGCAGATCAAAGTAGAGCTTAAGAAGATGTGCTTTCCTATGTTCAGGTTAGCATTGTTCATCCACTTTGCTGAATCTGCAGAAATACAAATGTTTGTCATATTTTCAGTTGCAAAGTAACTTAAGTCACAGGCAGAAGTAAATTTCTGCTAAATATCCTGCCCTCCACTTTCTTTGCAATTCAGATTATTTGCTGACTTGTTCCTGAGGATGTGGGTGGCTGTGAGAATGTAGGAGAGGTTTAGGCGTATGGTTGTTTGTCTAATTTATGATAAATGAAGAAAAATATTTTCTCTCATTAGAATTTTGAATTGAAGCAGTTGAAAAAAGGCGGCACATGGTCTAAGGAACTAAACACAGCTGAAATAAACTGGTATCCCTTGCAGAAAGTGAACTGTGCCAAAAGAAAGCTGGCAGGTGCCAATCCAGCAGTACTCACCTGGTAAGGCATTAAAGGACTTGGAAATCCAAGGGAGAGACTAAGAACCTTTGCAGTTGAAAGAGTCAGGGACTTGTTACCTTCAGACTTAATGGCAGAAAAGGAAGACAAGGGGGCAATTTAATCATTTTGCTTCTTGGCAGAGTGAATTGTTTTGATGTACAAAAGCTGTCTGAATCATCTTAGTAGCTAAACTACCCTGTATCTTCTGAGTGTCCTTGTTCCAGCTCAGTTTTCCTCTGTACTCCTGGGCATTTATTTTTCTTGGCAGCATGTGTGGTCACACCATGTAAGCCTAGTTATTTCCCACCCCTCACAAGCTGTTGCTCTTCATAAACCTTTGGGGGTAGAGGTGAAATTTGAATGGACTCCTTTTAAAAAAATAAATAAATAAATAGTCTAGCAGGAATCTTGAGGCAACTGTCAGGGAGGCATACAAGTAAATTAGCTAGTTTCCAAAAAAATTCATTAAATTGCTTAGGAATGTGACGGCCTGAGATTTAATCAGCTCAGTCAAGATTGGCTCAAGCTAGAAATCACAGTATTTTACTCTTTAAAATTCAATTAATCCCTTCCTTTTAAATTCATTTTGGGTTGGTGCAATGAATGAAAAGCTTGTTTAAAATTATAAAAATACGTTTAAAATGGCTGAATAGAAAGGTGGGGGGGGGATGGGGATGGGGATATACCTATCCATAGAACTGGAAGGGACCCCGAAAGATCATCTAGTCGAGCCCCCTGCCTTCGCTAGCAGGACCAAGTGCAATTGGTATCACCCAGGAGAGCTATGGCAGCAACAGGTTTGATTGCCTTTAGGGTGCTGTGTGACCGAATGAGTAACTGTTTTCTGCTCTGGCCTCCATTGGTGAGGCAGACTTTGCAGAAAGCAGCTGGCTGCCTTTTTTCAGATGAGCACTTGGCAGGTGAGGGAGGGGAGAAACAGTACAATACAAGTAGCAGTGTGATTGAGAGGCTTACCCAGAATTTCTCTATGTCTATATTGTATCTGGGAACGAGCCTCCCAGACTGGGCCCACAGACTTGTGGCTTGCTAAAGTAGCTGTGTAGATAGTGCTTTAAGGGTGCGGCTCAGATGCTGGGGCAGGGCGGCTTTCAGAACCCAAGCTGTAATGTCAAAGCACTGTCTACACAGCTACTTTTAGCACACTAGTGCGAGCCCCATTAACACAAGTCTGTGGACCCAGTCTGGGAAGCTCGCTCCCAAATGCAGTGTACACATACTCTTTGAAAATCTCAGACTTGAGCTCAAGCTGGAGATGTTCATAGTAAATGCTCACAGATGAGGGAAGAGCCTGAGATCACTCATTTTAAGGACCTGATCTTGACTTGCTAAGCACTCTAAACACCTATTAAGTCAAGAATGCTCACTACCTCATAGGATTTAAAAAATGGCCTTAAAGCTCTCATTTGAAAATAAAAAAAACAAGGTCTAGATTTTCAGAATTTTCTTTTTTTCAGTGATGAATTACGACTGGGCCATGAGAAATCACCTGCCTACAAGGAATATGTAGCTGTAGCTCAAGGAAGCAGAGATCACAACATCCGAGCCAAAGAACCAGAGGATGGACTTTTGGAAGAAATCCAAGTGAGATGCCTTATAGATCAAGCAACAGACCCCAATCTTCTTGGCAGAGTTTGGGAAGGATGGGAGCCCTGGATGTGAAAGAAGGGCTGTAAGGAAATAATCAAATGGAGTGTGTTCTCTAAGCCAAACCACTACAGTCACGTTACTGTGTGGTGGGGGAGGAGCAGGGATAGAAAAACAATTAATTTGTGTTTTCCACAGTGGTAAGTCTGAACTGATTAAGGGTTGTGATACCATGGTAGAACTTACTCAAAGATGACAATTTATGAACTAATGTCTCTGTACTAGGAACTTGAAAGGAATATGGTAACTGAAGGCTAAGGCCCATGATATTAAGCTATTGTATTTAACAGAAGAAACCACAAACAAAATAACTGCACAATCTTTGAATGGATGTTTAACATGCTGTATTGTTTAATCCACGCAAAGAGTGATTAGATAAAAGTCAACACATACAGCCTATTGAATGATGCACATTGAAATCTCTCATTTTTAAAAGTAGAAATCAGTTGCTATAATACCAATTATGGCCACAACATAGCCTGTTTTAACAATTATAGGAGATGTTTAGTAAGTTGTGACTATATTATAAAGATATTTTATGGTTTTGCATAAATTTAAACTGCAAAGTTTTCATGTTTTAAGAATCATACTTAACAGAAGTGTTGAGTCCATACCTGAACGCAGGCATTGCTGGTGTCTCTACCGTTTTCTGCTGTGGATGAGCTGGCAGCACAGGACAATGTAGTCTGTTGTTTTCCAGTACTTGCTTATGAGGTGATTTAAGGGGGGAAAGTCTGACTTTAGCCACACCAAGAGCACGAGCCTCTATCGTAAAGCAGTTTTTTAGAGGTAACCTGTGTGTGCCAAACAAAGTGCAGCAGAGATTATATGGGAATGAATTAGTGTCTTTCAGAATATTATGACTAGTTATTAACATGAATTCATTTAAGAAGACATTTCCCACTGACATTTTAATAATGCGTGATTATCATGGAGCAGTGAACAAGTATAACTTTAAAAAATGAAAAGCAAGCACCACTGACTTTTCTGCAGTGGTAGGCTCTTCATTGCAACTGTTATAGCCCTACTCAGGCCTGCTTCTACACTGACTTCCTTTCCCTGGCATCAGTTTCAACCTGAAAGCAGACAGACCATCAGTCTCTCTGCTGGATAAGAACCTATAAAACAAATAAGAGCAGGTAAATGTTTAAACCTGAAGCTAATGAGCATAAAGGGAATTGTTTAGAGTTGGAAACTGAGTGGCACAAAGAAGCAACAAATAATATTTCTGTGAGGTGTTTTTCCCCCTTCTAAAAAGGTTGAACATTTTAACATCCTTTCTAAACCATAAATGCTAAGAGTTTTGCTTTGTTCACTTTGATTCCGTTCTAGCACTGTAAATCAACATCTCCGAATTCTCAGTCAACAGCATTTTGAATGAGTACAACCGAGTCTGGGGCCATACTAGATCTTTATTGGGAAAACCATTGGCACAAAAACTCCTTGGTGCTGTACAGGAGGTCTGTCTATTAAAAAAATAAAAACATAAGCTGTAGAATAAGTAATGGGTCATTTCTAAATTAATAGTTTTAGGACACTTACTAAAGAAGCTAAACTGCTTTCCCCCCCTCTTAAATTGCAGGGCACTATTTATGCAAAGTTGTTTTTTTGTCCACTGCAACATGTGCAATGTAGTAATGTATTTTTATATACTCACCTTTGTATGATTCTTCTGAATGCATATTGCTCCTTTTTATCTTTGATATCAATAAAGGAGACAACACGACTTAAAGCTGTCTGTGTGGAAGGACTGTGTGCCTCTTCTGAAGTCATAAAGCACAGTAAAGAGTCACATGAAAACCTGAGTTCATGTTCAGAAGTCAAGTGGCTGACTCCAGCGAGGTGTTAAATTGCCCTTTTTGCACATTCCTCTTATACTTGCTGAGTACTTTGACCTGTAAAATAGATAGTTTAGGGTTACACTTTAACCAGGTTTTTCACATAGGAGTTTTGAAGCTTTCACAAGGAATTTGCATTTTTCTGACTAGGCACTGCAAAAAAAAAATTATTATTTTTGGACACTTTTAAGTTGCCCCAACACTCTCAGAAGGGGTTGGTGTACAGGATTCTGCAGTGGAACTTATGAAGTGAGAGCCAATGCCCATAGCCATTGTCCCAGCCAGCCTGACGCTTTTTCCAAGGGGAAGGGAGTTGTGATGAATGTGGACTACAAAGGATCAGGGGAGGGGGAAAATAGAACACCAAAAAGATTTACATACCAGTTCTGAGTACTGTGTAAGCTCAAGAGTCAGCAGTGGAAGCCTTTGATGTAGCCCATCTGCTGAAATGTACTAATTGTCCCAGGGCACCACTTTATCATGCGTTTCCTACTTCAGTGATGATTTTTAGATATAAAATTGATGTCTGATTTATAAGCAACAGACCACTCAGTCCTATGAGTGATGTGATACTGATACTATTCTATCTCACTACAACAGCCTTTTCCTCCATCCAGGAATTAATAGATCCAAGCTGAAGGTTTTAATAAGGTTATTTATTATTTATTAAAGCTGATTTTCAGTGGCACTCACACTGCCCAGGTCCTGACCACCAGTCCAGGGGGCTCTGCATTTTAATTTAATTTTAAATGAAGCTTCTTAAACATTTAAAAAACCTTATTTACTTTACATACAATAATAGTTTATTTATATATTATAGACTTATAGAAAGAGACCTTCTAAAAACGTTAAAATGTATTACTGGCACGCGGAACCTTAAATTAGAGTGAATGAATGAAAACTCGGCACAGCACTTCCGAAAGGTTGCCGACCCCTGGTCTAACTACACTTATATAGTTAAAGCAGTACAGCTTTTGTGTGTAAAGTGATACAACCCCCTAGTGTGGACAGTTGTACTGGTATGAAGGTACTTGAGATAGTATAGCTCAGTGGTTCTCAAACTGAGAGTGAGTCAGGACCCCAAAGTGGGGGACTTCAGGCCTAGGCTTCAGGTTACAGGCCCTTGGGCTTCGGCTTTGATCCCCCACCTGGGGCAGTGGGGCTTGGCTTTGGCATTGGCCCTGCCACCTTAGGGCTCAGGCTGGCTCAGGATTCAGTTCCCCCCCCCCCCCCCCCCGGGGTCAGGTAGTAATTTTTGTTGTCGGAATGGGGTTGCAATGCAAGTTTGAGATCCCCTGGTATAGCTTATTCCCATAAAGAAAGAAGAATAAGTTATAGGTGTATAACTGCATCCACACAAGGAGGGGTATCCTGCTGTAACTATTTTGGTTCAAACAAACAAACAAAAATGCACACCACTAATTGTAATAGTTATATCAGTACAAAAACTAATGTATGTAGACCAGGCCTTAGCAACTACGGTGACCAGACGTCCCGATAAAATCAGGACCGTCCCAATATTTAGGTGTTTGTCCCGATATTTCGCTCCTCTAGCAGCACACTTTCTTTTTCTTTGCTGTACCAGTGGACCCCCCCCCCCCAAAATGTGTCCCAATATTTTCTTCCTCTCATTTGGTCACCCTATTAGCAATGTCCTTTTAAAGTCTAACTATGAAGAGAGAAACTAGACAACTCATATTGAATATTAATTGCTTTAGCTAATTCTCTTAAAAAAAAAAACAGCAAACATATTTCGACAATTTTGTTTTCCCTTTTGTAAGCAGCCAGTTTTAAAATGTTTGGGAGATGGGAAAATTTCATGTTACACATTGTATCTTTAATCATTATTACATTATTACATTTATTTTGTTTCTGGTATACTTGTTCATTTGCCAGTATCAATTACTGATTTTCAAATAGGAGTATATTCATCAAAACTTTTTTTAATAGGCAACTGAAAGGAATGGGGGAAGAGAGAAATTTTAGAGAGTAAAATGAAGACAGTTTAGTTAGTAATCTAACACCATAAATCTACATTTACAATATTATTGCTGTCAAAAGAACATCTTGTAATGAAACATACAGGCAAACATATTGTCAGTTAAAACATTGTCCCAATCTGTCAGGCTGAGTTCTTGCCTTTTCAGTAGCCACAGTAGTTTCTCCTAAACTAACTGAACCTCAGGAGGGCACTAGAGTGACATTCACAAAGTGAAACACTCAGGTGTATGTATGTTTATTTTATAAGTATATACTGATTTCTCTTTCAAGCCTCCATTGGAAAAAGTTGTATTTTCTACACTCATGTACATTTCAGAGTGACTTTGGCAGTGTGCAAGGTCAAAAGGAAGAGTTTATGCATCAAAATGTCAAGCAACCACTGGTGTGCACTCCTCCAGCCAATATGAATGACGGAGGTGATGTTCATTTAACAATACTAGACTGCAAACCAGCAGGAAGATTTCCTAAATTCTAATAGTGTTTTTATTAGCTTCCCCACCACCAAAAATTTGTGAGCCTAATAATTAGTTACATAAAGAACGTTTAATGACAGTTTTTACAGGTTTCAGAGTGGTAGCCATGTTAGTCTGTATCAGCAAAAAGAACAAGGAGTACTTGTGGCATCTTAGAGACTAATAAATGCTCAAATAAATTTGTTAGTCTCTAAGGTGCCACAAGTACTCCTAGTTCTTTATGTTTTTACAGTACCTTTCAGCCTGGAAGATCTCAAAATGTTTGTTTCAGAGCAAGCGGACTACTTTGTTCACTGCTGCCATCAAATTCTCTTTTTGGGGAGGTGGCAGCTCTTTAAAAGCTCACAGCAACAGCTCTATACGCCTGTGCGGTGATAATATTCACTTTTTAGAGGTAGGTATTGAGGAAGACAAGCTTTTCAGTATGCGCCCAATCCGGCAGTGATTGCTCAAGCAAAACTCTTATTAAAGTAGATTGGGTTTTGCCCCTGAGGTCATGATATCAGACACCCCCCACCCGACCCCCCCAGCGGTTAGTGACTGTGAACTGGCATATCTAGTATGGCATAAATCCCCTGTCATAAGGGCTCCTGCTGAAAATGCTGGTAGGTGTATTACTATACTGGAACCTTTGGGAAAGGATAGGGACAGTTTCATTGCCTATAAATGCTTGGCTATAGTGCATACAATTCAGTTTTCAGGTCAGTTCTACTTACAAGTTTTTCTTTTCTCGTCATTCCTTCTTTACTAGGAAACTCTGATTAACTATTTATGTGGAGTGTTATTTTATAGTGTCACTAGCTGCAACCCGGTCACAGGGCTGGGCAGACGCTAATCATTAGCATCAAAACCGCGCAAACCATTGTTGTAATTCTACAGCGTCTCCTCAAAACGAAACAGAGAAATGACTGTATTGCTAAAGCAGCACACGTTACATTTTCACTATTTACATTACTCACGACTTACCTCGAGGAAAACGCTTCGCATTAGCTACAATGTGAGTGATTGCTTAAAGACCGTAACTAGCAATCTGGGCACCAGTGCGTTCCCAACCGTAGCTGTGGGTGGCAGTATAACACTCCCTCCCCACCCCTCCCACACTTTTAAAGTGACCTACATTGTAGGCTGAGGTGACAGATACAAAAATATGCACTATTTAGCCACACGAGGGCAACGTGTACCAAGCAGGCAGAGCACTTCATGGTTTTGCATGCAGAGAAAGTATTTTCTACGGTGCTAAAATCTAGCACATGGTCAAACAAACAGCACAAGACTATCTCCCCCCCACCCCGACTGCTTCATGCATTGTGTACGTGCCACTTGTCAAAACTCCAACGTGCAGCACGGCACTGCTAGAATGCACGTGTGAGCACCTTTAGAAATGACAGCGGCTGCCCAGGAGCGGAGCCTTGCTATAGGGTGGGGGGAATTCATCGGCCAGGCGTAGTTTCCCGCTAACCCACGTCTGATGCCGCTCACTGCACTACACAACTGCGAGGTACGCACAGATTCAGGTGCAGCAGGCGAAGAACCGCTCGCCGCCGCCTCACTAGGCAACCCCCCCCCGGCGGAAGGTGAGACTCTCCTCGTCAGCCTGTAACCCAGATCCAGCCCTGGCAACCACGGGAGTCCTCGGCTCGGATACGCTCTGCCCCGGCGACTCGCCTCTGGCTCTCAAGTACTTGGCGCTGCTCTGGGGCCTTGACTTAACAGTTACCCTGGTCCTGCCCAGGGGGGACGTTTGCAGCCCACGTGCATTGTGCGTGTCTGTTTCAGGGCAAGTGGTTTCTCGCCCGCGCCCCCCCTTCCCCTCCCCAGGAACCCGAGCAGCGCAAACTCCGATAAACAGGAAGGTGGGAATGAGAACAGCAAGTCCTGCCGCCCGTCCTGGGCACTGGCACCACAGGCGCGTTTCCAGCAGCAGCCAGCGGAGCCTGCACGGGCTCTGGCTCTGTGGCGGAAGCACCCCCCCCCCCTCCCCCACTTGCTGCTGCAGCAAAGATTTACGAGGCACAGCCTAAGATCTAGGTTACGCTGCTCCCCGCCCCCCGCTGTGTCGCCCCCCGGCAGCGGCGCAGGGCCGAGCCCTCCCCTCGCGCTGCACCGCCCCGGGGCCCGAGGGATTCCAGGAACACTCGCTCCCCGTCACTGGGGCAGGGGGCGGGGCCGGGCTGTATAAAAGCGGGGCGGGCGGCAGCTCCCAGGTTCAGACTCGCTGCCCCCGAGCTCGCAGCAAACTCCTCCTCGGCACAGGACTGAGCGCTCCTGGCGGACCCCGCGTGACACTCCGCCGCTTGCTCCGCGGGGAAGGCGCCGGGCAGGGTGAGCCCGGGAGCAGCCTCCAGGCCAGCGTGACAGCGGAGCGGGAGCCGCTCACCTGTTGCGGCGCTACCAGCCGCGGAGCCAGAGCCCCGGGGCCCCCCCGTAACGCCTGTGCAGCCCCTGCCCGCGCTCCGATGAGCGCCGCCGCGCTGTACAGCCTGGACTCCCCGGCATGCTACAGGAACTGGTCCCTCGAGCCGGCCAACTTCTACGACACTAAGGCGGGCGGCGGCGGGCTGAGCCCCTCCTGCAAGCCCGGGAGCGGCGGCGGCGGCATGAGCGCCGAGGAGCAGGGGGGCGGCGGCACCAGCAGCCTGGCCGAGCTGAGCGCCGCCGCCCCGGCCATGTACGAGGACGAGAGCGCCATCGACTTCAGCTCCTACATCGACTCCATGTCGGCGGTGCCCAACCTGGAGCTGTGCAACGACGAGCTCTTCGCCGACCTCTTCAACAGCAACCACAAGGCGGAGCGGGGCGGCGACTACGGCGAGTACCTGCCGCCGGCGGGCCGCGACCCCGCCAAGGACTTCGGCGGCGCCCTGCTGGGTGGCGAGCCCCGGCCCGGCTCCTCCTCCGGCCCGCGGGCCGCCTTGAAGCGGGAGCCGGACTGGAGCGACCGGGACCTCTCCGCCTCGCTGCTGCCCTCGCAGGTCGCCACCTGCGCCCAGACCATCATGAACCTGAGCGGGCAGCCCACGCCGCCCACCTCGCCCGAGCCCGCGGGCAGCAGCTCGCCCTCCAGCTGCAGCACCAGGTCCCCCTCGTCCTCCTCCTCCTGCGGGCAGGGGCCGCCGGCGGGCAAGGAGCGCAGCGGCAAGAAGTGGGTGGACAGGTTCAGCCCCGAGTACCGGCAGCGCCGGGAGCGCAACAACATCGCCGTGCGCAAGAGCCGCGACAAGGCGAAGCGCCGCAACCAGGAGATGCAGCAGAAGCTGCTGGAGCTGTCGGCCGAGAACGAGAAGCTGCACAAGAAGATCGAGCAGCTGAGCCGGGACTTGACCAGCCTCAGGCACTTCTTCAAGCAGCTGCCTGGCGCCTCCTTCCTGCAGCCCGGCTCGGGCACCGACTGCCGGTAACCCCGTGGGCAGGGACTGCCTTAGCCTACCAATACCTCAGAGACCTGCACGGAGCAGCCGGCGCTGCAGAGACAGGACTGGCCTACCTGCGGCGGGGACGGCGCCTCAGGACTGCTGCTCGGCTCCCTAAGCGGCATTAAGGGAGAGAGGAAGGCACAACAGTGAAATCGTGCTGGGTTTCAGTTTCTTTTGAATGTTGTAGCAAGATTGGGCTCGGCCTGGGTTTTTAACCGCCAAACTTGCAAAAAAAATTATATATAGAGAGAGAGAGAAAGAGAAAGGGAAAAAAGCTAAACTTTTGTGGTTTTCTCCTTAAATTATTTTTGTAATAGTCGTTTTTGTTCTTTTTCTACATTTTATTCATATTGATGCAGCTATGGTACATTTGTAAAAATGATTCAAAAACCCTTTATACTGTAGATAGTAGGAGGAAAAAGACTGAGCATGCTCAACCTTTTATATCAATTTTTACAGCATTTCTAAGAATAAAAAAGCATTTTTAATCACTTCTGCTTCATGTCTTTGCCCTATGCTGTGGAGCCAGGGGTTGAGAGTAAATGCAACAGGTGGAGCTGTACTTCTCAGGAGTTACAACCATGCGTAGTATTATTAATATGAAAATTTCAGAGTAGCAGCCGTGTTAGTCTGTACTCCTGTTCTTAATATGAAAATGTGATCCATCCGTAAAACTCAGACTGGAGGTGTGCTTTAAGTACAACTTTTTAAAAAGTTTAATTTCCATGCTATTATTAAATTTGGGGGGGGGGGGGGGAATGAGTAGGCTTCTTTAGTGCACTAAACGTTTTAAACATCTCAAAAGAAAATGGAGGCAACACTTTGGTATTCATTAGTAGGGTTAAAATTCATTTCTGCCAGTATAATGGTTATAAAGTATACCTTCCTGCACCGACTACATTCTGCTGTACAAATGTTATAAATAGTAATTACTGACAACAACAGTTCAAGCTATCTGTATCCACCGGTGGCTGAACTCTTAATAACAAGTAGGCCATTTCCTATCATGGTTCTCAAGTAGCATAACAACACAAGGGAAGCTAAATTTTGCTATTAAATTGTAAAACCTCAAGACAACAGTTAAGAGTTCCAGCTGTAAGATAACCCAAAATCAGGTCAAGCCATGTATATTGTTACTTGTGAGACTTCATAGCCTTAAAACCTCTGTGTACAAGAAAAATGCATTCATTGTGGAATGAACAGGTTATTTACCTTATTGCTGCAAGTACATGAATCTTTAGTTTCTGTGTGGATACATTTTAGTATTCTGAATTGTACTCAGTGAATAAACTGACCATCTTTGCTGTGCAGTTCTACTGACAGTGAGGGTCCAAGAGGCAGAACTGCCATTGAAAATAACTGCATATATTTAAGTCAATTTAGTCACCTAAATTTGTTCATAAACTGGACGTATACTTATTAACAGCACTGCTGTGTGGGGGCAGCAGTGGCCTGCAGAAAACCAACCTAATGCTGCAAATACTACTAGGGCGTAGTGCTTATCTGCAGAAAATAGTTTCAGTGGGACTATTCACAGCAGTATTACACCTGGTATTATCTGATGGACTAGGCCCAGTGTTTGTAGCTTCTTCTTAAGGTAAAATGGCTAAGGAAGAAAAGGTCTTTTTTGACTCAAAGGCTTGGTTATTTATTAGTGCTCAAAAGAGTGCCTAAAAGTCATTCCATTATCTAAAATGACCCCAGAAATGACTAGTAGGAGACAGATTTACAGTTATTTGTCTATTCAATAGCCACAAATCAGGCGGCAAAATCTTTTCAGCATGCAAAACTAGTTACCGGATAACTCTGGTCTATTGTTTTTTTCACTAAGTGCAGACACTGTGCTCTGTGCTGTACAGAACAAAGAAAAAAAAATCAGTCGGTGCCTTAACCTTACACTCTAGTCTTACATTAAAGTTCAGTTATGAACACAAAAGAAGACTGAGATAAAAACAACTCGTATTAAGGTTATAACCATATCACCCTATGTGCAGCTATCAGTACAATTATACCACTCCTGAACCAGTTTGTTCTTTACTTTTCAAACACATACTATATAATGAAACATCCACCTCATGGGAAATTAGATGCCACAGTATTTCTATATTTAGACTATAACTAACTATAAAACATTAGTTGAATATACCTTTGACACCATTTATCACATCTGAAAGATAACAAGGCTCATTCAAATCTGTATTTGTAATATTTATTGCAGTGTGGTAATAATGTTACAGTTAAGTATCAATGGTGTGCAGTGTATAATGCTTCTGGAAATTATTAAAACAGATAACTTAATTAAGGTCCACCATTCATGCTAAAAACCTTTACTCAAAAAAAATTTAAAAAGTTATTCTTTTGATACACAATTAAAATATTAATAACACCCATTATAAAAATATCACCAAAAACATGCTTTACAAACATTCAAATCTCCAGGACAAGTTGTTTTACATTCATGAACATTTATTCCAACAGAATACTCTCAAGAACTATACTCTTAACTTCCAGACTGATCAAAGACAATATAAACATTCAGAATTTTTTTTTTTTACATATTTAGTTTTTTTAAGTTTAGCAATAATATATTTTATAAATCACAGTTTTAATAAACTACCTCACTACTTATCATGCTTTCATTATACATTATCTGTGGGCATAGTTATCAAATAACCACATTACAAAGTCCATAGATATAGTAGCTGACAGCATTCAGGTTAGTTTCTTCCTGCTTCCAGAAGGACAATTTCCTCCAATCCAACACAGCTAGGATGGTTGGTTACAGACTGGACATAGCAGTTTAATAACCCCACCTCCTTTCCCAGCACACTCTTCACCTCATAACTCTGTAGTGATAAAGGCATGTTGATTAAACAAACAGTACTGTACGTTCTGTTCTAGGCAGCACACAACTCAAAGATAGAGTGTAAGGTCCTCTTCCAGTGTACAACATTTTTACTGCTCAAAAGGAAGCTAAACAAAATAAGATTGTGAAATGCTGCTGCAAAGAATGTACTTAGTCTGATAAATGAATTAGATTTTCAATAATTTTAGAAATAAAACATCTCCCAGCAGTCACAGTTAGAATGGATCTCACTGTCCGGCTCTGAAAACTGCAGTAGGTATAATGACTACTGCAATTGAGCACCCAGTCCATGAAAGCATAGCCAACTGCTTCTTTATATAGCTTTCTTGGACACCCAAGGATTTTGCATGTGGGGGTGTGCATGCGTGTGTGTGTGTGTGTGTGCATGCACGCACGGTCTATAAGAAGGTAACCAATGAAAAAAATCCCATTAGAAACTAAACATTTAAAACAAAAAAACTTTACACCTGTTCCTGTACTGCCCTACATATAGTTATAATAATTTGCATTTATATAGCTCTTTATGTTTAAGGATCACAATATAGCTTAATACTAATTGTGCCTCAACATTTCTGTGGGGTAAATACTATTATGTTCATTTTACAGTGTGGTACACTAAGATATAACGGTTAGGTGATTTGTCCAAGGTTACACAAAAATATAGTAGAACCAGGATTAGAAAACAGGACTAGTGGCTCTTCGAACCGTGCTTGAAAAAGACATTTTTATTTGAACTCCAACACTAACTTTGGCAAAAATTACAATTTGGAGTGATGTTTCTCATGCTTAGTCTTTCCCTAAATGTACTTTCTTTTTAAAATAATGTTGCAGTTTGAATTAGTGGAGTATGGGAAAAAAAGTTATCACTGGATTTCAGCCAGAAATCCCGCCCCCCTCCAAACAGCAAGTTTTCAGGTGTAATCTCTATGGATAACCGGTAAATATTCTTAAAACTTAACGCATGAAAATGAGTTTCTTTGGGTTTTGTTTGTTTTAGTTAACTAACCCAACTAACTCAAAAAAGGGCTAAATTATTTTGTTATACTTTCCAAACAAAAAATAGTTAATGGAAAGAAGCTTGTGTCAAATGACATTTGAATAGACTTTAGAATAGAGTGTGCAAGTACTATATCAAACACTGGCTTTGTATTCAAGAGTTGCAGGAAGATTATTAATCATTTTAAAAACGGTCTTCTATAAACCATAAGTCTATTAGCTTACATGTACTATCTACAATATAAAAGAGCATGAAACAATTCACTTCAAAATAATTTTAAGAAAAACTTTCCACTTAAAATATTCCTTATAGATCAAACTAATACAGTGTATTGTGTAAGTAACAACTAAACATACTACATAAAACACAAAGACAAGCAAATAGGGCTATCCTGAT
Source organism: Mauremys mutica (assembly GCF_020497125.1). Taxonomy (NCBI): domain Eukaryota; kingdom Metazoa; phylum Chordata; order Testudines; family Geoemydidae; genus Mauremys; species Mauremys mutica. Next base: position 76,117,195 of record NC_059073.1, read on the forward strand.
GATATCTCAGACCAAGAGAGTAACCACTTGATGACTATGTCTTATATATAGCTCATGGTTGCTTGTGTTTCATGTATCTGTGGTTTGATTTATTCAGGTGCCAATAAAACAATTTATTATATATTTTACAGGTTTCTTTAGTGCTACTTCCTATGATGAAACTTCAGTAGCAGTTACTTGAGAGCAATTGGGTCTGGGTGTTAGAGGAAAGAACTAGCGGGCCAGGGCTCTTGTTAATTTTGACACTGACTTGCACTAAGTGCCCATTTGTAAATAGGTGTACTAATACTTTTCTGTCAGGGTGTAGTGCAGGGGTGGGCAAAGTGGCCCGGGGGGGCCGCATCTGACCCTCTGGATGTTTTAATCTGGCCCTCGAGCTACCACCAGAGAGCAAGTCTGGGGATTGCCCCGCTCTGGCGCTCCAGCTGGGGAGCAGGGTCGGGGGCTTGCCCCACTCCGTGTGGCTCCTGGAAGCAGTGGCATGTCCCCGCTCTGGCTCCCATGTGTAGGGGCAGCCAGGAGGCTCCGCACGCTGCTCCCACCCCAACTGCTGCCTCCGCAGCTCCCATTGGCCAGGAACTGTGGCTAATGGGAGCTGCAGGGGTGGCGCCTGTGGACAGGGCAGCGTGCAGAGCCGCCTGGCTGTGCCTCCGCATAGGAGCTGGAGATGGGACATGCTGCTGCTTCTGGAAGCTGCTTGAGGTAAGCGCTACCTGGAGCCTGCACCCCTGACCCCCCTCCTGCACCCCGACCCCCTGCCCCAGCCCTGATCCCCCTCTCACCCTCTGAATCCCTCGGTCCCAGCCTGGAGCACCCTCCTGCACCCTGAATCCCTCATTTCTGGCCCACTCCAGAGTCCCCATCCCCAGCCGGAGCCCTCACCCCCTCCCGCACCCCAACCCCTAATTTCGTGAGCATTCATGGCCCGCCATACAATTTCCATACCCAGATGTGGCCCTCGGGGCCAAAAAGTTTGCCCACCCCTGGTATAGTGAGACTATTTTTCCTGAAGCATTCTCAGATTCCCGAATGAAAGGTGCTCTATAAGAGCAAAGTATTCTTAGCATGTTTTGCTCCAGTGTCTTCACGTACAGCTCAGAATATCTACTATACACTTTGGAACTCTGCCTCTAAACTAAACTTCAAGAAGTTTGAATTTCTTTATCTTAATTTTATGTATACCTACCCCATCCTCACTGGATGATGACATCAGGACAGAAGAAATTGTTTTTTGTAAGAGCTGCAGTAAGAAAGTGAAAGGAGGACAAGACAAAAATCACATTTATGTGTAACATTCACTTTGCATGTTAAAAATGAAAATTAATATCTTGAGCCTAGAACTGTCCTGTGTTTTACAACACAGTTGACTGACAAAACCAAAAGACCTAAGGGTAATACTGAAAAAGAACTTCAGGATGCGAGTCAAAACACCCATATTTCCTTTAAGCTATGGCCTATCAGTTGGCTCATTGAAGAAAACCTATCCATGGCTCATAACTTCCTAAGGGCCCAATCCAGCCAAGTTCTTCAATGGGAGTTGACGATACTCAGCATCTTGTAGGAAGTGCTCAGCATTTTGTGGGATGAAGCGCTAAGAGTGAACTGAAGGTGTTTTTTACCTGAGTAAGGACTGCAGGATTAGACCCTTAATCTCCATTTCAGTACCACATTAATTTTAGGAATTTCTTTTTGTTGTATTCATAAAGTTATCATTTTTCTTCAATCAGGGGCTGCATAGAAAATTGTGTCTCAGAGCACCTGATATCAACACACTTACCCTAAATATACTGGATACAATTAGCACTTTTATTATCTACACTCACCTTTACTTTTACTGTACAATGAGGTCGGGATGGACAGTGCAGAAAGACTTCCAGTTGCATTTTGAGAACTGGTAAAATTACTGTTTGGGAGCACAGGCTGCAATAATATGATCCCCTGAAACATAGGTGAACAAATAGTGATGGAAGAGACATATGAAAGACAAGTATCAGTCAATAGATCAGAGGGCAAATAAGTAAATGATGTACTGACTTTGGCCCTGATTCAGCAAAGTGCTCAAGCAGCTGCTTAACTTTCACTACATGCTTAAGTCTCATTGACTTATCACATGAATAAAATTAAGCACATGGTTAAATGCTTTGCTGAATTGGGGTTTTATGGAATAAATTTACATTATATTATTAGCTAAATAACAGCAAATTTTCTTTCAAACGAGAGGGTCTGATCCATTGGAAAACACATACACAGAGGCACTACTAATTAGATATACTTAACCTACCAAAATACACCTCTACTCCAATATAACGCTGTCCTCGTGAGCCAAAAAATCTTACCACGTTATAGGTGAAACTGCATTATATCGAACTTGCTTTGACCCTCTGGAGCACGTGCCTCCCGCCCCAAGCGCTGCTTTACCACGTTATATCCGAATTTGTGTTATATCGGGATAGAGGTGTATAGGGCAAGCTTTGTATTTCTGGCTTGTGGTTTTTCAGGGGAAACACAGAACACTGTGTTTTGTTTTGTTTTGTTTTTTTGTTGTAAATATTCCTTTATCCCTTTAACTGTAAATTACCAGAATCTGCAATCAAAATCACTCTATCCCTCTATGTATCTTATGTCACTAGAAGACATCCTTTTTTCTTTCCTTTACACTATGCCTACAGCATTATTGTCTTGTGCTGTCATCCCATCAAGGTCTCTCAAACTATGCAAGATGAGACTAGGTAAGTATTTAGATGGGAGACTTCCCAAGAACATTCTGGTGGGAAGTAGCATGGGTAATTCAGCTGGTAGAATTTGTAGTGGGAGGTAGCATTTGTAATTTAATTGGTAGAGTTCTTCCTGAGCCAGTACTGAACCAATGTCCCAGAATGCAGTTGCCCCGGTGCCCCTTTCAAGATAACAGATAGCATTTGCTTCGAGCCCTGAAAGATTCTGAGAAAAAGACAGTTACTCACCTTTGTAACTGTTGTTCTTCGAGATGTGTTGCTCATATCCATTCCAATTAGGTGTGTGCGCGCCGCGTGCATGTTCATCAGAAGATTTTTACCCTAGCAACACTCGGTGGGTCGGCTGGGTTGCCCCCTGGAGTGGCGCCGCTATAGCGCCGAATATATACCCCTGCCGACCCAACGGCCCTTCAGTTCCTTCTTGCCAGCTACTCCGACAGAGGGGAAGGAGGGCGGGTTTGGAATGGATATGAGCAACACATCTCGAAGAACAACAGTTAGTTACAAAGGTGAGTAACCGTCTTTTCTTCTTCGAGTGCTTGCTCATATCCATTCCAATTAGGTGATTCCCAAGCCTTACCTAGGCGGTGGGGTCGGAGTGAGATGTTGCAGAATGCAAAACTGCTGAGCCAAAGGCTGCATCATCTCTGGACTGTTGGACCAGTGCATAATGGGAGGCAAAGGTGTGGACCGAGGACCAGGTAGCTGCACGACAGATCTCCTGGATGGCTATGTGGGCCAGGAAGGCAGCAGAAGAAGCCTGAGCCCTGGTAGAATGTGCAGTGAGGTGGCTCGATGGAACATGGGCCAAGTCATAGCAGGTGCGGATGCACGACGTCACCCAAGATGAAATCCTCTGGGAGGAGACAGGTAGGCCCTTAGTTCGGTCTGCCACTGCGATGAAGAGTTGGGGCGTTTTACGAAAGGGCTTTGTCCGCTCGATATAAAATGCGAGCGCCCTACGGACGTCTAGGGAGTGCAGTTGTTGCTCCCTTCGCGATGAGTGTGGCTTCGGAAAGAAGACCGGAAGGAAGATATCCTGGTTGATATGAAAGGCCGACACCACCTTAGGGAGGAAGGCCGGATATGATCGCAACTGCACCTTGTCCTTGTGAAACACAGTATACGGTGGGTCCACCGTGAGAGCCCGAAGCTCGGAGACTCGTCTGGCCGATGTAATGGCTACGAGGAAAACTGTCTTCCAGGACAGGTATAGCAGCGAGCAGGTTGCCAGTGGCTCGAATGGGGCAGTCATAAGTCTGGTTAGAACCAGGTTGAGGTACCAGGTTGGGGCGGGGCGGCAAACTTGGGGGTATAAGTGCTCCAAGCCCTTGAGGAACCTAGAAACCACAGGGTGCGAGAATACTGAGCGGCCACTCTCCCCTGGGTGGAAGGTAGAGATGGCTGCCAAGTGCACCCTCAATGATGACACCGCCAGGCCCTGCTGTTTGAGAGACCAGAGGTAGTCCAAGATGGAATGGATCGGGACCTCGGTGGGAGTAACATTGTGCGTTTTGCACCAGCAGGAGAAACGCTTCCACTTGGCCAGATATGTTAACCGAGTGGAAGGTTTCCTACTACCCAGGAGTACCTGTTGTACCGAGGCAGAGCAACGTAACTCGGATCGGTTTAGCCATGCAGCAGCCATGCTGTGAGGTGCAGGGATTGCAGGTCTGGGCAGTGAAGTCTGCCGTGATCCTGCGTTATGAGGTCTGGGCAAAGAGGCAGGGGAATCGGGTTGGCTATCGACAGGTCTAGCAACATGGTATACCAGTGCTGCCTGGGCCACGTTGGCGCGATCATGATCAGGTGCGCTCTGTCACTGCGGAGTTTTAGCAGGACCCTGTGAACCAGCGGGAACAGTGGAAAAGCGTACAGCAGATGGTTCATCCACGGCATCAGAAAAGCATCCGAGATCGAGCCCGGGGAGAGGCCTTGGAATGAGCAGAACGTCTGGCACTTCCTGTTCTTGCAAGAAGCGAAGAGGTCTATGCGGGGAAAGCCCCACTTCTGGAAAACGGAATGGATAACGTCTGGACGAACTGACCACTCGTGAGACAGGAAGGATCTGCTGAGGCGATCCGCCAGAGTGTTCCGAACCCCTGGGAGAAAGGACGCTACCAGATCTATCGATTGGGCTATGCAGAAGTCCCAGAGCTGGATAGCTTCCTGGCAAAGAAGGGAGGACCGTGCTCCTCCCTGCTTGTTTATGTAATACATGGCCGTTGAGTTTTCTGTGAACACTGAGACACAACGGCCTTGCAGGTGCTACTGAAACGCCCAGCACGCAAGGTAGACTGCTCTCAGCTCTCGGACATTGATGTGCAAGGCCAGCTCTTGAGCTGACCAAAGGCCCTGAGTGCGAAACTGACCAAGGTGAGCACCCCAGCCGAGAGATGAGGCGTCCGTCGTCAGGGACACCAAGGGGTGAGGTGGATGGAACGGCATCCCTGCACACACCAGGGAGGGCGTCGATCACCAGTCGAGGGAGCCTAGGATGCTCGGGGGGATCGTGACGATCATGTCTATGCGGTCTCTGCTCTGGTGGTACACCGAGGTGAGCCACAATTGGAGTGGACGGAGGCAAAGCCTGGCATGTTTGGTTACGAACGTGCAGGCAGCCATGTGACCCAGGAGACCTAGGCAAGTGCGAGCTGAAGTTGTCGGGAAATTCCAGAGACCTTGTATAATTGTTACCATCACCTGAAACCGAGGCTGAGGTAAGCAGGCTCTGGCAAGACTGGAGTCCAGGATGGCCCCAATGAATTCTATTCTCTGTGTGGGAATCAGAGTGGATTTCTCTATATTGATCATCAGGCCTAGACGCAGGAATAGGTCCTTGACGACGCCCACATGACGGGTAACTTGGGCCTCGGAGGTCCCTCGAATTAGCCAATCGTCTAGATACGGAAAAACATGTATCTGACGGCGGCGGAGGGAGGTGGCGACTACAGCCATGCACTTTGTGAATACTCTTGGGGCTGTAGAGGCGCCAAACGGAAGGACCGTAAACTGGAAATGTTGACGGTTGGCCACAAACCGGAGGTACCTTCTGTGTGGAGGATAAATGGCGACGTGAAAATACACGTCCTTCATATCGAGGGTGGCATACCAGTCTCCGGGATCCAAGGATGGGATGATGGTCCCCAGGGATACCGTGCGGAACTTCAGCTTTATCATGAACTTGTTGAGTTCCCGCGGGTCTAAGATAGGTCTGAGACCTCCCTTCGCCTTGGGGATTAGGAAATAGAGGGAGTAGAACCCCTTGCTCCTTTCATCCTTTAGTACCTCCTCTATAGCTCCGATGGCGAGGAGCATCCGCACCTCTTGCAAGAGGAATTGCTCGTGAAGAGGGACAAGGATGGGAGGTGGGGCGAAATAAACTGGAGGCGGTACCCAAGTTCTACCGTGCGTAGGACCCAACGATCTGAGGTTAGATGGGACCACGCAGGGAGGAAAAAGGAGAGGCGGTTGTAAAAGGGAGGGAACAGATCCTGGGTAATAACTGGTACGCCGTCCTCGGGCGTGCCTTTAAAAGTTTGGCTTTGGCCTCGCTGGTGGTTTAGAGGGACCCTGATTTTGGCCCCCTTGGGGCCCTGACCGACGCCTACGACCGCCTTGGCCACACCTGCTGGCAAAGTCCTGTCTTTGTCTAGGCGCAGGGTAAGGGCAGTGAGGCTGGGGACAGAAAGGTCGGCGCTGAGTTACCGGCGTGTGCATGCCGAGAGAGCGCATAGTGACCCTGCTGTCCTTTAGGCTTTGCAGCCTAGGGTCAGTTTTTTCAGAGAACGGGCCTTTGCCATCGAAGGGCAAGTCCTGTATAGTATGCTGCAGCTCCGGGGGAAGGCCTGACAACTGGAGCCATGAAATGCGCCTCATAGCAACACCCGAAGCCAGAGTCCTGGCAGCGGAGTCAGCTGCATCCAACGAGTCCTGGAGGGAAGTTCTCGCCACTTTCTTCCCTTCTTCCAGGAGGGCAGCAAACTCCTGACGGGAGTCCTGAGGAAGCAACTCCGTAAATTTGCCCACCGCTGCCCAGGTGTTGTAATTGTAGCGGCTAAGCAGGGCTTGCTGGTTTGCTACGCGGAGTTGCAGGGCCCCTGCCGAGTACACTTTACGGCCCAATAAGTCCATTCACCTAGCCTCCTTCGATTTAGGGGCTGGTGCCTGCTGGCCATGGCGTTCCCTCTCATTGACAGACTGGACGACAAGGGAGCAACGGGGAGGTACTCGTACCCCCTGGAGGGTACCATGTACTTGCGTTCGACTCCGCTGGCCGCGGGCGGGATAGAGGCTGGAGACTGCCAGATGGTATCCACATTGGCTTGGATCGTCCGAATGAATGGTAGGGCCACTCTAGTGGAGGCGTCAGCTGACAGAATGTCTATGACCGGATCCTCTATCTCCGAGACTTCCTCCACTTGGAGGTTCATATTGAGTGCCACCCGTCTTAGGAGGTCCTGATGGGCCCTCAAGTCAATTGGAGGAGGGCCCGAGGAGGATGTTCCTGCCACCGCCTCATCTGGGGAGGAGGAAGAAGAAAGGCCGGGGACAAGCGGGTCCTGCGTGGGCTCGTGCTCCTGGACGACCTCCTGTTCCAGTGGGATCTGGGAGTCCAGAAGCTGAACCAGGGCTTCCTCCATACCGGTCGGAGGGGGATGGCTAACAGTCGCCTCTGGCACCCGGTGCTCTGACGGAACAGAGCGAGATGGGATCACAGGTACACTTTGGGGATCAGTACCGGGAGGCATACCGGTCCCGGGACCTGCGACCGGAGCAGTGCCGGGAGGTCGACCGAGATCTCGAGGCTTGATGTCAGGAGTGGCTATGAGAGTCACGGTGCCTGGAGCGGTGCCGGGAGCTGGATCGGTGCCGAGTATACCGGGCCGGCGAACAGGACGCTGATCGGTGCCGCGAGTACGACTGGTAGCGAAATGGAGAATGGTGCCGGGACTGCGAGCGACGTCGGGACCTGGATCGGCGACGGGACCGAGAACGTCTGCGGGACCGCGATCGTGAACGGTGCCGCTCTGTGGTGCCGACAGAGGGTGGTCTGATCAAGGCAGGCTTGCCGATCGACTGTATAACCCGCACTGACGGTGCCGGGGGTTGAGGCAGCGCAGACTCCGTCATTGCAATCAACTCCCTCGCCATGGAAAATGTCTCCGGCGTGGAGGGAATAGTGAGCTCAACCGCGGCTCGCACCGGGGAACTTTCAGGCACCGGACTCGACGGCTATTGCGTGGCCGGAATTGACAGTGCCGATGTTGTCGGTGCCACAGCAGGTATCGGTGCCGGGCGGTCCGACTTAGTAGAGCGCTCGGACTGCGGAGCAGGCGGCGCGGACGCAGCAGGAGTCTTGTGCCTCTTTGCCCTCGGGGAGAGGGATCGGTGCTGAGCGGACGTCGGTGCCGGCGACGGCCGGTGCCGAGAGGCCTTGGCGGTACCGGCGCGATCTGGTGCCGAGGGAGCGCTTATTGAAGACTGTCCAGCGCTCGGTGCCGAGGGCGGAGGAGTAAGAGCTGCCTCCATCAGGAGCTGCTTGAGATGAAAGTCCCGCTCCTTTTTTGTTCTCGGCTTAAAGGCCTTACAAATGCGGCACTTATCTGTTAGGTGAGATTCCCCGAGGCACTTAAGACAGGAGTCGTGGGGATCTCCTGTCGGCATTGGCTTGTGGCAAGCCGAGCACGGTTTGAAACCCGGTGAACCGGACATAGGCCCCGGCACCGGGTGCGGGGAAGGGAATAATCCCCGAACTCCTCTGAACTATATACACTAACTATACTATAAACGAATAAAGTTAACTACAACTATATAAATCTGAACTATATATACAAGAATTAACGAGAGAACTACGAGTAGCTAGGGAAGTGGAGGTCAGTTAAGCCACACTCCACTGTTCCAGCAACCAACACGGGCGGTAAGAAGGAACTGAAGGGCCGTTGGGTCGGCAGGGGTATATATTCGGCGCTATAGCGGTGCCATTCCAGGGGGCGACCCAGCCGACCCACCGAGTGTTGCTAGGGTAAAAATCTTCTGACGAACGTGCACGCGGCGCGCACACACCTAATTGGAATCGATATGAGCAAGCACTTGAAGAAGAATCAGACTTAACAGCTGTGATCTATTTGTAGAAAAGCATCATTTTTATAAGGCTTATAAACTTAACAGGCCTGATTCTCCTCTCATTTACATTAATGTAATAGGAGGAATAATACAGAAGTTAATACATACCAGCGAAAAGTGAGAGAACTACTATATTACTACTAGTTTGAGGTAACCTACAAAAATATATCATGGCAAACTCATGCCATTTTGATTCTACTTGTGTCTTCCTTAATAGGTGAATCTTACCCTTACTGGTTGTGTCATTCCATCAGCAATAAAAATCCCGCAGTTTTGTCCCTCTCCCTTCCAACCCCCGCCCTGTGTAGCTGTTGGGGGAGAATACAGGCATAGACAACATTGTAGGAATGAGTGTCCCACATATGGCTCTTAATGCTGCATCTGCACAAAAAAAGCCTTGGTACATTAAACACCACACTGATTCTTACCTATCCTGTGGATGCTGCTCCAGTTTTCCATTGCCACATCTGTTACATGTGGGACAAGAGAAGGCAGTGCTCTCGTTAACTCCAGAGATGGTGCCTAAACAAAAATGAAATTCTTACAAAGGTATAATATATGTTGGTGAATACAACTACCCAGAAAGGGAGTTCTCCAGGTGAAGGAGGAGAGACTACATGACCCCCGGGTGAGTTTGTCTTTGTTAGTGTGCTTGCTGCTTGACTGAAATATATAGTGTGGTCTGTTTGTTTGGGGTGCCATGTGCTGAGCTCAGCAGCCTGCTAGGCAAGGCTGAGAACTTAACAAGGCTCTGATCCCTAAGCCCTTTAACACCTTTAACCCTTAACCCAGTAAGAAAAGGGGCTTAAAAAGCCAGCTCCTAAGTGATTAGAAAAGCTAGCAAAAAAGGAGCAGCTAATGGGAGTTTTTTGAGGAAGTAGGAGAGCTAGATACACCTCTAAACTTAGGGCAATAAATACCACCACCTGCCCCCAAAAGAGACAGACAAAACCCAACAAAAATCTGCAGGAGTAAAAAGAATGCAGACAAAGTCCAGCAGCAGAATGGGGGCTACCCAGTTTATCACACTGAATGCAGCATGTATGATTACCTGCCTTGGGGGCAGGTGGCATATGTGTGCATAGGTGCTCAAAGTAGAGGTGCTGGGGGTGCTGCCACACCCGCTAGCTTGAAGTGGTTTCCATCATATATAGGGTTTAGTTTGGATCAATGGCTCTCAGCACCCCTACTGTACAAATTGTTCCAGCATTCCTGTATGTGTGCATACACTGCAAGGAGCTCATGGCCCTCAGAGACCAAGTACAGGCTCTGGAGACCAGAGTGGCTCAACTGGAGGAGCTAAGGGAGACAGAAAGGTACATAGATAAGACTTCCCGGGCATAGTAGAGCAGTCCCACTGACAGCCTCTGTGCTATTGAAGAGGATTGAAGTCTCAGGGAAGAAGAACATCAAAGTAGAGCAGAGAGAAATGAGCCCATAGTTGGGACCCTTCCCCAAGATGATGTCATGGTCTCCCCTCACACTGAGGATACCTCTCCGGGGGAGGGAATCCCAGTTATTACAAAGAAACAGGTAGTAGTAATGAGAGTTGATCATTAGAAATACAGAAAGCTGGGTTTGTGATGACCAGGAGAACCGCATGGTGAATTGCTTGCTGGGTGTGAAGGTTGTGGATCTCTCGAGAAATCTAGACAGGCTTATGTCCAGTGCTGGGGGAGAAGTGGATGGTCATGGTACATGTAGATATCATGTAGGGAAAGGTAGGAGAGAGGTCCTGGAGGCCAAATTGAAGCTGCTAGGTTAGAGATTGAACCAGGACCTGGACTTCAGTTCTCTGAAATGCTTCCAGTTCCATGCAAAGGGCCAGACAGACAAGCAGAAGTGCAGGGTCTCAATGTGGGGATGAGATGATGGTATAAGGAGGAGGAGTTTAGATTTATTAGGAACTGGGAAACCTTTTGGCAAAGCAAGAGCCTAAAGAGGAAGATTGGGCTTCACCTAAACCAAAATGGTATCAGATTGCTGGCATGTAAAATTTAAAAAGTTGTAGAGCAGTTTTTAAACTAAGGGCTGGGGGAAAGCTGACAGGTGTGGAGGAGCACATGGTTCAGATAGATACATCCCTTAGGGAAGGATCTATTAATAGGGATTCTCTATATCCTAGTAAGGAGGAGAGGATGGAAGTTGGTAAAGTACAGGTAGGAAATGAAGAAAAATGAAAAAAGCGTCTTGTTCAATTACATCACATAATGGCAGATAGCTCATAGTGACAAATTTTATAAATGCTTGTATACAAATGCTAGCAGTCAAAATACTCAGATGGGTGAAATTGAATGCTTGATATTAAATGAGAATATTGATATAATAGGCATCTTGGAAACTTGGTGGAACGATAATAATTAATGGGTAATGCCAGGGTACAAAGTATATAAGAATGACAGAGTAGGCCAGGCTGGTGGGGGGGTGGCATTATACGTGAAGGACAGCAGAGTCAAATGTAGTAAAAATCTTAAATTAATCAAATTGTACCACAGAATCTCTATAGATAGAAATTCCATCCTTGAATAATAATATAGCAGTAGGAATATACTGCTGACCATCTCATCAGGATGGTGATGGTGACTGTGAAATACTCTGGGAAATTAGAGAGGCTATAAAAATAGAAAACTCAATAATGGGGGATTTCAACTATCCTCATATTGACTGGGTACATGTTACCTCGGGATGGGAAGCAGAGATAAAGTTTCTTGACATCATAGAGCAGCTAGTCCTGGAACCCAAAGGAGGAGAGGCAATTCTTGATTTAGTCCTAAGTGGAGCACAGGATATCTGATCCAAGGGGTGAATATAGCTGCACTGCTTGGTAATAGTAACTATAGTTAAATTTAACATCCTTGTGGGTGAAGGGACACCACAGAAGCCATCACAGTAGCATTTAGCTTCAAAAAGGGGAACAACACAAAAATGAGGAAGCTAGTTAAAAAGAAATTAAAAGGTACCGTCACAAAAAGTGAAATGCCTGCAAGCTGCATGGAAACATTTTAAAAACATGGCTCAAATAATAGTGGCTCAAATTAAATGTATACTCCAAATTACAAAACATAGTAAGAGGACCGACATAGTGCCACCATGGCTAAACAACGAAGTAAAAGAAGCAGTTAGAGGCAAAAAGGCATCCTTGAAAACCTAGAAGTTAAATCCTACCAAGGAAAATAGAAAGGTGCATAAACTCTGGCAAGTCAAGTGTAAAAGTATAAATTGGCAGGCCAAAAAAAGAATTTGAAAAGCAACTAGCCGAATACTCAAAAACTAACTGCAAAATAAAATTTAAGTACATCAGAAGCAAGATGCCTGCCAAACAATCAGTGGGGCACTGGATGATTGGGATGCTAAAGGAGCACTCAAGTAAGAAAAGGCATATTCTTTGCATAATTCTTCACTGCGGAGGATATGAGCAAGATTCCCACACTCAAGCCATTCTTTTTAGGTGACAAATCTGAGGAACTGTCACAGATTGAGGTGTCATTAGAGGAGGATTTGGAACAAATTGATAAATTAAACAGTAATAAATCACCAGGACCAGATGGTATTCATCCAAGAATTCTGAAGCATCACTCAACTATGAAATTGCAGAACTATGTGAACTATCATTTAAATCACCTTCTGTACCAGTTGACTGGTGGATAGCTGAAGTGACATCAATTTTTTAAAAAGACTCCAGAGGCAATCTTGGCAATTACAGGCTGGTAAGACTAACTTCAGTACCACACAAATTGATTAAAACTATAGTAAAGAACAGAATTATCAGACACATAGATGAACAAATTTGTTAAGAGTCAACCTGGCTTTTGTAAAAGGAAATCATGCCTTACCAATCTATTAGAATTGTTTGAGGGTTCAACAAACACATGGACAAGGGTGATCCAACAGATATAGTGTAGCTGGACTTTCAGAAAGCTTCTAGCAAACAGAGGCTAGGGACACCATCCCTGCCCATCCTGGCTAATAGAAACTGGGAGTGGACGGCAGGGGATGAATTACTCAATGATTGCCTGTTCTGTTTATTCCCTCTGAAGCATCTGGCAGTGGCCGCTGTCTGAAGACAAGATACTGGGTTATATGAACCACTGGTTTAACTTAGTAAAGGCATTCTTAGGTTCTCATTACTTCATTGTAGGAATTTGGCTTGATCTTTTCACTCTTTTCAGTTTAATAATTCCTCTTCTTTCTTTGCTGATAAATATCTGACAGCAGGCAATGGCTTTCCAATCATCAACAAAGTGGGCAAATGAAGAAAAAATCTGACAATACAAATATGAATCCTTCATTTTAATGTCAGGGTGCTCAGAACTTCAAATACACCTCTACCCCGATATAACGCGACCCGATATAACACGAATTCAGATATAATGTGGTAAAGCAGTGTTCTGGGGGGGCGGGGCTGCGCGCTCTGGTGGATCAAAGCAAGTTCGATATAACGCGGTTTCCCCTATAATGCAGTAAGATTTTGTGGCTCCCAAGGACAGCGTTATATCAGGGTAGAGGTGTACTTCAAAAAAGTATGTAAATCTCCATTTCTTTCATTTAAAACTAAAGCTCCAAACAGATTTATTTTTACCCTTTGCTGTTTCCATGGCAGAGAAGAATGATTGCTTGGTACTCTAGACCAGCAAATTTCATACTGATATTTAGGAAATGCTAGGTAATCAGAAAATAGAGGCTGCTTTTTAAAACAGCTGAATAGGTTGAATTCTATAAATAATGGAGTTACACTTGATTTACACATCTGGCCCATAAAATTAACTGTTTGATCAGGGAGAGAATGCTAGATATATTCTGGATCATTATTAATGCACTCCCCACTAATGACAATATGGGAAGCCATTAAAGAGATTTAGATTAATGATAATATGCTGAGATGACCAGTTAGAATTATGAGTGCACCATTCTGTGTCCATAAACAATTCTGAATGGCACGATCTTGGACATCTGCAAGTGACAAACTACATTAAATCAACCTGTAGCAGATATGGCAAAGGCACTGACTAGTAATTCCAGATCTTTTCGAGCAAAAGTCTCTCAATTTTACAATACATCCAATACAATAAAATAAAATCCCAGAAAGACAAGAAGGTGGCTGATAGCCATGTGGCAACACATTTACTTTCCCATTATAAAAACATTACTGAAAGGAACAGGCAGGAAGGAGGGGGAGATACACTGCATGCAATTAGGACAAACCAACAAAACTTTGATTTTCAGTTTCATGAAATTTGAAGAAATCCAAGAGCTGACATCAAGAAGACAATCATTGAATTCTGAAGCAGCATTTATGTGGCTTGAACGAATGGCTCAAAAGACTTGACAGTTAAGTATATAAGCAAAGAAAACACAGACTTCTGATAAAAAGTGAATTTCAAGGGCAGTGTACATTTGCTGAAGAGCGATCTATAACATGTAAGCAGAGACCCTCAGGCATGACACAGCATGAAGTAAGTGGATAACTTTTTCATCCATTTTCTTTTGTTTTTGAGATGAAAATTAATTAAAATATTTATAATGCCTGGGGGGGAGGGATGTGCAAGATATATTTAATTAGAATTTGTTATTACAAGCTTTTTACATAACCTGCCACAGTATATTAGTGCCTCTTTTCTGAATGGAGGAAGGATAGTCATCCATTTTTTAAGTACATCTCTGCCCTCATTTCTTCCACCAGAACTTTTTTAAAGTTATTTTTAAACTGTCCTTATTTTGGTAGATCAATTTCTTCTACCTCAACCATCGGATTTATTTTAATCTTTTGTATAGTATTCCAGATACTTTATTTAGCACCAGCACTATGTAATCCAAGTAATTAGAGAGAAAAATGGATACAAATTTTATTGACTAGATTACCTGAAGTGTTGAAACTCACATTTACTTGGATGAAGAGGTGAACTCCCCAGTGAAACCATCAAAAATGATAGCAAAAGGTGAGTACCAACCCAAGTGAAAGCAGTGGCAGACACACTAATTAGGTGACAATCACACGAGTCCCACAACATAAAATGGTATACAGAATCTAAACAGGGTTAAATGCTGTATAGCATTACCAAGTCCATAGTTTTTCCTCAACTTCAAGCAGTTTTAGACTCTGGCCCTGAGATCTCTCTTTTTAAGGACCCATCAGTAGTTGTAATTTGACTTTTAGACATATCTTATATTTCTTTGGAGTGCTGCTGTCATCAGCATGAAGAGACTGAGAATGGCCTATCTGGGCTGCTCTAGAAAATTGGACACTGGTCACTAATGGGAATGAGAGCTGGTAGCTAAAGGAAGCGTGTTGACTGAAAGCTCCAAAACCAATAGACATGAAGTTTTCTTCAGCTTGTCACAGTGATTAATGAGTGGGTAGAATGTCTGGTCAATTGACAATATTTAGGAACAGGCAGGGTGGTGATTATCATCATTCAAGCAGTTTATCAGTACAGCTGGAAACAGTGCCTCTTGGAGTGGGGCTTAAATATGAAGACATCAAGTGTCAAAATCAGAATATCATTTCTGAATCATTCACTGAAAAAAAAATACTGTTAACCAGTTAATCCTCCCACAAAGCATATGTGGTACAAACTACTAGAACTCTCTCATATGAACAGTTGGACCTAATACGAAATATTAAGAATCTTATGCTGTTATCAAATACAAATGGAGAAGCTGCAAACATTTCAGGAAAGATACACCTCCTTTGTTAATCATTTCACCAAATACATTTGTTACTACAAGAACAGCCATGCTACACAATCTTCCACGAGAAAGATTCAAAGAGGAAGTAGCCAAAGAAACTACAAAGCAGTGAAAATCCATTTTAAACACTGTAAACTATTAGTTACTATGTGAAAATACAAAGAAGAGAGATTATCTACAGACAGAGAAAGCTCTGCCTATAATAGGAGAAGATATTTTACATTCTGCATTAGAACAAAAGGACCCAGGAGAATATTAATAAAATAACAGTTACCCTAAGTGAAAGTAACTGTAAAATCAAATGGGACCAACGCCAGAGGAAGTTCCATAAAACACATCTGTCCAGATCACCAGCAGCACAACTCCCTCTCTAATTTCTTCTTTAACCCTTCCTTCACAACTAAAGGAAGAGCAGGGGCTGAGGGGTTTTTTGGTGTACCTTTAGCATTAAAAATAGCTCTTCATTTTTACAATTATGTGTTTTAACTTGCACAGGAACATGAAGGTGGATTTTTTCTCCTCTAGATGTTGAAAGGTGTGCGGGGGGAGGTATCTTGCATTGATCCCACTCCATAAAGAGTGGTGCAGACTGACATGGAGAAGGAAGAGCTTCTCATACTTGGTCTGTTTAAATGTAACAGCAGATGAATAAATTGCTGAAATAAAAAAAGCAGTATTTCAAACATGTTGATTGAAATACCATTAAAATAGCTGCTAATATTGATCTGAGACATTAGAACTCACCAGGGCTCAGAATGAGTCCCCTACAGTTATAGTTGTTCTTCATTATGCAGTGCAAGAAATCAAGGTTTTTCAATGCAATATACTCATACTAGTGGCGGAGATTCTAGCCACATAGGGCGTTATCACAACAACAGACCGGGTATTTTTGGTAACACCACCAGCTTTTAACTATATGGATCTGTGTCTGTAAGGATTCAGTACTACCCCTTATCAATATTGCTAATATTCTAGAAATCACTTGAAGTGTGTTAGTAAGTATTTGATGGGTGCAAACTCCAGGGAAGGTAAAGAGTTGTCTAGGACATAAATAGGAAAGATTAAGGCTGCGAGTCTTTCACAGAGGTCACGGAAGTCACAGATTCCATGACTTTCTGGAACCTCCATGACTTCTGAAATGGGCGGCCCTCAGATCAGCTGCATCTACCAAGCAGGAAGGGCAGCCCAGGGCCAGCCGAACTGGCTGCTGCTCGGGCAACCCCAGGCAGCTGGTCCCAGAGCTGGGGCAGCGGTCTGGGAGCAGCAGCAGGGTCCCGGGCCACACCCCCAGAAGCATCGTCATGGCCCTGGGCCGCTCCGCCCCAGCAGCAGCGGTGCACTACTGCTGCTCGGGGTGGCGAGGCTCCACTGTCGCCGGAGTGCCCCCAACACCTACAATTTAGTCAGAGGTATTTATAGTACAAGTCATGCACAGGTCAACAGTCATGGGCCCTGACTTTTTGTTTATTACCATGACTATCCATGACTTGTACTAAAAATACCCAGGACTAAATCCTAGCCTTAAAATGATGGAATGAAATTAAGAAAGGATTTTTTTTTTATTGAAAGTGTGAGTTACTAGGCTGTGAAGTAATCTCTGAAATGAAGCACCACAACTTGAAACCTTTAGAAGCAGATCAGACAAAGCATTAGAAAATACATTGTAGGGAATATTCCTGCCCTAGTAGTGGATGGACTAAATGATTAAACAAAGCAATGTCCAAAAGCCAGCAGCACTGGTTGGGGAGCTAGTGTGGCCAAGTTGTGCTAAGAGCCCTCACTAGAACATTAAACTGCCCTGCTTCTGCATATCACCAAGGGAAGGACGCAGTGGAAGAACCAACCCTGCCGCACAAGTCCTTGCTTGCACACCTAATCTTTCTGTAGAAAAATAATTTTACTGCAGATAATGCTATACCCAATTGGTAAGATGGGAAAGTCTGGTGCAAACTGACATATGAAGTGAAAGAATGGAACATTTTACAGCAAAGATTTGTGTGTACATGCATGCACACACGCATGCACACACAGGCACTGAATGGGAACACTGACCGTGCAGAGCTCAGATGGGCAACAGTGTGCAGGGGAAAAGGCTCTTCCACAGCAACAAGGTAATGAAAACCCAGGAAGAGAGATAAACCTGACTGTCCTAATGACACACAGCATCTTCCCCCAAGCCACCCCCTCTCCCCCTTCAATGCACTGTTTTATTCAATGGACCTAAATGCTTAAAATGAACATAAATAGTTAGCAAAAAAAGGCTGTACCAACCTTTTATGGTACAAATGGAATTGGCCTGTGTTGTAGAATCCAGTTCATCTAGTTTGACAGGGCTAGTCAGCTCACTAAAGTCAGCCTCGGCAGCCGTGTACAAAAGGGGCTTTTGTAACGAGAGAACGGTACGTTCAACACAAATAATCCTACCTGCCAACAAAGACATTTCAATTTACTATAGTAACAAGGAAAAAGGTGACCATATTGTCATGGCCAATAAAGACAATGCTTTCTGCCAGTTACTAACCAGATAGATGGATTATTTCAGGTTTCCTCCACAACAGCATATTTGTTTTTTTGAATGAAACACATATAATGCTCTTGGTAAGCTCAGTGCCTTCTGGGCAAAAAGATTTTGCTACATCAGATTTTTAAAAAAAGAGACATTCAAATTCAATTCAAACAGGATTGTAATTTATTCACTGGAAGCATGTGGTTTTTGTCTGTTGTTTAATCATATAAGTTTGTACTTCTCTTAGAGGTGTTTTTATTTGTTTAAATCTGTCCTAAGGCAAGGCACATGCAGTACTTTACTCTCCAAAGCAGAAATTGCCCAAACTTTTACTCACCTGCACCTAATGCCACATCTCATTTGCATAATATGGACCAGATTTCAACTCCTATGGGTAAATAAATTGTTCAATGGATTTGGTAACAGGACATGGAGCCTTTCATAAGTAGGTCAGTGGCTCAAACCTAGGTTGGATTGATGGTGACAGAAAGTCACTAATATCTGACATCTTATGTGAAATCAATTTGGTGTTCTCACTCTATTTCCTGGTGGACAAATATGCACATCCTAATATTGTCACAACCATTGGCACTAAACTGGAATGATAATTGGATGCCTTGGAAGAGAGGTCAAAGAATGAATGGGCATAGAAATGGAACTTTCTTCCCATAGATGCCCATATGGTCATTGAAGAGCTACATTGAAAAGGCAGTGTGGGGCAGCTTGCAATGCCTCTGGCTGTAGGGAAATAGAGGTGTCAGGTCTCTGGTTGTCATTAACCCTACTCCTTCTAGTGGAAGTAAATTCAGTTAACAATGTAAAATGATGAAAAAAAAATACTGAAAACAACAGTTACAATTCCCCCTTCCCCAGATACTGGGTCCCAGCTTGCAATGCTTCATCTTGATCTGAGTGTCTCAGAAGGTTGAATGTCTATAATAAAGATTTGAATGCCCATGGGTCACAGTTAATTTATTTTGGCTCCAATTGCCCCAGTACCATGAATAAACAGCTTACCATTTCCTCGCAAAGCATCCTTGAAGAAGATAACACAGTGGGACGCATTGGTGAGTGGCTCCATAACTTTCTCACCAAGAACACATGATGAAGCAAAATATACAGGTACAGACTTTGCAGTTCCACAGTTGTCTTTAGCCCCGCTCTGCAGTGCGAAGTCAGTCACAAATAACCAAAACTCCCTTTGACCCACAGAAACACTACATTTTACCTAGGATTTCAAAAGAAAGGGCAAAAGATTTTTATTTAACTGTAATACAATTTGATTAAACTAATAGCAGAACCGAAGACTAAAACAGCTTCATCTCCTCATAACAAACAAAACTCACTTAGACCATGATGTTTAGCGTTTGGACAGCAAGAGAAGTGAGGGTTGGGACAGGATTAGTTAACATGCGTTAACCCTTTCCCTGACACAGATGCAGATTAACAACTTTTATCTAATTTAGCTGGTCGACCTGAGTGGGGAGCCTGGGGTTACCTCAACCAGCTAGTGTTATAATACAGTTTGCTCCATCCACACTAGAGTTTTAAAATATTTAGTTAAAATGTGTTAGCTAGCAAAGTTTTAAAAATACACCTTTTATGCTAGTCTGGACAAGGCCCTATATGAGCTTTGTAGTTAAAAAAAAAAAAAAGTCTCACACTGACGTTATTCCTGCATAAGCAAATTCAACAAATATTGTCATCAGACTCTCTCATATGCACCACTCCCTGGGTAACAGCTGCTATAGGTTACAAAATTGGATGTTTTTCTTACTGGTGAACAAATAGCATCTTTCAAAAATTTTGAAAAATACATATAAATATAAACTAAATTATTCATAAAGTGTTCTGAAAGAAACGAGGGAATCAGCCCTGACTACATAAGTGTTCTGCCTGTTTAGGACAGGGAGAAATATATTCTGGTATTGCTAAAATAAGCAACATGAAAACAGATAATGTCACAGACAAAATACCTACACTTTATGTTCGATTTCATATCTGAAAACATGATTAACAATAGCTCATTAATGTTTTAAAATGTTTCACATTACTTTGATGAAAAAACTAGTCAGATGGATATTAAGTTTATTAAAAGATCTACCAAGATCAGCTGTGCTAAAGTTTGGCAATTTGCGTTTTCTTGTGTCTGTTTGCAAAGCTTATGTAATTCTCTGTGTGTTCCCAATCCACCTTAAATGCTTCAGCATTTTATTTTATATCTACAATTAATGCAAAGAGAGCACTCAGGAGCAGCTCTATAATGATGAAGTAGTGTGTGTGTGCATGATAGAGAAAAGAGATTTTTAGGTAAATAAACTTATTTTAGATCGAAGTATTCAAGGAAATATAAACATTGTGTAACTTTTTTTTCTAAAGGATTTATGATTTTTTTTAAAACAATACTTCAGAGCTTAGATAATATGGTGATGGGTGCTACCAGAACATCATGTATCCTTTTAATTTTCAAGAATACATTACAATTTTTATTCAATCATATAGGTAGAAGATACTCTGCAAATACCAGAATCTTTATCATCTCAATTATTTATTGGAGTTTAACTCTAACTTCCTTCACCTCACCTCCCGCCCCAAGAGAATGTCTACATTTCTAAAAATAAAGATACATGAACTCTTAAAGCCCTATTCATCTATTACAGGTTATGAGGCAACGAGAACCTCAGCTCTTGTTTCCAACAGCAAATTCAAACCTCTGAAAAAATCAGACCCTTTAAAACTAGCCATTTCTTCATATTAGTAGCTCCCAGAACAAATACGTTGATTGGAAATGATAGTTGGCAGAATTCATAAACCTAGATGCAACAATTTATTCTGATTCCTTAGTATATGTTTTTATTGTACTTATCTCCAAGTTCCTTCTGTAACAGCTACATGCATCTGATCATCTTCCATATGTGCAGAGTTTTAAAACAGTCATGAAAGACTGACTTTTACAGCTGTCACATGAGAGTTACCCCAGAGCTTTTAAAAGCTGGTCTTTAGAGGTACACAACAGAAGAGTCAGCCGAAAAGTAAAACAACAACAACAGTAATAATCACAAGTCATTGTAAAATCATCATCTTTGTATGTGTGACAATTTGTTCTGAACAGAAAGGAAACAAGAGACAAACAGCAGCAGGATTGAGTTATAAAAAAGGACAACTCCTCAAGCACAGATGGAATATATTTCCTCATTTTCCTTTTATACCACAGTACTTATTCTGAATAAATAAATAAATAATAAAAGGCATATTTCCATTCCCCCTTCACCCAAATGAGGCACTGCAGAATACTGATCAAGTGGCTATTTGGACTGAACACTGCTGCTTTTTAAAGTACAATAATATAAATTAACTACAAAATGTACACAATTCATAGAGAGTATTTTCCCAGTTCCGAATAACGAGTCTGAAGAAGACATTAAAGCTGAATCAAGGTCCTCACTTCACATTTTATTGCACAATAATCTTGCGTGTGAAGGACAACTCCTCTTGGCAAAGACTGAAGAAATCAACAAGTTGCTGCACATGACATTTTATTTCTGGAAGGATTAGATGAGTGACACACAAACAACAGGTAAGTTACATCCCGAGAGCAGCTATCCAAAAGTGAAACATTTTTCATTACCTTTGCAGTATTTTTTCCAATAATTTATGAGTCCTTACCTTGTTAATCTACAGAAGTCTAGTGCATACAGTTAAATAGCAAATGATCACTTACAACAACACCTGGCTTATCAAACATTTTAACAACATGAAAGTGTATATATAGGTCTTTCCTAGTAGGCACATGAAAATTCTTCAAAGTAATGTACATCCTAGCTTAGTCAATCTCTTTTCTAACTAAGTCGCTAGGAACTCCTAGAATAGGATACTGCTACACAATATTGATTCAGATAGAGGCACATCTGAAATCAGTGATCTCCTAAATCAGCCAGTTACAAACACAATCTACTTTTCTGTGATTAAAACAATTTTTAGAGGAAAGTTTCTTTTTCTTATTTGTTTGTTTGAAAATAGGGCAGGGAGACAAATCTGTGTATCTAATTCCCTTGTTGAAGCCCTCAGGATCTCATAATTTCATCTTGCTTTAAAACCCACACAAATGCCCATGCCATTTAGCTTGGGAAAATCATCATTGAGCAATAAAAGGCACTAATTTCTCAGGAGTCAATTGTGCTGCTTGCCTAAATATTAGATTATAACCCATGAGCCCTGGAAGCGAGAGCCTTTTGACCTAAAATTGAATTCAGGTCTATGTCATGGTGGTGCGGAGCACTTCCAGCTTCTTAGCTGGTCTTAGAATTAAATCCCTTCAAATTTCCTTATCTTTGTCCATTAGTTTTGTTTGACACTATTTTTCTTGTCAAGAAATCCTCCATCTACTGCATATTCAGTAGTCTGCAGAAAATCCTTTCAACTACTGAGGGATGAGCATCACTTTGAAAAAAAATCCAGAAGTAGAAAATCCAATGTGCATGGCAGACAGATTTATCTAGGAGCTCCTGCTTTTTACTAGTAGATTAGAGGAGCCAAATTCTGCTCTTGGGTGCACCTGGATGGCTCCCCTTGAAGCGAGAGGGAGCTGCCCAGTTGCACACAAGGACAGAATCACTCTCTCTATATATACACCCATCATCTGCTAAAGTCTGCATTCAGATGTACCACTGAATGGGGGCTTCTCAGGTGTATCTGAGGGCAGAATTTAACTGTAAAGCAGATTCTCTTTTTGGTTGTCACTGCAGATCCCAACTGGTTTCAATGGAAGCTGCCTGGTCATATATAAGGTGAAAATCTGTCCCATGATAAACAGCACTTGATTCAGAAGAAATTAGTTTTCTAAACCAAACAGAAGTGAGTTCTTCTTGCTGCCCATTCACAGGGATATCTTACCTACTGATAGATCCACTCAGACAGCTCTTAAAGAGCATCTGAAAAGTAAATGTTATATCTAAACACAGCAAATATCTGCTTCTTTATACACATTACATTGATTTTAGTACATTTCATTACTAAAAAGTAAAATTACCTGCAGCCTTCGATATATAACTTGTGCCCAAAAGCTACAACGTTGATTAAAATCACCAACCTGCCACACAATTTAAAAGGGAAGATTAGTCAAATATGATATTATAAATCTATTAAATTAGTAGTACAAAATACCTGTTATTGCACTTTTAAAAAAAGTTACCTGAAGAATTTCCTTTAGACTACGTATAGTTGGGGGCAGGTAGAAATTGGAAATCTGTCCTTCCTCACCTACATTGACATGTCTTGGATCAGGTTGAGCTGTAAGAATGTAACAGAAGCTCGGAGGAGGAAGGTTAGTTTTAATCTGTTGAAAATAAATAAAAGAAATATGGAACCTAATTAAAAGTATTTCAATATGACCAATAATGATAAGTAATAATACTTAGGACTTACATCACACTTTACATTTTCAAAGCACTATCCAAACATTTAACTGATACAACACCGTGGTGAAGTAGGAACCGATGAAAATTTAATGTTTTCATGTCGCAAGTTAAATCAGTTTGTAAGTCATCCTTTTTCCTAGTTTGACATTGATCCATAGCTCAAAAATATCACACAGTTTGGCACAATGGACAACCACTATGACAGCTTTGTGACAGGGCAGTTGTGAGAGTTATGAATTCTATGATTTTCATCTTTTCAAAAAAATGTGCGACTTCTGAGACTTGGGGATTTTTTTGCATGTGGGTGGGTGACAGTAAACAGCTGAAGCAGCTTTACTGAGAACGCTGAAAGCTGCCAAGTTAAATCCTGGGCAGCACAGAGAGAAAATGGAAAACAGCAGCAATTTAGCAACAACATGAACTTTTCTCTGTGCTAGGACGAGCCCTTATTTCCCTTAAACAGTTATGTGATGGTATAACCACACTAGAAATCCCCATTCAAAGAGGCTTCAAACTAGAATAGCTTCTCAGGATGCAGGGTCAGCCCTATAGCTTTATTTTTATTTATCAGTTTGTATAATTATACTCTGGGGATGTTGTTTAGGAGTTAATGAAACACGTAATATAATAAAGGAAAGCTGAATTAATGAAAACAGCTGTTCAGCCATTAAAAAGAACTTCCACATAAGAAAAAAAATGTCAAAACAAAATGTTTCCTTTTGAATATATCAAAAAAGATAGCTTGGTGTATGTATGGCACAAGAGAAGTCTATTCCAGAGACCTCTTCATACAGTAACATTTTATTATTCATATTTTTAATTATATCTAAAAGATTCTGCTTTCTAGGCACATTTATATCAATAAGAAATGTATCAAAATTAAACAACAAACTGCCAAAATTGGCAGGAATAATAAACTTCATCGTGGCATCTTCAACCATTAGAATCCTAGTTTGTGAAATACACTTGAAGTGTATGGCAATGGAAAGTTTCCTCTCTATTGATTATTTATTTTTAATTATTATAATTATTATTATTAAAGTAAAAGAATTTAAAAACAAATGAAAGTTATAAACTATATTACACAGCATTTAAGAGTGCTGCTCCATCCATAGATGCTCCCACTGCTGCCTACTTGTTGCAGCACACACATCAATCTATTTTTTTGAGACTTGTGAAATACCTAGATTGTATGAGGTGTGAATCCAGGACAGACAGGTAGTTTTATTCAGAATTGGTCTTGCTTTTTCAGGTTAAGTCAGAACTTCAATGGTATTATTTTAAAACAACAGGGTTTTAATTTTGTTCTCCAATGTAAACCTCTTAGCAATGTAAAAAGTACATTGTAGCAAAGCGATTCATGAGATTTTTTCCCTAGAGTAACCAACAATGATCGCCTTTTCAATTTCCTTTGTGTTGGTTACTTTTTCCCCCTGGGTAAGTTTCTTTATTTTTAAATCATGCACACCCAATGTAGGAGTCTGTATAGCACCTAGCACATTGTGGCCCTACCGTGGATGAGACCTCTAAGTTCTAATGTTATGCACATAATTAAATAACACCAAACTTTTCTCCAACACGAGAGTTATACAGGAATACCACAACAGCACAGGTACCTGATTCTTAATGATTAAAAACACCACCACATCTCAAACCTTTCCCATCAGAGTAATACTCCCAAACACCACACAATAGGCAAAATTTCTTTTCTGAATACAATATGAATTAAGGGAAATTTACAGATAAAATCCCAGATTTGAAGTGCACATTAGCATCACATTTTAGTTTGAAATTCACAGAAATGCTTACACTATTTTTTATTATTCCAAGATTGTTTTAGTGCTCAGTTAAACCTCCAGATTATAATCTTCACGCAGACTGAGCACCACAGTCAGAATCACTCCAGCATGCAAAGGAAGTTAGAACAGCCCTGATTTTGACCTGTAGAACAGCACTGTCCTTGCTGAGTTCTACCATTATATTTTCTGGTTTGCCTTCATAGCGTCTGATCTAATTTGTATTTCCTGTAGAAGGAGAGGACTACCAAACTAGTGACCAACAGTGTATCCCACCATGATGCATACAGAGAATTAATGATGAGGTAGTCACCACCTACAGTGGCGGATGAGCATTGGCGGATTATCCACTGGGCCAATGGGGCCTGTCCCCAGGGGCCCCTGCCAATTGGGAGGCCCTGGAAAAATGGGTACCCCCATGTGCTGGGGAGGTGAGGGTGAACTAGCCCCTACAAAACTGTAATCCGCCTCTGCGGATGAGATCAAAGTGTTGGTCTAAGGTATGGGGGTAGGCAGTTAGTCTAGAATGAAGGGAGAAGCACGAGAGCATAGCTGTATGGCTAAAGGGACCGGGAGAATCTGACACCCCAAATAAACATGTGCATACTATACATACAAGAACTTTAATTTTGGATGAAGAAACACAGCTCAGTAAAATACACCTTACCGCTTCACAGTCTTGACTTTGACCAGGAACTTTTAGAGGCACTAATGGAGGCCACAAACTGTCTATCAGACTGAAAAGTCCCAATGCCCTTAAGAAAAAAAAATACAACCTGTTTCAAAATGTTTTCAATTGAACATGCTGTATTAAAAAGACATTTAATTTGAATCATCATTTGACTGTGAAAACAAATCTAAGTTATATTTGTTCATCAGATGTTGGGTTTTGTTTGGCCTAATTTAATCCCCATGATCTCTGCTGCAGAGAAAGAGAGAAAAAGAAAGATAATTAATTGCTGAATATCAAAGTTTCATTCAATTCTTTGCCTATAAAAAGATGCAATATAATTATTGTTAAATACTGACATTGTACAAGACACATATCAATCCAGTTCCTTATTCAAGAGTTTTCAATCTACAACATTTGCATTAAGCAGAGTAAAACTCAATTTGCCACTGAACTAAAAATGTTTTACTTTCTTGCTTTTCTCTGACCTCTGAGTCTACTGGCCATAGAACCTTTCAAGAAAGCCAGGGTAGATGTGATATTCTAATGTAAAAAACAAACAGGATTTTGTTTTTATTTTATTTATTTTAAAATAACTCCAAGCCTTCATTATACATCATAAAGAAGCACAAATGAGCACAGTCCCACTTTATTTTTCCTTTGCAGTTCATCCTTTATCCATTTTTTTTAAACTAAGTACTCTATTTTGCATTTAGAAACCTAGGGTATGTCTACACTATGGGATTATTCTGATTTTACAGAAACAGGTTTTTTAAAACAGATTGTATAAAGTCGAGTGCACGCGGCCACATTAAGCACATTATTTTGGCGGTGTGCGTCCATGTACCGAGGCTAGTGTCAATTTCCGGAGCGTTGCACTGTGGGTAGCTATCCCGTAGCTATCCCATTGTTCCCGCAGTCTCCCCCACCCATTGGAATTCTGGGTTGAGATCCCAATGCAAAAACAGTGTCGCGAGTGATTCTGGGTAAATGTTGTCACTCAATCCTTCCTCCGTGAAAGCAACGGCAGACAATCATTTCGCGCCCTTTTTCCCTGGATTGCCCTGGCAGATGCCATAGCATGGCAACCATGCAGCCCGTTTAGCCTTTTGTCACTGTCACCGTATGTGTACTGGATGCTGCTGACAGCCGTGGTACTGCAGTGCTACACAGCAGCATTCATTTGCCTTTGCAAGGTAGCAGACGGTTACCAGCTATAGCACTGTCTGCAATTGGAAATTGGCGATGAGATGACGGTTATCAGTCATTTTGCACCGTTTGCAATTGGAAATTGGCAATGACTGTTATCAGTCCTTTTGTACCATCTGCTGCTGTCATGGGTGCTCCTGGCTGGCCTCGCTGAGGTCGGCCGGGGGCGCATGGAGAAAAATGGGAATGACTCCCCAGGTCATCATACAAAATGGAGAGACACCCTGGATAAGTGGACTGGGGTGAGACAAGTTTAGGGAAAGAGGAATAACAGACTGAGGAGAAATAAGGGTGGATGCAAATAAAAAAAGAAATGAAAATAATACTTTGGTCTTCTTTAATGTCTTCCATTCAAGGATCTCAAAGTGGATTATCAGCATTCACAAAGCTGATTTTATAGTGCTTTGTACACCTTTGATATCCCTCCTACTATTGGCCGCGCTTTTCAGATAGGAAAACTGTGGAACAGCAAAGTTGAGTACATGTCTCTAGCAGAGCCACGAGGAGAATCTAAGGGCTTGTCTACACTCAGGAAAGTTAAGACAAATTGCAAATTCATAGAAGTGTTGCAAATTGCAAATTCATAGAAAGCCCTGTGTGGTCACTCTCATGTATAAGTAAAGTGGCTTTGATGTTTGTGGGAGGCAACGTGGTCTCATGGCTAGAGCAGGGAGCTGCATTTGGGGATTAAGCTACAGGAACCAAGGCAACCTTACTTCTGTATAAGAGACTACACACAGAGGTTTAGTGCATGCAAGTGGAGGTCGCAAAGTGAGAATGGAATAGTTAACACAGGCAGTAAACTGTAGAAGCTCAGCTGCACAGATGACCCATGCCCTGCCTCCAATGCCCAAGGGATGATTCTGTCTCCTCCCAGAGGCTGTGTTGATGCCTCACACAGGAGGTGTGAAGTTTGCTCTTATTACTTACTTTTCACTGGGGAAGGGTAACTGACTTTCCTGTAAGGAAGCATACAACGGGAAGCAGCGTATCTTGCTTGAACTAGAAACACCTAATTGCACAGTAATTCACACTATTTGTTTCCCTGAATGGATTTGTAAACAAAATTACTTAGCAACTGTCCAGCGACTAAATATCTTGGCCTCGCACTTTCCTTTGATGCTATTAGTCAGACTAGTAATATGGGGGTTATAATACTAGAGGGATCTGCAAAGGTAGAAATCAAGTTGTGCTTCTCTCTCTACCAGGCTGGAAATTCTGTTTTGGAGCTGCTATTCGTGAATGCTAGGGGAGTACCAGTCAGTGCCCCTTGCAAAGGACCTGCTTCCCTGCCCACATGGAGTCCAGAAGGCATTGTATTTGCATATCTACACTCCAAACAGTCATGGACTTTGCTTCCTAGGCAGTTGGGGAGAAGGGGTTGGAAACCACACAGGGACTATATCCTCATCTTTGGAAAATGCTTTCCCCTCACAATGAGTGAAATTAACCCTGCACAACAAGCTAGTAGTACAAGGCCTATGCAACCCTCATGTCCCACTTGAGCCCAAATTTCAAGGACTGAGTGGTGCATAGGCTGTGTGTATGCAGGTTAGGGTGACCAGATGTCCCAATTTTATAGGGACAATCCCGATATTTGGGACTTTTTCTTATATAGGCTCCTATTACCCACCACCTTCTGTCCTGATTTTTCACACTTGCTATCTGGTCACCCTAATGCAAGCCCTCTGAAAAAGGTTATATTTCACCCGACATTGGTAGCACTCGCTATGGAACCAAGCCAAAGTGTGCAACTCCAGCTGGCTCTGTGCCACAGTGAGTAAGGAATTTATCTCATTGTATAATAAGAAAGAACTCCCTGCAAGTTTGCTCTGTGTTTGTGCATGGTAGTGGAGGGGGGAATAATAGCAATATTTTTTGAACATTTTTGAGACAATGTTTTTGAATATTTTCATGACAAAAGAAACATGGACAAAATAAAAAGAAGCAACAGGTACAAGGAAAAAAACATCATATTTTAAATAATGTTCTTCCTACTTAAAAGAGAAGGAATCTAATATATTACTCTGTATTCTTATTCTTCCTACAAAACAAAGGGTTAATCCCTTTTGTAAATTAAAAACAAACAAAACCCCTCAACTAATGGAGTTATGACCAGCATCTCCATAACAAACTAAAATATACATGTGGAAAAAATCCTTCCATCCCACACTGAATGCGGAAATATGTTGTCTATCGATAACTATAATGTACAAGGAGGCAGGGAATAGTGGTCTTATGACATAGAACCCCTCTCCATGTCAAGTGCTCTCCTTTTCTCTTGCCCTGAATCTTTCCAGCTCTGCTCAAACCCCATACCAGTAGGAACTGTTTAGGTTTGTTTTTACATCCATTATACTTGAAAATCATTATTTACAACTTTACTCTGAAAAGTTGAACATGCTGCCTCTTTTTCTGTAGATCCATAAACTCAAACTGTCCTGTCTGAACCCTCAGTTCTGGTTGAGGTTTTAATAATCCATATTATTAAACAAGCTGAACACATGATTGACAGAATGAAAAAACAACAAAACAAACGAAACCACCACCTTCTGCATGTGCAGAAGTAACTCATGACCTATTTAATAAATCATCTTAAACCACTGAATGGAACAATTACTAGAAGATAGATGCTGATATGAACAATAACAGAGACAAGAAGCTGCCACCCCCACCCCTTTGGAGTAAAGAATGTGCTGCCCTGCTCTGAGGCTGCTTTCATTTATATGCCTAACCACCTCCCTCTCCAGTTTCACATTTCAGCAGTGTGATCAGGAAACACAAACCACCTTCTGTTTCTTACCTTTTGTCTTTTAGTGTGTATGTGTGTTTGATTTTTGATAAAGAAGGTAGATATTATTAACATCTGTTTAACAGATGGGTGAGCTGAGACTTTGACTTTGTTGACACTACAGACATTTTTGATAAATTTCCCAACATTGCGAACACCAGCAACATTAGAAGCTCTAATATAGACAGGTGTTTAGCTGCAGACAACCTTCTGGCACCATGTCACCTAACCCTGCCGGGAGAAAGTTTAACTGATGCACTCAAAGCAGTTGACTATGTTTCTAGATTAGATCTATATTTGTTTTTCTGCAGCAAAATGCAATTTATAAATATTTTTACTTAAAAATGATTACACAGCAAATTCAGGAGAAAAGGATAAAGACCAAGACAGACAAAAGAAGAAAAGGACAAAGAAGAAAGAAAGGAGAGAATGGGTCTACGAATTAGTAAAACGTAAGATGCTAGGTAATGTAGTGTAATGGTTACAGAAGGGGTCAGGAAGCAGGAATTCTGGGTTCCATCCCAAGGTCTGCCATAGGCTTGCCATGTAGATTTGAGCAAGTTACTTAAACCTCTTTATTTCTCAATAAACTCCACTGTAATGGGCATAATACAAACCTACGTCACAATGGTGCTGAAATTAATACCTTTAGAGTGTTTCAGGATCCCCAGATGAAAGGTACTATAGAACTACATGTCCTAAATGATCACAGCTAGAATTGGAAAAGAAAATCATACATGAAGAGAAAATTCTTCTTTCATTTCCAGCTAGAGAACTGCACATCTTGTGAGAAAACCTGATCTAATGAGATTTCCAGCCCTGTCTACAGGCCAAAGACATTAGGATATTTACTCAAATTGAATCTTCAATCTTTTGGGTACTAGACAACACAGTAGCGAATATCTGGCATACACACCATATTTCTTTTGGCTAAATCACCCTGTCAGTTTTCCAGGGAAAAGACCATCCATATCTTAGAACACATATTACCTCAAACATGTTCGGTGGAGTACACTTAATGAAACAGAATATGGTACCTGGATTTGGCAGCATCAGGGATACTGGAGAAGTGCAGCATAGAACATCTAAAGTTGTGGCTGGTGGAAAGTGCAGAGATGACACAATTCCTCGTAGGAACTGGCACCAGTACCACTACCCGTCCATGGGGCCTGCTGAGCTTCTGCATCTAGTTGCTCAGTAGGCTAATTATTGCTTAACTGAGCCTCTTGTAACAAAGTAAAAGTCTTATTTCCGGCAATATAGACATACAGGCCCTGCAACCACCAGCCTACACTAGAGAGAAGCCAAACTACTCTTAGAAAGCAATGGTCTTCCACTGTCTTTGAAACTTTCTGCAACTACAAAACAAAAAAAAATCTCGCTTCAATATTATAAAAGTTGCAAGAAAATAATTTACTTCACCTCTTTGACACCCCCTCCTTTAGTCTAAAAATATTACAGAAAGAGACATTTTTAAGAAACAGGTAGTTTGTTTGTTTGTTTTTCTTGCATCAGGCAAATATTACAACACACACAAATAATATTAAAGGGGTGTGGGGGGGGGGGGAGAAGCAATTACTCACCTTCCATGAACGATTTCAATGTGTTCAACACTAAAAACAAATCCCCCCTCTTCCTCCCCCAGCATAAATCTGAACAATCAAAAGCCAAGGCAAGCCAAATGTAAATCTGTAATTGCCGGCCAACACTGCTTCCTCAACTTCCCCTGTTACACATAGTCGTTGCAGAATGTATGATATGAAACAATATACACTCTTAGACTTCAGCTCTACATGTACCTATGGGAGCCTGGGGGACGGGAGAGTCAAAACCTGGAACTAATAACTCAGTATTTCAGTCAAATTGTACTTTTTCCCATTTTTGTTAACTTTAGCTAGTATAATTATATTCTTTATGGGACATTAGAAATTACATATACTGCATGGAATAATCTGGATAGTGCTAACCAAAAACCAAAATCCATATCACATCACTGAGAGACTGAAATGCTTTCTTATACAATACAAGGCCATTTTGTACTCTCAGATATACATATAGGAGGTGGTGATAGATAATAAATATATCCTCACTAGTTTTATGGGCCACTGAAACCTAAGTAATAATCAAAGTTTGTTAAAGGAAAAAAAATACACCCAATTAGAAAATAAATTAGTTTTGAATATCTATGCAGTTATTAAAAACAATAAAGAGTAAAAGTATCTTAAAACATTAAATTATTTAAGTTATGCTTTAAACTGAGGCACTCAACTTATAACCACAGCAATTACTAAATGGTTTCAAGGACCTCAAAACCCCAGGGAAGTGGGTGGTTCCTTTAGATGGCACTCTTTTGGAGGAGGGAAAACCAAAAGGAAGGAAATTACTATTTCCTTGCTCTGTGGCCATTACATGTTTCCTGTTACCATCCAGCAGTTGAAGAACTCTCTTTTATGGCAGTTAGCAGTCATCTAGGTTGTCCTGCATAACCAACCATGTCTTTATAGAAAGCCAGCATGTGAAACAGAGTATAAGAGAAAGTAAATCACAGAGCGAACGGTTGGAAGAAAAGGTAAGGGAGAGAGACACACTGGATTTCAGGAGGGGCTACGTGATGTACTGACTAATACTAACACTTGTAGCTAATTTACATAAAAAAGACCTCATGCAATAGGTTCCAACTACCCACGGGAAAAAAATTGTGGGTGCTCAGCACCAACTGACATGTCTGCGGCTCAGCTCCTCCCCCTCTCCCCCAGCCCGTCCTGCCTGCCGGTGTGCCCCACCTATCAGCTCCTCCCCCTTCCCACAGCACCACCTGCACACCTCTGAACAGCTGATCGCGATTGGCAGAAGGTGCTGGGAGGGAGGGGGAGAAGCAGAGGCAGGAAGAGATGCGGGAAAGACGCGGGGTGGGGGTAGGATCTTGGGGAAGGGGTGGAGTGAGGGTAGGACTTGGGGCAGAGCAGGGGGGGTCGAGCATCCCCCAGAAACTCAGGAAGTCGGCCCTCTGCCTCATGCAGAACATAAACTGCTCATCACAGAGGGTCAGGTATAATCAAATAAATTGTATTTCTATAGTATTTCCCATCAGAGAAGCTCATAATGATTTAGAAATACAGTTCTGCCAAAACTTTTTTAGCCGAAAAATGGAGATTTGGGTTGACTGAAACATTTTCTGAATTTGTGTTGCATTCACCAAATTGTTTCAGTGATTAAATAAATAAATAAAAAAAAATATTTTGTTTTGACATTTTCAAAATAAAACATTTAGATTTTTTGATTCAAAACAAAAAAGGTGGTTTAATTTTTTTTAAAAATACATTTTTATAAGACCTCAAAAACTAAACCAAACACTTTATTTTAGGTCAAATGTTTTGTTTGACCCAAAATTATTTTTTCCCCTCACTTTTTGACTCACTGAAAATTTTGATTTTTTGTTCTGGGTCAACCCAAAAAGATTTTTTCCCTCAAAACAGCCAGTGAACAACAAAACCAGTTTTTTGCACAGCTCTATTTGGAAACACGGGGTAAAATCCCATTAAGTTCAGTGGAGCCAGGATTTCACTCATCAATGAGGTAAACTTTACAACAACTTCGGAACATACGAATTGTCATAACAGACTATGGGACCAGCTAGTTCAGCATCCAGCCTTTGACACAGACAGAAGGACTAGATGTTTCAGAGGAAGATGCAAGAAACCCTGGAGTGAACAATTATGGAACAAACTGCCATAAGAAAAGTTTCTTCCCAAACCCCATCAATTAATGTAACTGTGGAGATCTGCATTATCTATAGAAATGTCTAATCCTTTTTTGAACCGTGCTAAGCTTTCAGCATCAATTATATCTTTTAAAGCAAGTTTCCAGGCTAGTTAGGGATCATGTTAAAGTATTTCTTTTTACCACTTTAAAATTTGTCTTTGTTTTGTTGACTATGCTTTTATATTCCGAGAAAGAATAACTAGAAGAAATGGTTACTCATCCTGTGTAGTCACTGAGGTACTTTGACATGTGTCCCCTTATGGGTGCTGCACGCTACTTACACTTGTGCCCCCTGCGCCTTTGATTGGAGAGTTCTCATAGCAATGTGCGTCCAGCCCACATATGTGTATTACTCAGTCTCATGCTCCCTGACATTGTTATATAGCACTATGCAGGTGAACCAGCCTCAGTTCCTTCTCTACCGAGAAGCTCTATAGCAAAGAACTCTGAAGCAGAGACGGAAGGCGGGCAGTGGGGCACCAATAGGGGGACACATCTCGAAGAACCATGGTTCCTGAACAGAGTGAGTAACCATTTCTTCTTCTTCAAGTAGTGTCCCTACACTAGGTGACTATGGAGCAGTTCCATCTAAGCAAGAGGGGGCTTCAGAATTGAGTCCAATACCAAGAAAGTATAGTCAAGCTGAATGCAGCATCAAAAGCACAGTCATGAGTTACTGCATGATGCTCAGCAAAGGTATGTATAGAGACACAAGTCACAGCTCTACATATTTCGATAATGGGAACATTTTTGAGAAAGGTTTTAGAGCTAGAAATAGACCTTGTAGAGTGAATTTGTATGTGCAAGGTGCTTGGATATTTCAAGATTGATAGCAAGAACTAATGCAATCAGATATCCATTTGAAATGTGTTTGTTTAGAGACTGCAGACCTTTTTGTCTGCAAATCAAGACAAATATAGATAGGCGGCCAGGGCTCTCCTGACATCAAGCATGTACAACAGCGCCTCTTCTTTGCCTAGGTGAGGTTTAGGATAGAAGATCAGAAAGTGAATGGGTTGGTTAACATGGAACTCAGAAGATATTTCTGGTTAAAAACTTGGGATGTGGTTGTAATGTGATCTTGTCCTTGAAAAATATTGTAAAAAGGGGAAATGCTATAAGGGCCCCTATTTTCCCAGAGCATTGAACCAAAGTGATGACTATCAGAAATGTTATTTTAATTGATAAATTGAACAGTGAGCAGGTAGCCATTGGTATAAATGGTGATCTTGAAAGGCATTTAAGGACCATACTGAGGTCCCAAACTGGAGTAGGACTCCTGATTGGCAGAAAAATATTTCCAAGCCCCTTGAGGAAACTCATTGTCATTGGGTGGGCAAATCTGGAATAACCTTTGATAGGAGAATGGAAAGCCAAGATAGCTGTCAGGTGGATTCTAATGGAGCTCACCGACAGGCTCCTATTTTTTAGTTCTAGGGTATAGATCAGTAGACCTGGCAGCAATGAGGTTGTTGGTGGAATGTGTCTGAAGTCACACCAGCAGGCAAATCTTGTCCAATTTTGTAAGTAAATGTAGCATGCAGACTGTTTTCTGCTGTGTAATAGCACTCTCTTTACTTCCTCTAAGCAGGTTGTTTCTAATCCCATGGACCATCTACCAGCTATGCTTTGAGATGAAGAAGTCCAAAATTGGGGTCAAAGATCTTCCCACCTCCCTAGGAAACGAGATTAGGAATGGCTTGGAGAGTGATTGGTGAGTAAATGGCTAGCTTTATCAGGTAAGGAAACTATGTTTGTCTGGGCCAGATCAGAACTATTAGAATAACTCTGGATTTGTCCTTTTTTATTTTGAGTAGAACTTTGGATATTAGAGGAATTGGGGGAAATGCATACAGTAGACCCAATGACCACTGAAGGTGAAAGGCATCCCCCAAGGAATGGTGATCCAGCCCACCTCTGAAGCAGAATTGGGCACATTTCTTGTTCATTGCCATTGTGAATAGGTATGTTGGCGGGGTGCACCATTGCTGGAATATGTGGTGTAGTATGATGGATGGTCTTCAGAGAAGTGCCTGTTGAGTTTGCCTGCGGTCACATTCTGAACTCCTAGAAGGTAAGCTGCTGTGATGGCAATCTGACTGGCCATGCACCGACTGCAAAACTTGACAGCCTCAGCACACAGAGAGGGGGATCTTGCCCCTCCTTGTCACTTGATATAGAACATACATGGTATGTTATTCATCAGGACCTTTGTGTGTTTATCCCTAATTAGTGATAAAAACTGGAGACAGGCATACCTGAGTTCCAGGAGGTTGATGTGCAGAGTGGTGTCTTGAGGCATCCACCTGCCTTGGGCTGTGTGAGTGTCCAGATGTGCTCCCAACCCTAGCAGGGATGCATCCATCATTATGACACTGTTGGGGGTGGGTGAGTGAAAGGGATTCATGCACATTCTGAGGGTATTTCCACCAGCTGAGTGATTCCTTCACACAGGTAGGTATGGACAGTAGTGTAGTTAGACTGTGATTGTTCAGTGAATAAACAGTTCTGAGCCACTCATGAAGGCAATGCATTCAGAGTCTTGCATGGTCTATAACAAAAGAGCCAGCTGCCATGTGCCCCAGAAGTTCTTGACTGTGGTCTGAGGGTTGATCTGGATTGTACTATGTTGGATATGGCCATGAATCTGTACATTGGGAGGCAGGCTCTTGCTTCTATTGAATTTAGATAAGTGCTTATGAATTCTAACTTTTGCACTAGTCAAGGTGGATTTTTGAATGTTCAATTGTATGCCCAAGTTGATGAAGAGGTCTACAGCGACACAAGTTGCCCGTGAGGTTACATCCAAGGAGTGACTTTTCAGAAGCCAATCATCTAGGTAAGGGAACAGAATTCCTTTTCTGCAGAGGTGTGCTGCTACTACTGACATAACCTTCAAAAAGACCCCTGGGGCAGATGACAGGCTGAAAGAGAGCAATCTGTACTGAAAATGGTCCTAACAGTAAAAGATAGAACTGTTTGTGAAATGGGTGGATCGCTATATGGAAATATGCATCCTGATGGTGTAGGGCTGAGAACTAATCCTCTTGGTCCAGTGATGGAATTACTGCTGCAGTTTTGAATTTTGAATCACCATTTTGAATTTTTGAACCTTCATATAAACCTTAAATCTAGGATGGGTCTCCCACCATCATTATTTTTTGGAACCAGGAAATATCTGGAATAAAACTGCTTCCCTCTGTGCTGCCTGGGAACTGGTTCTATAGCACCCAAGAGTAGGAGAGAGTCTATTTCTTGTCGAAGCTGGTTCTCATGAGAGGGGTCCCTGAAGAGGAACGGGGAAGGAGAGAGTTGGCAGGCAGAAGAGAGGTAACTTTTGTGTTGAGGTCCGTATGATCTCTGGGAGCTCGATAATTGGGCGGACAGGATTTTTCCGCTGTCTGGGTCTTAGTAAACCTCTCTCTTGTGGGCAGGTGTACAGATACTGTAGCCTTGCAGTCCTTTAGCATGCGTAGCAATTCGTCCGTGCTGCAGTCGAACAGTTTAATACCTCATCAAAAAGAAGGGCTTCAACCATATTTTGGACCTCCTTTGGATATCCTGAAAGCTGTCGCCAGGAGGCCCGCCTCCTAACTACAGCTGTAGAGATTGAATGTGTGGCAATATCAGCAGCATCGAGGGAGGCCTGCAGAGATCTTCTGGTGAGCCACTGGTTTTCTACAATAATTGCCTGAAATTGCTCGGTATGTTCAGCTGGTAGATGCTCAATAAAAGAACTCAGCTTGGGATAATTTGTATGATCATATTTAGCCATTAATATCTGGTAGTGGCAATTCTGAATTGTAAAGTAGCTGACAAATATGATTTTTTCTCCAAACAGGTCTAGGTGCTTATGATTCTTGTCATAGGGCAAATATTTAGCGTGGAGCTACCTTCCACATTCATTAACCACATGAACCACCAAAGAGTTAGAAGAGGGATGAGAAAATAAAATGTGTGAGTCTTTATATGGGACATAATATTTCTTATCCACTCTCTTGCATGTAGATGGAATTGAGGCCGGGGTGTACCAGATAACGAAGCCCTGCTGGACCTTGCAAAGGTTAACTGGCAAGGCAATGCAGCAGATGAAGCTATATGGAGGATGTCAAGGAGCTTATGATGTGGTTCTTTGCAGATCCCTCTTGAGGAGGTTAAAGAGTCCGCAGTTCTCTTGATGAATTGCTGAAACTGTTTAAAATCATTTGGTAGGGATGGAGGAAGTGGCATAACTCCTTCATCAGGTGACAAAGAAGAGATGTTGGGCAGTGGAGAGATATCTTCATCAGCTCTAGCTTCCTGTTTCTCACAGGTTTCTCCCTGAGGTTCCGGACTCCTATAGAGGGAAGGTGATGAACGTTGTCTATCTCTGTGATGGGTGGTGCTTAAGGCCCTAGAAAATTGATGGAGATAGGCTGTTCAAGAGTCCCTGAGGTGATGCAAATGGCGTGGTGGAGGCATGCATGGATGGTGGTTGAGGTTGTCTCTCATGAGTGGTATCCATCTTTTCAGAGACTTCTGGAAAGGGGCCTCTATAGAAGTGGTGCCCAAACTTTTCCTGTTGTGCCCCCCTTACCAGTAATGGAATCTGTCCACGCCACTCCTCTATTACTGCTCAGTTGGCTCAGCAGAGGAGCTTAGGCTGAAGGCAGAGCTGGGGATGAAGGAGGAGCTAGGGCTAGAGGCGGAGCTGGTCCGGGGGTAGAGAGTGATGAGGGCTGAGCTGAGCTTGGCTGGAGGTGGACAGGGGGCTGAGTGGAGCTGTGGCTGGAGCTGGGCTGGGGGCAGAGTGGGGCTGAGTGGTGTTCCCTCCTTGCCCCTGGTAGGGGCTAGCTTAGGCCCTACTGCACACTCCTCAATGTTCCTCTGTACCCCTCCTAGCAGGGTATGCCCTACAGCAGAGATTGGCAACCTTTGGCATGTGGCCCGCCAGGGTAAGCCCCCTGGTAGGCTGGGCCGGTTTGTTTACCTGCCGTGTCCGCAGATTCAGCCAATCGCAGCTCCCAGTGGCCGCATTTCGCCACTCCAGGCCAATGAGGGCTGCAGGAAGCAGTGGCCAGCACATCCTCCAGTCCGCGTCGCTTCCTGCAGCTCATGCAGTGTTATATCACAACTGCATGGATCACAAGACCGAGTAACATCCGTGCACGGGGCAAACAGATGAGAAATCTCTGATCAAAGGTGCACGGAGGGCAAGCGCACCTAGAGTGGAGCACCCATAAGGATACTACTTGAAAAAGAACTAATAGTTTGCTTTTGGAATTGTCATCGTGAAGTCACTTAGTGCCTCCCTGACCAGGTAAAAAGATTTATAAACTACTAAAGGAGAATTTATTGTATGTATTCACAGATTTCAAGGCCAAAAGGGACCATTTTGATCATCTAGTCTGACCTCCTGATAAAAGAGGTCACAGAGTTTCCCCAAAATATTTCCTTTTATACTAGAGCATATCTTTCTAAAAAAAAAATTCCAATTTTGATTTAAAAATTGTTAATGATGGAGAATCCACCATATCCGTGGGCAAATTGTTCCAAAGATTAATTACCTTCACTATTAAAAATGTACACCTTATTTCCAACACCAATCAGAACTAAAGTACCAACACAGAGAAATCCATAAGCGTAGACAGACAAGCACCATGTACATCACAGCATACAATTTTAACTTCCAGTAAGGAAGCACTTCATAGGCAATTTGCAAGTTATTTTTCCCCCTCATGCGACCTTTTATTGAACACACTACTCAATCTTTACCCATAACTGTATCTACTTGGTTAGTAATCATACTGAAGCTATCTTGGAAAATGTGGAGTATACGATAGAGGGGAGGTGACATATAGGCTGGAATGTGTACCACTTGGAAATTGCTATCTACATCCCTAAGGAAACCTGAGGCAATCTCACTTCTCCTTTCCCAAGAGACTAAATGTATAAGATTAGCAAGTGGGGGGGCAGGGGTGGTTTGAGAAATATAGAATATACACATACTTTAGTCTCTGTTAGGCTGATGCAAAATGTGCAGGTCAGGGAAGAGAGGCGCAGGGAGGGTTGGTGGACTAATGTGAATGAGAATAGTGGAGAGGAAAAAGATGGTGAGGAAACAGATACCGAACCACATGCTATTAATCCAGCTTCTACAGTAATGACTTGTATAAACTGAGTAAGTCACGACAGCTTCTCTGTGACTTCACACTATCAATCTGCCATATAGGGCAGCCAGATACTGGACAATGATGTCAGGGGAGACATTTCTTCCTTTCATGTCCTGACAGCCGAAAAGGTTCATTGCTGTGAGAGCCTTGCAGAAGGTGTTCCTTGTAGACACTAGGCTCCCAATCCTAAACCAGTCCAATGGGAATCCTTCCATTAACTACAAGGGGCTTTAGAACAGGGCCTAAATGAACTGCATAGCCCTAGATTGTCCTTTTAACCAAAGGCACATCCCAACCCCAACATCAGAGAAGTGGAGAGAGAGCCCCCAGTGACCTCCTTCAAAAAACAATACTGGGAGACCCTGTAACCAACCTCTTCCCTCTTCCCCCACAATGGCACTGCATGGGGATTACTGCAGCCCTACAGCAACAACCATCATAATCCCAATGGTCAAGCTCTGCATGGGCTGCTCTGGGTCAGGATATGACTCATTTGTGTGAGCTCTCAGACACCTTCTCTTCCAGAGCATTCATGTCCCCTAACAGAAGGGAATATGGTTCCCTCTGCCCCACCCTAACATGCCAGGCCCACCATCCCCAGAATTCATTCAGACTAGTTAGCAGTCTGTGGTCAGAGTCTAAAATACCCTTTATTGCCTTCTGAACGTAGGCTAAATATTGGTCCTTAAAGTAAGCACATGCTTATCAGACTGTAAAGAAAAATCTTGTCTACCAAACACCCAAGGCTAAGGGACCAGAGAGCATTCTGAGTATTTAGTGAGATTCCAGTCCTTGGGATTGTGGGACAACAGAGACATGTTGATGCTTATCACCCATTTTGGCTTACTCCAGACTCTCATGCCCCAAAGGTGAAGAGGGGCAGAGAGAAAAAAATATTTTTCCTCATACTTTATTCCGTTACATCCATTTTAGAATCCATTGATGGTTTTCCTGAAACCAGCACCTTAAGAGTCACCTTTTGGCATTTCCTGCAGCATTTGAAACAGTCGTGGCTAGGGACACGGATGACAGAAACATGAATGTAAAGAAACAATTTTTAGAATAAAGCAGTAGTTCTCAAACTGTGGTCTGTGGACCTCTAGGGGTCCGTGAGTTATGTCCAGTGCCACCAGTCCCACTGATCAAATCCTCCCTGTCCCTCCCAGTGTCTCTTGCATGCTGTGGAACAGCTATTCCGTTGTGTGCCAGAGGTGCTGAGAGGGAGGGAGAGCAGCAGGGAATGAGGCACAGAAAGAGGTGGGGAAGGGGTAGAGCAGGGGCAGGAAGAGATGGGGCGGAGGTGGGGCCTTGGGGGAAGGAGTGGAGTGGGGGCGGGGCCTGGGGCTGAGCTGGGGTTGAGCACCCCC
The DNA here is from genome assembly GCF_020497125.1 of Mauremys mutica. NCBI lineage: Eukaryota > Metazoa > Chordata > Testudines > Geoemydidae > Mauremys > Mauremys mutica. Next base: position 76,158,413 of record NC_059073.1, read on the forward strand.
AGGGAAAATTAGAAGCTGGCTTGGGGGTCTGCAAAAAGTTTGAGAACCGCTGGAATAAAGCATAATTTAAACATTGGACAGAGAAGCCATGTTGCAAATCATTTTAGCTATCCCTGGATTTACATTAGCCTTCTTCATAGAATCACAGAATATCACGGTTGAAAGGGACCTCAGGAGGTCATCTAGTCCAACCCCTTGCTCAAAGCAGGACCAATCCCCAACTAAATCATCCCAGCCAGGGCTTGGTCAAGCCTGACCTTAAAAACCTCTGAGGAAAGAGATTCCACCACCTCCCTAGGTAACTCATTCCTTTCCTGTTACCACCAATGCAGCTCCAGCAGCACTAGCCCAGACCAGCCACTAGTGTTTTAAGCACTGCATAGGAGGGCTGTTTGAATAACAATGTTTGGTTTGGGTGCAGATCCGGGAAAAAAAATTATTGGTCAACCCAAAATGTTTAGGTCAACCTGAAATGAAATATTGTGCTCATTTTGAGGTTCTTAAACTTAAAAATTAAAACAATACTGAGCAAAATTCAAAACCAAGACACTTTTCTAAAACAAAATGTCTTAATATTTCATTTCAGAAATGACTATACAAACTGTTTCAACATTTTGGGTTTTTTTTGTTTTTCCTGACAAACAATTTGCTGAAATTGATGCAAATTTGCAAACTGTTTTGGTTGACCAAAATCTGCATTTTTCAGTGAAAAATAGTCGTGTGAGAAAATTTTTCCCCAGCTCTACTGTATTGTCTGACCCTCCTCAGGGCAGCCAGAAGTGAGTTACTGTTGCTCTGAAATAGAATTTAAATTTTTTAAAAGTCTGTCTCTTATTTACTAGGCAGTGCTGAGACTCACTAACAGCCAGTTATAAGGCTACATTTGTATCCAACAGTCCAAAGCCATAATTTCTTTGGAAAATATGTAACTTCTAAAAAAAAATCAAAATCATGAACTATGAATAATGAGAAGCATTTGTTCTTTAAGATACATAAATAATCCAAGTAGATGATCCAAAAATTAATACTGCACTAACAGGTACAGAGTAATAAAAGGGGACAAAAGGTGTTTCAGGCGCAGATGAAGAAAACTATATTAAATAGTCTGGCCAGAAAACAACAATTCTATTTCATGACACATTTCAGTGTTTCAAAATGTTTTTATTTTGATACAGAATGAAAATTTGACATTTTAAAAGCTTTTAAAGTCTCTCTTTCTGTCTCTCATGAGCTGGATCTGAGAAATCTTCCAAACAAAACTGTTACAGAAACGGATGTTTCCATGAAACATTTCAGTTTCAACTAATAGTCATTTTTCAACAGAAAAAATTTTCATCAAAAATATTTGTACCTGCACTAATGCTAAAGGCTTGTTTACATGGGAAAGTTATACTGGTATAAGATAGAGTGAGAATTTAAACTGATATAGTTATATTGGCATATGTCCCCTTGTGGACACTCTTACACCACTTCCCTTGAGAAGCTATTCCACAAAACAATAAATCTCATTAAAATAAGTTTTCTGTAACTGATTACAGACATTTACATTGAAAAATAAAATAAATTACACACAATTAGCAAAACTAAGCCAGGTACCATAGGTTAATTTTGTATTCCAGATTTCTTGCTACAGTCTTTTCTTACGAAGTGTCTACATAGGAAAGTTTTATCAGTTATATTGGTATAATTTTACCAGTATAGTTAAACCAATATAGTTATACTGGAATAACTCTCATTGTGGACATGCTTATTCTGGACTGCAAATGGGATTTTTTCCCCTGGTTTTGCTTAAACCCCTTTCAAAGCAACGTAAGCAAAACTGAAAAGGCCTTTTTATACTAAAAGAAACTGCAGTGCTTGAGACATTTTAAACCAAACTGGACAAAATTTTAGAAAATGTACTGTACAGGCCATTCCTGTAATGGGAAGGAGATGGACTACATTATCTAGAAGATCTTATCTGTCTTTTTGAGTCTTTGAATCTTGTTAGATGTGAGGAAAACTATTTGTAATGTAATGCAAACAATGATGAGCTTGCTTCTCCTCCTCCTCCACCCCTTTTCCTGGGAAATACTTAATATTATCTAAACTTGCTTATGCTGATTGAGTATAGCTGTTCAAATATTATACTTTTTCTTTATTGCTTTGTTACCTGCATGGCGTTCTACAAATGGTGATTATTATACCAGATCAAACAAAGTCTGCCTTGTGTTCCAAAGTATCTTGATCCTTAACTAAATAAAATTACATCACCTCTGCCACAGTACACAGCATATTTTTTCAGGGGATTGTTCTTACCTTCCCCTTGTGGTTCTCTGCAAAATTCTTATTCCAGCTAACGTGCAGGATTTTCCTTCCCATCTCCTGCTATGCTGTTCAATGTCCTCTGAAGAACAGGGGGTCTGCAACTGCACTTCACTGAACATTCCGTAGGCATCCTGAACAAGGAGGCATAATCTGCAAAACAATGTTTAATGTTTCTCTGTTAGCAAATTGCTCACAATTACGAAACAATAGATAACAAATTGCAGAAAACTTGATTGTGAGTTCCTCAGAGTAGGAATTAGCCTAAAATGCTTTTAAAGCACTGTGCATATAATGGGCTCTGGGACAAATAAATACATTAAAACAACAATAGCACTAGATTTTTTCAAATATATTTGTAATAGACAAAGGATAAAAGCTATAGAGAACAAGTGAAAATGGAATTAAAGGATTTACATTGGAGATTAGGAAACAGTAGATAAGTAATACTTTGTTCCTGTGTCTATAACTAAAGAGTATAGATCTGCCCGAAGTGGGGATGAATCTCCTAGAACTGATAGACGGTATACACAGATAACACAACTGATTATATATTTGATCCACTTAAATAAAACACTGGATTTGATGAGATGAGCAAGACTCAAGAAAAAGGAAACTGTTGGATATATTTTTTTAATTTAATTGAAATCAGAGTGATCCAGAGGATTAGAAAGTGGCAAACACAACCCAATTATTTAAATAAATGAATAAAAAACAAACAAAACACAGAACTATAAATCAGTGAGTTTAACGTTTGTTGTATAGAAACAGTTGGAAACTATCTTCAGGGATGTGGTAAGAGTACCCCTAAACAAGCAGTGTGATTAAGGACAGCCCACATGGAATCAAGCTTGGGAAGTCATGCTTAACTAACCTGCTGGAGTTCTTTGAAGATATCACTGTCATGGTATATAAGGAAGAGTCAGTGGATCAAGTATATTTAGATTTTCAAAAAGGTATTTCATCACAAGGTTCCACATCAGAGATTAGCAGATAAGACAGTATGAGTCATAGAAGAGTAGGTGAACGGGGCTGCTGGATACAAAACTGGCTTCACTGCTGGGGGGGGGGGGAGGGGGGGAAGGATTGAGCAAGGAGAGACCTTTCAAGATGGAAAGGAGTTACGGAGCATCCTTGCAGACAGCGTAGATGCCTCCAACATCTGGAGACACTTGATTCTTTTTTGGAGGAAACTTGAGAGGTGTGACAGAAGGTAGAATTAAGATAAATTTAAAAAATGCAGGCACTGCTTCAAGAGATTTTAGAGGGGCTTCCTGTGAAATCTCCTTGTAGGTCAAGCATGTTAGCACCATTCTTGAAGATCCTCCACTGGTAGAGCACAAACCCATTTTAAAAAGATCCAAACACAGAGAAAGGACTGCAACCAGTGAATGGTAGACAGAGTCAGGTATCTCTTAGTTCAGCTCCTCATCCCTCTGGATCCATGGAATCAGCTTTCTCTTCATCTCTCACTCATGCTATACATGGAGCCTCCACGCTACCCAGAAACATATTGGGCTGCATACCAAGGACTTGGTCCAGCCTATCAAAAAACAGATACGTTTTTTGTTCCACCCTGGACCTATTTTTATCGACAGTCACTCTTTTCACAGAACTTGCTTGCCACCCCAAGTGAGGTCCATCTCAGCTATTACCTCAGACACTTGGTGATGCCAATGTTCTTTTAAGACGCACTGCATATTCTCATTTCTCGAGATCGACTTCAGTGCCTGCAAGTCAGCATCAGGCCAAATGGCAGCATGCTCATATTAAGGCCAGTGGCTTAAAACAGTCTAGTGGCTGAAGCAAAATGAACTCAGTTGCTGCTGAAGAAGTTGATCATTACAATATAGTGCACAAATGAGCCCCACATTGTGTGCAGTGTTATTTTTACAGACAAGTGGCTTCTAGCAAACTTGACCCATGTATAGTCAAGTGCATAAAGTATACCGGACAGGCTGCATGAGCAATGATGGATGTGGAATGGTAGTGGGAGAATTGTACTATTGGAGCTATAACACCAACAATCCAATCCACAATAGTACTGCATCTACCGGTACAGTAGAGATGCACAAACAGTATCTTTGCTCACCAGGAGTCTAATCCAAATGCCTATGAGATTGATTTTACATTATTGGGAGAATGTGTGTAAGTGGGCATGTGGGTTATTACAAATATGCTGGGGGCACCAAACAGTGGTTAGGATTACGCTAGTATACACAAATCTAAACTGAGATTAGCACATCGATTTATTTGCAAAACTGAATTCCAGATTGGAACTCAAGATAAGGAACATCACAGACTAACAACACGACTGAGGACATCACAAAAAATATTCACCTCCTTAAAACCTTTTTGCAAGTACAAGTGATATAATGAAAAAACCTGAGATTGTACTGATCATAGACCCAGCATCTCACTGTGCAAGGACAGAAAAATCAGTCTAATCCTACAAGTATCTAATTAATGACAATCAATTTTCCTCTTCACTCCTACAACAAAAACAACCTAGCAGCACAACAGGACCCAGAAACGTATTTATAGAACTCTTCAAGTCATTTCAGGTGCAGCTGGCTCAGTTCTTACAGATTTATTCATACACTATTACCAGCACCACCATGAACGGATGCAGCCTAGTGGCTCCTTGAGGATGTTGATGCATGAGGATATAGAGGATTCTATTTACTTTAGTTTTCTGAAATAAATTCTGAATTTGCATCATTTTCTCATATTATAATGTTGGCTCACGTTTCATCAGATACATTCAAAATTTAGTTCTCAATCAAACAATATATACAAAATTAAACAACAATTTATACCAATTTATCTTTGGAACCACTATGCGGAACAAACCTGAAACCTAAATTACAAGAGTCCAAATATATAATCCAAAATCTAATTGTTACACATGTATGAAAATTCAGCAATGTATTTACCACAAATCCATTTCTCCATAAAATGCAATATGCATTAACAGCGTGACTAATATTGTACATTTTCTAAATAAATGTTTAACACTTGTTTGTTGCTATACATATTCCTGAACTATATAAATGAAAAAACACTACTATTAATCAGTGGTGTCTGTGTGTGTGTTGTGGGGATGGGGGCCTATATCCTCTTTTTCAAAATACAGTGCACTCAATTTATAAGACTCACTGACAGAAGAATCAATTGCATATAGTGATCAAATCCACTGGGACAAAATCATTCCTATACTAACTAAAATACTCCACTTGCAAGAATCAACCACTTATAAAAATCAAATCATTTGGGACAGATGAGATTCTTATAAAAGGAATGCACTAGAATAGTCCATAAGGTTTAGCATTTGTGGCCCTACAGAAGTACTGAATTTAAAGGAGGGATGTGGAAAAAAAAGACTCCTGTTGAGATTGAACAGAGTTAGTTCTATCCCAGAGGGTGACATGGGAGATGGCATGAAGACAACTAAGAAAGAAGTGAGGTCTGACTCATTGATAAGAGCAAAGGGGGCAAGGGCAGGGATTGATAAGAAATGAAGCAGAGCTTAAATCAGTTACTTTTTTTTAAAATGTAAGGACACAATGAGTTATTTTAAACCTTGGGAAGATTTTGTTAATTTCCTAAAAGCCCTGGGGGATGGGGGAGGGAGTAGGAGAGGTTTATTACTTTGCATTATTTTTATGACTGACGTAATATTAAGGACTAAATATTTCCCACTGGAAATGCGAAGACGATTACAGGATTGCACTGTTGTGCTCCTCCTAATTAGACATCCTTCACAGTGAAGGAGTAAAACTCCATTTTCTTCTTTTTAATTATACGTGAAACATACCATACATCTATGGCGCTGCCTCGTATCTTGCACTTAAGTCTTCTGGAAGGATGGGCATGAGTAGAACCCACTGGTGCTTAATCATTCCACAGTTGACAACTACCTCCACCATCTCTGCCAGTGAGATGAACAGTGTATTGAAAAATATGCCTAGCATAGGAGAGGAGAGGAGAGGACTGAGGTTGGAGAGCAAGGCGGCACTGAATGAAGATGCTGCAGTTGCCTGTCTCCACATCATGTAGAAATACGCAGCAGATTTGTCATAAACAGAACTTAACTAAGGGTATGTCTACACTACCCGCCGGATCGGCAGGTAGTGATTGAGCTATTGGGGAATCTATCGGGGATCGATTTATCACGTCTAGTGTAGACACGATAAAATCAATCCCTGATCGCTCTGCCGTCGACTCCGGAACTCCACCACGCACAAGAGGCAGAAGCAGAGTCGACGGGGGAGCGGCAGTGGTCGACGCGCCGCCGTCCTCACGGCCAGGTAAATCAACCTAAGATACACCGACTTCAGCTACGCTATTAATACTTATATTAATATTTAGGAAGACACTTGAGTGAAATAGTATTATTGTCTATATATCTCTTTGAAGGTTGTGGTAACCTGTATCTGAACTGTTTAATGGATAAATTATCCTGTGCTAATTGCCATGATGTTTAGGAGAAGGAAAGTTAAGCCTATTTTTTCCTCAGGCCAAAAAGCTGCAGGAAATGTATAAAAACCCTGGGACACGATCCTTCTTCATCTCAGATCTGCTTTGGGTTTGAAGAGGGGGAAACCTTAAGCCATAAGGATTGAGATCCCCAGGCACTGACTGGAGTCACCCTGAATATGGACATTGGACTATAACCTATGGACTATTTATAAAAGGACTTTTGGCAACTACAAGCTCACCTCTGCTATGTATCTGGACCTCAAGAAATTGAACTCAAGCCTGTATGTATATTGATCTTTCAACCAACTCTCTCTCTCTCTCTCTCTTCTTTTTTAATAAATTTTAGTTTAGTTAACAAGAACTGACTATAAGCGTGTATTTTGGGTAAGATATAAGTTATCATTTGATCTGGGTCTGGGGCTTGGTCCTTTGGAATCAGGAGGATTTGGAATAATCTTTTATATGATGAAATATGATTTTCAGAATTTATCATCATATGTTTGACACGTGTGTCTGGATGGAGGCCTGAGGCTGGGTACTTTAAGGGAATTGCGTTGTTTGGACTTCTGAGTAACCAGTGAGGTACTACAGAAGCAGTCTTATGCTGGCTTGGTAAATCTAAGTACTGGAATATCCACCAGCTTTTGGGGTTTGTCTGCCTTGTTCCGCTTGCAGTTCACCCTAATTGAGTGACCTCAGCTGGCTCCCATGGGCAGCATCTTTACAATTTCTTATCTACTTTTGAGTGCTCCTAGCAGAGACAAAGCACACCTAAAAACACTCCCCTCTCTCTCAATCACCACAGGCACAACACTGCCTACACAATTCCAATTCAGCAACTTGTCTAGTCAAGTCTCAAGGTGGAGCTCCTTAACTCCTGTAAACATAGTTTAGATTCACACTGTAACCTTCAGGACATCACCCAAGCTGGATTTAACTTATTTGAACCTCACACATGCACACAAGAAGCCGCCCACCATCGTGCAAATGAAGCAGTCATTCTGCTAATTGTACCTGTCATTGTTGGAAAAATCAGAACCAGAGACATAGATAGGGTTGGCACCCATCCGGGTTTTACCCAGACAGTCTGGTTTTTGGCTTCTGTGTCAGGATACCATTTAGGATTGCCAGGTGCCCAGTTTTCAACCGGAAAGTCTGGTCGAAAAGGGCACCTGGCAGCGTTCAGACTGAACACCAAAAGTCCAGTTACTGCAGGGCAGGGGGAGGCACTGGGTCATTAATCTGCGCCAGCCCCTGTTCAGCCAGGGCCACCTTCTTGTCAGGCTGCAACAGCTCCCCTCCAAGTACCAGAGCAGAGGAAGCACAGCTGGGGAGGGAGGTGGAGATGATACAGTGAGCAATAGGGGTGGGCAAGGGTAGGGGGAGAGGAGCAAGTGATGGGGGCAGGGCGTTGGGGGGAAGAGGCGGAGCAGGGGCAGGGCCTTGGGGAAAGAGGCGGGGCAGTGGTCCAGTTACCAGCAATTAGAAAGGTGCAACCCTACAGATCTGAAAACACTGGGGGACCATGATCAGCTTGTTTACCCTGTAACAACACAGGGATTTTCCTGTAAAAAATACCATATTCAATGGACCACAAATTGCTTAATGCCTCCATTTAAATAGTATATCTCTACTGTATTATTGCCACTGCAGACTCAGACTGTTCTGTTCTCCTTTAAAATGCACGTCATTTGTTGCCACCACAGACAGGGATGTTTTATAGACCAGCAATAACTACAATTTGAAGGATACTGATAAAAAAAGAAGATACTATTAATAGTTAGCTACCAAACTGCCTTTTTCATCCACAGGTCTCAAAGAACTCGATAGTGGAGAGTAAATAGCAGTGTGCTCATTTTATAGATGGAGAAATCGATGCCTAGAGTTTAAATTATCTGTCCACAAATCAGCACGGTCGCAGCTGAGCTGAGAATAAAATCCAGGACCCCAGCCAGAACACCAGATATGGCCAGGGAAATAACATCCTAAATAACAAACATGTAGCAGAGACCTCCAGAAGTTTTACTAAAACATTCTTAGCAATTACTTTCGCACCAGGCATACATACAGCAGAAAGTTTAAACAAAGTAAATGACACATTTTGCAGTGTCCTTATTCCAAAATTACAGGTTCTGTACATTTATTGCATTTATCTAGTCACTTGTGTTTTCATGGCCAGTATTTAAAAAATGGCCTTTTCTCCCACTTCAAAGAATCATCAACAAGTGCAGCTAATACCTGGAAAATTAAATGTATCTTCTACAAGGACTTCTATGACCTTCCCCTGGCTGACTCCTTTCTCCATTTTTCTACCCATGTTACTCCTCCACTGCCTTCTTTGCTGCTTTTGTGCCTTGAGGAAAAGGAGCTGATAAAAACTGCTTCTGTAGGAAGGAACAGGCCTGCAGGAGCCATGTGGTGGCCTGGCTATGTTGTTAATGCCAAACATACACATGACTGGAGCTGCACAGTAATTTAAATTTTCCCAGTCAACGTGGAACACTCCAAATATCTGGTGAGAGCTGAACATAGGCAACAGGCCATGGATAGCATGTGGCACAGAAATGGACTATTTATATTTGTAAGCACACAAGCAATGGTTCCAGAACTTGAACTGGACAATCATTTTCAACAGAATACATTTTTTCTATGCAGTTTTTTTAAATAAAGCACCAATGCACTGTTTTAAATTAACTGAACCACACTCTCTGTAATTCACTTTCCTGTAATTCTTAAACTCCTGACGTTTGTTTCTCTTTTATATGTTCACAGATAAGAACTTTTCTAGTTCTTTTTTGAACACCATTATAGTTTTGGCCTTCACAACATCCCCCAGCAATGAGTTCCACACGTTGACTATGCATTGTGTGAAGAAGTTCTTCCTTTTGTTTGTTTTAAATCTGCTGTGTATTAATTTAATTGGGTGTCTCCCAGTTCTTGTGTAATGTGAAGGGGAAATAACACTTGCTTATTCACTTTCTCCACACCAGTCACGATTTCATTTCCCCTCTTAGTTGTCTCTTTTCCACGCTGAAAAGTCTTTATAAACTCTCCTTAATAATTTTTGTTGCTCTTCTCTGTATCTTTTCCAATTCTAATATATCTTTCTTGAGATGGGGTAACCAAAACTGCATGCAGTATTCAAGGTGTGGGTACACCACGGATTTGCATAGAGGCATTATATTTTCTGTCTTCTTATCTATCCATTTTAAAATGGTTCCTAACATTCTATTAGCTTTTTTGACTGACACTGCACATTGAGCAGATGTTTTCAGAGAAATATCCACAATGAGGACTTCAATAACTCAGACATAGGTTAGGGGTTTGTTATAGAAGTGGATGGGTGAGTTTCTGTGGCCTGCATTGTGCAGGAGGTCAGACTAGATGATCATAATGGTCCCTTCTGACCTTAAAGTCTATGAGTCTATGAGACTCCAAGATCGCTTTCTTAAGTTGTACCAGCTAATTTGGACTCCATTATTTTGTATGTATAGTTGGGATTATGTTTTCCAATGTGCATTACTTTGCATTTATCAACACTGAATTTCATCTGCCAGTTTATTGCCCAGTCACCCAGTAACTAAGTTTTGTGAGATCCCTTTTTATTTAAAAAACAAACATTTACAAATGATAAAAAGACGTTCCTGTTATCTATCCAAGCTCAATATCAAGCTTAAGTTACAGTTCCAAACCCTTTCAGAGATGCATTTGGGAAATATTTTCTACATTTTTCTGGTTGTTTTGGTTGTCTTGGACTCCTGAATATTGAAATAATTCTATTAATAGTTGCAGCCAAAAAAATTACATCAAATAGAAACAAACATTCCCAGCAAGCTGTCGTTGGGGCTAGCAGGGGTAAAGAAAATAGTTATTTGTTCAAATGTTTATCTCAGAACTTGGATGAAGTTTCAGGGGAAACAGTCCAGTGGGACCAAAGAGAGAGAATTATTTTATAGCTTTCTGTAATTTGCCTGGATCCATCCATAATACATCACCAGGGTAAAGTCTTAATTATACAATGAGAAAAAACTACATCCATAAGCATCTTCAATCATTTCCATTTGTTTTTGGAGTGCAGGCAACAGCACTGCTATAAAATAACTAAGAACAAGAAGAGCATTCTGGGTAGATATAAGTAAATAAACATGAGATCATTTCACCTTGTTTCAGAATTGCTGCCACCAATACTGTTGTGGCAGTAAACTATAGGTAGAATGTAATTTAAAAAAAAGTAGTAAATGCAGACTCCCATCATATACTGTAATGTTAAATTATGGTGACCTTCCATATGGAGTCTCGTAACAATTACCTGATTTGTTTGTATGGATCAGCTTAGAACAGGTAACATTTTTCTACAGAAAATAATTTACTAAACAACAGGAAAACTTTATGGTGAAGAAAGCTACAGACTCAGATGAACACCACCCATCTAGGGTGATATGAAATCTCCAAGAGAAGATCACATTCTAAATTTAACATACAATCACCATCATCATGGCACTTAAATAGCACTTTTATCCATGAATCTGAGTAGGCTCATACCAACATAAGACTGATACGAAGGGCTTTTTTGTTTGTTTTTTGTTTTTAATGTCTGAATGTTCAACTGCATTTTTCAATGGGGAGCTAACAGAGGATCTTCTGCACACTGGTGGGTGCCCTCAATTCCAAAGAGATCAGAGTTCAACTCCTGGCTCTGGCACAGGTTGTTTGTTTAACACTCAGCAAGTCACATTCCCTCTGTGACTCAGTTTCTTGTCTACAACATGAGAATAGAAATGTTTCCCTCGCAAGGGTGTTGTGAGAATAAATGCTCAGGAAGAGCACAGATACTGTGGGGATGGAGGCAATGTAAGTACCTAGAAAGACATACCCTGATGCAAGCCCTTCATGTACTAAACTTGCATTTAAATTAAGGGCAGTTTTGTAAGTGAAAGGCTTTCAAGCCCATTCTTTTTTGAAATACAGCACCATCTTAGAGAGAACACTTAAGTACCTTTAATAATACATATGGCAAGCACTTTTCAAATATTCTAGCCACTGAAACAAAATAAGAATGCTGTAGCAATACTAGTGGCATCACTGAATCTTTCAACGGTGTATCATTTGTAGATATAGTGGATTCATTTTTAAGCCACATAGACTATGAACGGGCTGTGAGAAGAATGTATAAAATACAATACAAAATGAACTTTAATAACAAAGAAAGGGAACAGCCCACATTCTGAAGAGTGATAGAGCATTCAAAAATGTACTCCTGGTAACATAAAGCAAAAGAGATAAATAAAACATTCATTGCTTCAGTGAACACGTTAATGTGAGTGAAATATAACACTGCAAGATTTTTTATGGAGCTGCATTCAGGAAGAAATTCTTTCTACAGTTTTAATGTAACGTCACCCTACTGAAACAATACTAAAATCTATATCTATTATTCATCAAAATAAGCAGCAGAAAAAAAAACAGCAACGAAGAAAATCACAAGTGAAGGCTTTCTGGGGACCCTTGTTTGGCAAAAATACAACTCAATTCTTCCTTGAGGTTTCTGATGTTTCTTTTCACCCCTGGTTGTTTTTCTCTTTGCTCTCATTCATTGGCTCAATTTCATAGGTGTGTGTATAAGTGAGGGAGAGTGTGTGTGTATAGACTGTTTACAAGAGTTATGGTAGCAATTCTCAGCAGTCCATTGAGAATTCCAGGAAATGGCCCCTGTTATTTTATTCTAGGTCAATGTCAGCTCATGACAGGCAGTAAAGATCACACAGGACAGCTCACTCAATCGCAAAATCCTGTACTGAGGCCTCAATGGGAGAGAGAAAGCCAGCGAGCTGTGAGTGGGCGGAGTGCCTTCCCAGCACTCTACCAACCACAGCACAAGGAATTATGATAAACACCACTCTGGAAACCAGATACAACAGTACATTGTGTTCTTCTTCTGAAAAACAACCAGACTTCTCCTCACTTAAAGTAAACAGTTAATCCTGTTTATCTTTTTTTTCTTGATGAGCTGTTAACAGAACAATCTTTTCTGCATAGCAAAGTAAAGATTTTTCCCCTAAAATTCATACAGATTTTTTTCCTCCAAAGGGGAAAAAAACCCACACATAATCAAGTATGTAAACTTTCTAGTATCGGCAGGCAGTGAGGAACACCAACCTCTCTTGGCTTAAACTGACTTAACACAATGATGCCAAAAACTGAATAAGACCTTTCCCTCTCTTGCATATTTTATTTTTGGAGTCTCAAACACAGTGTGTTATTTTTCTCATTTAACTACTACTTTTCTGTCATGAACAAGCAAAATTGGTAAAAACTGTTACATACGGTATCTTTGCGGGATAGGTAAATGCTATACTGTATCTATGAGATTCCTTTCTTCCCAAACTTTGATTTAGTCAGGTTTCAGTGGTAGCTGTGTTAGTCAGTTCTTTACAAGAAAGGGGGTGGGGGTGGGAGGGAGAGTGTATTGTATGTAGTTTTCTCACCATGAATTGATAAATTGCTTGCTTTTCCTCTTTTTCACAATACGTGCTAACTGTGTAAATTCGTCCTGTCCCTGATTTTGCATCCTAAGGATGACTAAATAGAAAAACAGCTGGAATTGATTATCTTGTTTTTATGAAGCCACCATGTTATACCTATTAACTACTTATTACTGGTGAGTACTCTTCTGCAGGGTAACTGCTTTTCAGTAGGAAATCCCAACCTCTGACACTAAGAAATTAAAACTGTACAGAAAAATTCAAGATTTAAAAAGTTTTTAAGATCCTAAATCACTAACAGAGTATTTGTTTGGTTTCTTATAATCATAAATATATATGATTTGAAAAAAAATATTTATTTGACTAGTCTTTAGTTTGGGATTTTGGGTTTCCTACGCAGTAGAATGGATGATATCATCAATGGTTCATGGGGGAAAAACCAGACCTCTCATTTTGGGTCTTGGAAAATAAGTACCTGTGAGGCAGATTTTCATATCTTTTATGTTTAAATGTATTAATAAGTTTTAAGCTTACACAATCATTTTGTTACTGATTTGAGCTTTTAAATACTTTTGTATTTAATTTATTTTTTAAACCTCTTGAGAGAAGTATGGAGAACAATGCCTCCCAAAGCTCCTGTGGAACACAAATTCTGCCCCACCCCATTAGGAAACCTGAGGAGTATGTATCTGCAGGGGCAGTCATGGTTCTACCACTCCTTTACTTTTCAGAGAGGCTCTAATGAAGAGGTCCCCAAACTGTGGGTTGCACCCTCTGAGGGGGGGTATGGGGAACACTGAGGGCACACAGCGGGACCCAGGCCAGTCCCCTATGGGGGCCATGGAGGGAGCACCACCCAGCCCTGGTCCGCTCCCAGCTCTGCTCTGGCTAGGGTTGCCAACTTTCTAATTACACAAAATCAAACAGCCTTGCCCCACCCCCATACCGGAGGAACCCTCTTCCAGCAGTCAGGGAGGAGCCATTGATGCCTGAGTTTGTTTGCTGGTCGTGGCTACCGGTGATGGTTTGGAAGAGTTGGGTGCCAGTGGTGCGCTGCACACAGAGCCCGAGGCATTTGTTGCCACTGTTTCCCCCAGGAATTGAAATTAGGGGGGGTGTTCAAATTTACTGGGGTGGGGGTCAGGGCCAATGAAGGGTGAGACTGTGAGGATGAAGGTGGGCTGTATGACACAATAGTAAAAACTGAAAAATATTTCATGGCCATTTTATTAGATTTAACTCATGTTTTAAAATCATCACACAAATTAAAGTTGGCTACTCAAGCCTTCTATGAAGCACTACATTTACATCCTTCTTGGTTTCTTGTTATAATTTTGCACAACTCTGTTAATGAACTTCTTGAATGCAATGTGTTCATCTTTGGTGGCTTCTCGTGTGTCCGGTACTTCCATTCCTTCAACTGATAGGCTCATTAGTTCATTCACATGATCAGGCAGCAGGCGACTTCTTTCAGAACACAAAATTCTATTCAATGATGAAAAAGAACACTCAACTGTAGCTGTTGTGACTGGGAGTAGCAAGAGATGAATTCCTACTTCTTTCATCCCAGGAAACACAGCATAAAGATCGGGTTGAGCCACTAGCGATGATAAAAAAGAAGTTAAAGTCAAATCTTCATTTGTCGTATGATATTCCAGTCTGCGTTCAAATTCTCTATTCTGTCCTGAGCACATGGCAGCCCCATTGCTGGTAGTGCCTCACTCCACTCAACTGTCAATGTTTTATAGGACAGGGATCTGTAAAAGCTACGTAGAGTTTGAGTAGAATCTAGAAGTTGCTTTTGTAGATTTTTAATAATCAAGTCTGTGTACTTTTTCAGTTGTCTTAAACACTTCAATATATTCAATATAAATGCCTTCATTAGTCAACTTCTGGACTAAAGTCTTTGCTTCTTCCAGTACTTTTTCAATGGATAGCTCTCTGATTGTAGCGTTTATTGCTGTACAAAGATCTACTACTGTTGTAGCAGATGCCTGGATGGCATTGTTTAATGACCCAAGTGGTTTAAACAGTAGACTTACAAGTAGGGTGAATACATTTAGGTGTTTGTCCCGTCTCCCGACCGATCTTTGGTTGGGACGCAATTTGTCCCGATATTTTGCTCTGCCGGCAGCACTCGGCTTTTTTTTTCCTCCCTCTGCCAGCAGCATTCGGCTTTTTTTTGTTTTTGCTCCACTGGCAGCATGTGGCCCCCCATGTGTCCCAATATCTTCTTCCTCTCATCTGGTCACCCTACTTACATGAGAGAGAATGGCATTAGTCTTCTCTGAATGTAGTAGCAAAAGTAACCACCAGCCTCACTACTTAGATCCATCCCATCTTGGTAGATACTTTCCTAAGTCAGTAATAATGGCTGGAATAATTTTAACACAACAGCTAAGGATTGCTCATGAGAAAGCCAGAGGGTTTTCCCAGGTTGGACTAATCTGAACTTCAATCCCAGTGTATCTTCTATATTTTCCAAGATATTCAGTCTTTTTGGACTCTTGCTGAAAAAAGAATATAATGAAGACATTAAATTGATAGCTTTTTAAATGTCTTTTGAAGAGTCTGTAACTTGTACTAGTGCTAGTTGGAGTAGATAGCCTCTGTAGTGTGTATAGGAGAGATTAGGGTTACACTTTTCTCTGAGCAAAGCTTGTACTCCACCATGTCTTCCAGAGAAGTTTGCAGCTCCATCAAATGCACAAGCAGTCATCTGTTTGGGATCCAACTGACAAGCATTTAACTCTTCTAAGATGTGGGTTGTCACAGCTGAAGCCAATGTGTCTTCTTTAACTTGAGCATCTAGAAATGCATCTACTGGCCTACCACTGACATCAAGATAGTGTACACAATGACTTAATACTTGATGCCCATTTGCATCAGTGCATTCATTAGCCATGTATGCACATTTTTTGAATGTGGTGAGAGAGTTCTTCACTTTTTCAACTGTTGAGTCTTTCACTGTTGCACGGCATGCTTCTAGCCAGTCAGTTGAGTTTCTTGCAGAAAGATAGTGATCATTTGCTGGTCTTGTTCGGAACCAGTGTTCAACTTCAGGATGAACAAGTGACAAGGCACTTAACATTGGCCTCCAGTTTGTAGTGTGTGGTATCTTTTGCTTAAATAGAAAGTATGATGCCACAGCCATGTTTGTTCCGCACGAGCTGTGATGTGTCTCCAGCATTCTTAACAGCCTCATTAACACTCACCGGTGTTGTCCTTGGTCAGTGGAGACTCAGAGTTCAGAGGTGCTTTCACATGAGTTCACCTCACAGGTGGGGCCAAGAAGGCACCTTGCTTGTTCCTCCAGCTGTTCACTGTTTGTTCTGGCCACTGTTGTTCACTGTGCCACCATTCACTCCATTGCTCTTGTCATGAATAGTTAGTAAAGGGTTAAAGCATAGTACCTGGTGGGCATCTGACCTGAGGACCAATCAGGGAAGAGAATTTGAAACTCCTAGGAGGGAACTTTTCCCTCTGTTTGGGGGGGTCTTTGTCTTTGGCCGTTTGGAGTTCAAGAGACCAGACGAGTTAATCAAGTCCCTACAAGTTCCACCTTTCTGAACTAATTTCTTCTAGTCAAGATAGTGAGTATTAGAAAGATACTTTGTGTCCTTATCTAATAATCCTATGTTTGCAATTCTGTGTATTTGTTATTGATTATTCTTAATTCTGCTTGTACTGGTTGTACTGAGAAAGAGAGAGGATTCTCTCCAGAACTTAGCAAGGTTATACCCTATGAGTGCCCAGCTTGGATTCATAGAGATTCTATATTTTCTTTTGTTCTCTTAATAAATTCTTTTCTTTTCTTTGGACTTGGTTAATTCCTTCCCTTGGGGAAATTCAGGGGAAGGGGAGGGGGAAGTGGGCTGCTTCCCTGTGTGTAGAGATTCAAGGCGTTTGAATCCCGGCACCTCTGTCTCCAGAGCAGGCTGGAGAGAGGGAGGAGGGGGGAGGTTCCTTCTCTGTGAATTGATCTGTGTTCCCAAGGGGGGAAACAGGGGTGTCCCGGCCCACGGAATTGACCGGGTGGTGGCAGCCGAAGGGGAGACCTACCCTAGGATTTTGGGGTGGGGGAAGACATGCGGGTCCTCACTTTGAAACCGCCCAGTTTCAAGTGAGGGTAGAATCTGACATGGTGGCAGCGGAGTTTCGAACCCATTGTTACAAGCAGTTTTTTTCAGCTGGGCTACGCTGAAGGGAGCTATTCTCTTCTTCTAGAGCAGGAAAGCAACCTGACAGAAGAGGGAGTTTACAGTTTCAGCCAGGTTGGCTGGAGGGAATTAAGTTCCAGCAGGCTTTGTTGGAAGCAGTTTTCTTCTGTTTGCTTGAGGCAGCTTGAGGAAAAGGCAAGTTTCAAGCAGTTTTCAGGGTTGGGAGGAGTTTTTTTTCTCTGCTGGCTATGCTGAGGAAAAACTCTTCCCTAGAGGTGTGTCCTTCCTTTGTGATATCAGGTATCACTCAGGATTCCTAAGGTGGGGGGAAGTGCTCGCCAAAGTACATTCCCATCCAACAGGAAAAACAGGTTTGGGGGGGGAAGAGACAAACCCTCCAGCCAGGTTTTTTTTTTTTTTTTCTCCCTGTGTCTTTTGAAAGGATCAGAAGACAGGAGAACACAAATCCCTGAGGAATAGACCAGATTTTTCTCAGGGGTATTGTTAGCAGCAGCCTTTCAGCTGGGCTGCTGGGTACAGCAACTCAGAGCAGAGGGAGACAGAGGAATTTTTTTTTACTCTTTCCCTCTTTCTCAGTACAAACCAGTAACATTACACAAACCACAATTTGCTATACAAAGGATTGATTTCTCTTTCTTTACTCAAGTTATCATAGCCAGGGTTAGGGACTGTCAAACACCACACAGTTCACTGACTGCATAGGGGTGTGGCCAGCACCAGAAGGCACACAACCATGAGTACTGGTGAAACAATTAGCAAACTTGACCTGGCCAGGCTGCAGGCTGAAGAAAAACAAAAAGAACATCAAAGACAGATGGAACTAATTATTGCAGAAAGGGCCAGGGAAGAAGCTAACCACAAGAGGGAGCTGGAGAAACAAGAGGCTGAGCACAAGAGACAAATGGAAATCCTGAGGGAGACCCACCAGCAGGCTCTGGAATTAGCAAAGACTAAGCAGCAGGAGCCAACCAATCCAACCCCTTTTCAACCTACTGATCAACCTTCTCGGAGAAAATTTCCCGCCTACAGGGCAGGGGATGATGTTGAGGCCTTTTTAGAAAACTTTGAGAGGGCCTGTATTGGATACCATCTTCCTAAAGATCAATACATGCTGGAGCTGAGGTCACAGCTCAGCGGACAATTATCCCTGGTGGCAGCTGAAATGCCTAGAGACCTGATGGACGACTTTCCACTGTTCCTAACCAAGGCCAGACTCAGAATGGGCATCACCCCTGATCACGCCCGTCAGCGTTTCAGAGCCCAGAAATGGAAACCAGAGATGTCATTTCCAGAGCACGCTGCTTACCTGGAAAAACACTATTTCTCCTGGATATCAGGATCCAAGGTTAAGGAGCTAGACGACCTACACCTCCTGATATTGATGGAACAGTTCCTAGATGGTGTTCCTGAGAACATTAGACGCTACATCCAAGATGGTAAACCAAAAACTCTCACTGAGGCAGGAGAGATTGGAGCCAGATGGATGGCATCGGTAGACAACACGACAGCTACTGCCAAGGGGAGCGAATCCAACAGGGTACACACCGACACTAAACCCTACCGTCGCGGACCAATCAAACCCACACCTACAACCCACGGACAGTCACACTCTACCTCTTCTTCTACCTCACCAGTCTCCAGTAGACCAACACAAACCGGTGACCCATCAACTGGGCGATGTTTTCAATGCAATGATTTGGGGCATATCAAAGCCAAATGCCCAAAGAACCTAAACCGAGTGCAACTCCTTGCACCTTCACACCAAGGAAAGCCGGACATAGATGTATCTCAAATACCCTTAGAACATAGGGAAACTTTGAGAGTGGACAAAAAGGAGATCATCGCATGGAGAGACACTGCAGCACATGTGTCAGCTATCCACCGAACCTTCGTGGACCCCAAATTCATCAACCAGAAAACCAAAGTGACAATTCGACCCTTCCTGTCAAAACCTGTAACATTACCTACAGTGCGTTTACCTGTCCAGTACAAGGGCTGGTCAGGGAAGTGGACTTTTGCTGTCTATAACAACCATCCGATTCCCATGCTACTGGGGAACGACTTGGCCCGACACATTGAACAGCAAAAAACAGAGGGAGTGGTTACACGCAGCCAAGCCAGACGAGCTGCCGGACCCATCCCTGTTCCTGAGCCATGCACCGGGACCCCGTCTGTGTTACCAGAGACCCAGACAGAGGTGGTGGAACCGGATCCCAGGCCAACACCTACAGCAGCCATAGTACATCCAGTCCCAGAACCGGAACTGGAAGAGCAACCAGCGCCAGCACCGGCGCCAGCGCTTGCAACTCCACCGCCAGAGGGCGCCAACGGGCCTGAACTGGCAGAAGCAGCAAACAACCCTACCCAAGAGGCTCAGCCGGAGCCTGAAATGACACTTTGTGCACCAGCGGGGAGCGGTCCACAGTCAACGGAAACAACCTCATCACCTACATCGCTTCCAGAGGAACTGGTGTCTCCCGCCTCAAGGGAACAGTTCCAGAGAGAGCAGGAAGCTGATGACAGCCTCAAGAAAGCATGGGCGGCGGCACGCAGCAACCCACCGCCTCTCAGCTCTACTACCCGATCCCGGTTCGTTGTGGAGAAAGGACTGTTATACAAGGAATTTCTTTCTGGTGGACACCAGGAGGGCTGGCATCCTCAAAAACGGTTGCTCGTTCCGACCAAGTACCGGGAAAAGCTCTTAAGCTTAGCCCATGATCACCCTAGTGGCCATTCTGGGGTGAAACGAAGCAAAGACAGGTTGGGAAGGTCCTTTGACTGGGAGGGGATGGGCAAGGACGTTGTCAAGTATGTCCGGTCTTGTGAGGTATGCCAAAAGGTAGGAAAACCTCAAGACCAGATCAAGGCCCCTCTCCAACCACTTCCCATAATGGAGGTCCCATTTCAGCGAGTAGCTGTGGATATTATGGGTCCTTTCCCAAAAAAGACCCCCAGAGGAAAACAGTACATACTGACTTTTGTGGACTTTGCTACCAGATGGCCGGAAGCAGTAGCTCTAGGCAACACCAGGGCTAACACTGTGTGCCAGGCCTTAACTGACATTTTTACCAGGGTGGGTTGGCCCTCTGAAATTCTTACAGATTCGGGAACAAATTTCCTATCAGGGACCATGAAAGACCTGTGGGAAACTCATGGGGTGCATCACTTGGTTGCCACCCCGTACCATCACCAAACTAATGGCCTAGTGGAAAGGTTCAATGGAACTTTGGGGGCCATGATCCGCAAATTCGTCAATGAACACTCCAATAATTGGGATCTAGTGTTACAACAGTTGCTGTTTGCCTACAGGGCTGTTCCACATCCGAGTTTAGGATTCTCACCATTCGAGCTGGTGTATGGCCATGAGGTTAAGGGGCCATTACAGCTGGTAAAGCAGCAATGGGAGGGTTTACACCTCCTCCAGGGACTAACATTCTGGACTTTGTAAGCAACCTTCAAAACACCCTCCGAGACTCTTGGGCCCTTGCTCGAGAGAACTTAAGAGATGCTCAAGCGGAGCAAAAGGTCTGGTATGATCGACATGCCAAGGAGCGGTCCTTCAAGGTAGGAGACCAGGTCATGGTCTTGAAGGCGCAACAGGCCCATAAGATGGAGGCGTCCTGGGAAGGACCATACATGGTCCAGGAGCGCCTGGGAGCTGTTACCTACCTCATAACATTCCCTGATTCCTCTTTAAAGCCTAAAGTGTTTCATGTTAACTCTCTAAAGCCCTTTTATCCCAGAGAATTACAGGTCTGTCACTTTACAGTTCAGGAAGGAGATGACACCGAGTGGCCTGAAGGTGTCTACTACGAAGGTAAAAGAAATGGTGGTGTGGAAGAGGTGACCCTCTCCACAACCCTACAACGTCTACAGCGGCAACAGATCAAGGGACTGTGCACTGACTTCGACCCCTTGTTCTCAGCCATCCCAGGACGGACTGAGCAAACCTACCACTCCATTGACACAGGTAATGCTCACCCGATTAGAACACCACCCTACCGGGTGTCACCTCATGCCAAAGTTGCTATTAAACAGGAGATTGACAACATGTTGGAGATGGGTATCATCCGCCCTTCTACCAGTGCATGGGCATCTCCAGTGGTTCTGGTTCCCAAACCAGATGGGGAAATACGCTTTTGTGTGGACTACCGTAAGCTAAATGCTGTAACTCGCCCAGACAACTATCCAATGCCACGCACTGATGAGCTATTGGAAAAGTTGGGACGTGCCCAGTTCATCTCTACCATTGATTTAACCAAGGGATACTGGCAGGTACCACTAGATGAACCCGCCAGGGAAAAATCTGCCTTCATCACCCATGCAGGGGTGTATGAGTTTACTGTGCTTCCGTTCGGACTGCGGAATGCACCTGCCACCTTCCAAAGGCTGGTGGATGGTCTACTAGCATGATTGGAAGACTGTGCAGTTGCATACCTTGATGATGTGGCCATTTTTTCTGATTCATGGCCCGAACACCTAGAACATTTGAAAATGGTTTTAGAGCGCATCAGGCAGGCAGGACTAACTGTTAAGGCCAAAAAGTGTCAAATAGGCCACAACAGAGTGACTTACCTAGGACACCAGGTGGGTCAAGGAACCATCAACCCCCTACAGGCCAAGGTGGAGGCTATCCAACAGTGGCCTGTCCCAAGGTCAAAGAAACAGGTCCAATCCTTCTTAGGTTTGGCCGGATATTACAGGCGATTTGTACCACACTACAGCCAAATCGCTGCCCCACTAACTGATCTGACCAGGAAAACCCAGCCAAATGCAGTTAAGTGGACTGATGAGTGTCAGAAAGCCTTTACCCAGCTTAAGGCGATGCTCATGTCGGACCCTGTATTAAGGGCCCCAGACTTTGACAAACCCTTCCTAGTTACCACCGATGCATCTGAACGTGGGGTAGGAGTGGTACTAATGCAGGAAGGACCGGATCACAACTTCCATCCTGTCGTGTTTCTCAGCAAGAAACTGTCTGAGAGGGAAAGCCACTGGTCCATCAGTGAAAAAGAATGTTACGCCATTGTGTATGCCTTGCAGTTCCAGCTACAAACTGACCATGCTGCGCTACAGTGGCTTCACACCAACAAGGGAAACAACAAGAAACTTCTCCGCTGGAGCTTAGCTCTCCAAGACTTTGACTTTGACATTCAACACATTTCAGGAGCTTCCAACAAAGTTGCTGATGCACTCTCTCGTGAAAGTTTCCCAGAATCAAGTGGCTAAAAACTGTTCTTAATATGGTTTCATGCTTAGTAGTCGATGTAATAGTGCATGTGTTTTATTACTCTGGTTGTTTTACAGTTCTAGGAGGAAATCGCCGCCAGTGGATCCCACTGTGACGATTTGGGGGGCGTGTCATGAATAGTTAGTAAAGGGTTAAAGCATAGTACCTGGTGGGCATCTGACCTGAGGACCAATCAGGGAAGAGAATTTGAAACTCCTAGGAGGGAACTTTTCCCTCTGTTTGGGGGGGTCTTTGTCTTTGGCCGTTTGGAGTTCAAGAGACCAGACGAGTTAATCAAGTCCCTACAAGTTCCACCTTTCTGAACTAATTTCTTCTAGTCAAGATAGTGAGTATTAGAAAGATACTTTGTGTCCTTATCTAATAATCCTATGTTTGCAATTCTGTGTATTTGTTATTGATTATTCTTAATTCTGCTTGTACTGGTTGTACTGAGAAAGAGAGAGGATTCTCTCCAGAACTTAGCAAGGTTATACCCTATGAGTGCCCAGCTTGGATTCATAGAGATTCTATATTTTCTTTTGTTCTCTTAATAAATTCTTTTCTTTTCTTTGGACTTGGTTAATTCCTTCCCTTGGGGAAATTCAGGGGAAGGGGAGGGGGAAGTGGGCTGCTTCCCTGTGTGTAGAGATTCAAGGCGTTTGAATCCCGGCACCTCTGTCTCCAGAGCAGGCTGGAGAGAGGGAGGAGGGGGGAGGTTCCTTCTCTGTGAATTGATCTGTGTTCCCAAGGGGGGAAACAGGGGTGTCCCGGCCCACGGAATTGACCGGGTGGTGGCAGCCGAAGGGGAGACCTACCCTAGGATTTTGGGGTGGGGGAAGACATGCGGGTCCTCACTTTGAAACCGCCCAGTTTCAAGTGAGGGTAGACTCTGACAGCTCTGTTGCCAATGGCCCTGCGCCGTCACCTGCCACTGTGACCTCTGTGAGTTGGTCTCTTGAGGTTGCACTCAGCTCTCAGTGATTTCAACTGAGCGCTCAGTGGGGGAACCTTGTTGCTAGTGCAGACTGGCCGTCTCTTCCACAGAAACACTGTCCCACAGCAGGTCTAAGCACTTAGACATGATTATCAGTGATTTCAGCTGTAGTGGTCACTTAACAAAACAAAAGAACTATTGAGCCTAATCAGCTCTGTCTTTAAACAGTGGAAAGGGGCAGATCAAATAGTACTTGTGACTCAGGCAGACCATCAAGCAAAACACCTGTCCCCACCCTCTCTCTTGATGCCCTCAACCAGCACAGGCTAATTACAGTTCTACTGCCCTTTACTCATACAATAAAAACAACAACATTTCATTACACACACACACACACACACACACCCCGCATTCAAGTGATTTGTAACCCAGCCTCAGCCAAAATCTATCACTTGGGCAACACAGCTCTGTTTGCTGGATACCTAGGCAGATAAGGTCCGAATATAAATACAGTCTGGTCCTGAAGCCTTTCCCCCCTGCCCCTAGCTCATGACTAGCTGTCAGGGAGAGCTCATTTAGACTTTGCTTACAAATCGTAATTTGAAATTATTAGGTTGGCCAACATCACTGAAACGAATGCACTGACACGTTCATAAAAACAAAAGCTGTATAAGGAAGCTAGTCTATGTTCATACTTTTCAAATCTATTATACTTTTTCAGATACACATATTTTATCATACACTGTATATGCTTTTAAAGTGTGTATTAATGTTTCAATTTCAATTCAAATTTACAAACAATCACTAAATTGGCAACACTGGGGGTGGGGGTGTTGGGGAAATTCAGGGGAGGTGTAGGGAAATCCCTGCTTGTTGTGACTTGCCTGGATGGCTCGGAAGCTGGGCGGAGGGCAGACTCCACCAGGAGAGCCCTGTGGCAGATGTTCGGGTCCTTCTGGGTGCAGGAACAAAAGTTTTTGCACATCTGGCACTGCTCCTTAACGTGTGACTCCCCCAGGCACTTAAGGCAGCTGCTGTGAGGGGTCACTCACAGGCATAAGCCTGCTGCAGTCCGAGCAGGGCTTGAACCCGGGAGACTGGGGCATGCCTCGCCTGGGACAAAGTCCTGCTGGGACCCTAACTACTAACTAATTCACACTTAACAACTACTTAAGACTAACAAAGCAAACTAAATACAACGGCCTTAAGGCACAAAGTTCAAAATGGTAGACAACCGCTAGCTCTTGCCAAGCTAGAGAGGCGCTCTGACTGACCAACACAGGTGGTAAAAAGAAACTGAGACGCCGTAGGGCCGGTGGCACCTGATATACCACAGCATGAGCGCGGCACTCCAGAGGGTGCCACAGCCGGCCCTATGGATACTGCTAAGGCAAAAATCTCTGACAGCCGCGCACGTGGGCGTGCGCACACCTAAAATGGAATCGACATGAGCAAGCACTTGAGGAAGAATAAGTAAATGCTTTCAGTCTATATAGAACAAGGCACATGATGGATAAGTTCTAAATGTCACCCTGTTGGAAGTTCTATTGCACTCCTTTGAACACCATGCAGAAGGCTAATAGCCCCTTGTCCCATTTTAATTTATAATAAGGCTACATTTACATCAGGGGTGGGCAAACTTCTTGGCACGAGGGCCACATCAGGGTTGCAAAACTGTATGTAGGGCTGGGTAGGGAGGGCTGGGCCTCCCCAAACAGCCTGGCCCTGCCCCCTCCCACTTCTCCCCCCCCAGAACCCCTGACCCCTCCGTTGCCCCCTGCTCCTTGTCCCCTGAGCGCCCCCTCCCAGGACCTCCGCCCCTAACCATTCCCCGGGACCCCACCCCTCTGCTCCCTCTCCTCTGACTGCCCCACCCCCTATCCACACCCTGACAGGCCTCCTGGGACCCCGCCCCCTATCCAACCCCCCCGCTCCCTGTCCCGACTGCCCCGCCCCCTTTCCACCCCCTACCTCCTGACAGGCCCCGTGGGACTCCACCCCCCCATCCAACCCCCCTACTCCCTGTCCCTTGACTGCCCCGCCCCCTATCCACACCCCCTCCCGCTGACAGGCCCCCTGGGACTCCCACGCCTATCCAACCCCCCGTTCCCCATCCCCTGAGCGCCCCACCCAGAACCTCCACCCCATCCAACCGCCCCCTGCTCCCTGTTCCCTGACTGCTGCCCAGTACTCCCTGCCCCTTATCCAACCCCCCCGCTCCCCATCCCCTTATCATGCCGCTCAGAGCAGCAGGAGCTCGCAGCCCTGCCGCCCAGCTGGAGCCAGCCATGCCGCCGCACTGCCCAGCAGGAGTGGCAGACCAGAGCATTGGCGGCGCAGCACGCTGAGGCTGCAGGGGAGGGGGTACAGCTGGGGAGGGGCTGGGGGCTAACCTCCCCAGCTGGGAGCTAAGGGGCCGGGCAGGACGGTCCCGAGGGCCGGATGTGGCCCGCGGGCCATAGTTTGCCCACCTCTGATGTACATAGTGCCTTTCATCCCAAAAAACTCTCGAAGCACTTGAAAAAACTAACTGCATAATGGATACAGATTCAGATTTTCTGCTCTCCCTACATAAACAGAATTTCCTCGAAAGCAATGAGAATCCATTTATCTACCACTGAAACACAGCATCTGTTTAATACTTCAAGACAGTCTAAGACAGTGGCTCTCAACCTTTCCAGACTATTGTACCCCTTTCAGGAGTCTGATTTGTCTTGTGTACGCCAAGTTCCACTTCACTTAAAAATGACCTGCTTACAAAATCAGACATAAAAATACAGAAGTGTCACAGCACACTATTACTGAAAAATTGCTTGCTTTCTCATTTTTACCATATAATTATAAAATAAATCAATTGGAATATAAATATTGTACTTACATTTCAGCGTACCGTATATAAAGTAGTATAAACAAGTCATTGTCTGTATGAAATTATAGTTTGTACTGACTTCGCTAGTGCTTTTCATATAGCCTGATGTAAAACTAGGCAAATATCTAGATGAGATGACATACCACCTGGAAGACCTCTGCGTACCCCCAGTGGAGAACCACTGCTCTAAGAGAAAAAGAGCACCACGTCTTTCAAAACTACAGGACCAATTTAGATAGACAGAAGGTAATAATGAAAATTAGAATTGGATGACGGCACTTAATTAAATATCTACTGATGGCAAAAGTGATGATTTAATATTTCATGGCACAAATGGAAGACTCGTGGAAGATTTTGTGCTTTATCCAAAAGAGTTCCTACACTTGAATATCATTCTATCATAATGCTGGTGTTCTTAGCTCTGGCTCGACTCAGCCTTCATTCAGAAGGAAGAGAATCACCAGCAACATTTCCTGTAGCACTTGGGTTTTTGTTGGAGGTCTCCCATCCAAGTACTGACCAGGCCCGGCCAGTCAAGCATGAGATCTGACAACATCAAAGTCAAGATAGTAGCATACATTTTGTCTTTAAAGGTTCCATTTCCTACTCATAATGCTTACTACTGTTACCCTCATTGTCTCTCTCTTGTTTCCTCTTATTCTTTGTTACATTCCCTTGTTATTACTTGTTTTAAATTAGACTGTGAGCTCTTCAGGGCAGGGAGCATGTCCTCCTGTGTGTTTGTGTAGTAGCTGACAAAACAGGGCTCTAATTCTGATGGGCATTATTGCCTTACAAAAAGTAAATAAAAATCATGGCCTACAAGAATGAAGCTGCTTAGATGTCAATTACTTATACTTAGCCCACTGAATAATATGTGATAGGGCTAGTGCTTGTATCCCCAGAAGAGAGAAAATACTGTCAGCCTTACAGCATCTCCATACTTCTCTCTGGGGTTCTCCACTAAATAGAAGTTCTTTCTGTTGAATGTAGGAATGGCTCTCAAACCCTGTTGCCTGGACAACTCTTCGACCATGGATCCGTTCCTAGTGGTCCACAGAATTAAACAATTTGTGAACCAACAAGTGAGATTTTGACAGGGCAGATGTTCCTTGAAGGGAGAGCTTTCTTATGGGTCTATATAATAGAAGGCTGGAGAGACACTGACAGGTAGATGTGATGAGTTATTGCTCAAAATACTGGTCATACATTGTTTGAATGTGTTATCTGTTGCCTTCAATACTAAGTAAATAGCATTATTTGTATTGCCAGACACTTTCAATTTTTACATCATCCCATACTGTCTATGTATTCACACATGCAGAAATACAAGGACTGAAAGTTCCTAAATGAAAAGGGAAACAACATTCTAAAACAAATATACATAAAGACAAAAAATTAAATGTTATTCATGAGATCAGAAGACAAAATGTCAGTATTTTTAATAACAGATTTGTTAATGTTCACACTTACCCCCTCTGATACAAAATAGGTCATGAAAGAAGCATCACCAGAGAACCCTGGGCTCTAACTAACTTCTCTCAAATGTTGTCCTTTCTCACTCATCCAATTTATTTTAAGTTCAGTTTTCACAGGTTTATATATGGTTCCTTTGAGCAACTGGTGATTGATCATATGCCTGGAGCCATGCTGTAAGAGTGGGTGTCCATGACTTTGAGAAGAATCAAGTTTCAGTTGGAAGCACAGTGCCTGGCATGGAAGCGATGTGCAGCTCAATCAACACAACTAGCCAAATGGCTCTGTGCCATTGTGGTAAACGTTGTTCTTCCCGAACTGGCCTATGGAGTCACTTGAAGACCCAATTAGTACAAACTGTGCTTCTTGTCCTCATCTTTGAAACTGAGGTGACTAGCATTGTCATCATCATCTATGGTGCCTAAGCACAGTACATTGCAAAAGGTAGTAGGAGAAAATAAATACATTTGTGCTTATCTAATAATGTATCTCCTCTGAATGTCCAGGTTCACCATCTGATGTGCAGACGTGAATGAAGGACTGAGTGATGACTTGACCCCACCACCTCAGAACCTAGCCAGCAATTAGAGCTGGACGGGAAACCACTTTCCCATCCTGTGAACATTTTCAAGATTTTGAAAAATACTCCACCTTGAATCAGGATGAAAAGTCAAAATCTCAAATATGTCTGTGAACCAAAAATCCAAAGAATGTTTCAAATCAATGTTTCAGGTAAATCAAACGTTTTGTTGTGATCACTTCTAAATGTTTGTTTTGATTTTGACCTTTTAACTTATTTCTTTATTTAATTATTATTATTATTATTATTCAGCTATGTAGCAAGGAGGCATGGCCTCCCTCAGAGGCAGACGCAGAGGGGACGCCACAAGCTGCCTGGTGGGTGGAACTAGGCGGGCCATGCCCTACACACCGGAAGCAGAGGGGCGAGACAGGAAGAGGAAGTATAAAAGGCCGGCCCAGCAGCTCGGTCGAGAGGGAGCTGCTGAAGGAGACACACGTTTCTTCCCTGCTGCTGGAGTAGGACGCCAAGGAGAACCATTGCTGCCCTGAGGACCAGCCTGAGCTTCCAGAGACCCCTGCCATTTCCAATGCTGAGAAGCTGCTACCGCTACCCTGGGCAGAGATGCACTGGATTTGGGTGGGCCCACATCCCCCCGACACCCCACCCCTGGGATGGCAGTATTCCCCCTCCTTAGGCCAGGCGGCCTGCACTCCTCAGGCATCCTCGCCAGAGCTCCAAAGACTGTACTGGTCCTCATCCCCACGCCAGAGCCCCAAAGACTGTACTTGGCACTCCCCTCTCCTGGAGCCCTTAGATTGAGTGGATAAACTGCTACAGTTCTGCCTGACTGCAGGCCAGAGCCTTGACTGCTTGCCAACCTGCCCTGCTTAAAGGTTGGGCAAATAAACTACTACCGCTCTGCTGGTTGCAGGCCAGAGCCCAGACTGTTTACGGCCCTACCCTGCTTGAAGGCCGGGCCCATTGAGAATCGCTAGTTCCCCCCTTTGTCTTTTCTTAGCAGACCAAACTGCCAGGACACGTGGCCTCCCTCAGACGCGAAGGGATGACCACACCAGCTTACATGCTATCAAACCAAAAAATGGTTTTGAACCAGTATTCTGACCATTTCAAAACTTGTTTTTCCCAAAAAAATCAAAAAGGGAAACTAAAACAGACCTTTCCTGCAGAAAGTTAAATCAGCATTTTTGATGGGAAAATGTTTTAAGCAAAAAAATTCCTAACTAGCTCTACCAGCAATAGTTTTTCCAATGCTGCGATACATTAAATAAACTCATCAACATGAAAGTATGTAGGATTTTTTTTTCCCTAAGAGTATTACTGGCCAACATGTCCAAGACTAATTAAAGGAAAAATACCTAGCTATCCAGAGTGTGAGTGTATGTACATAAAAAATAGCAAGCCTGGCTATTAAGAGAAAAGAACTTACTAGATAAAAAAAAAATCTCCTCCTTTCTGTCCCTCATATGCAGGAAATTATTACTAATTTTTTAAAAGCTGTAAAAATGTAAGGAAAGGCCCAATAAAGCTAATGTAAGTATGTAAAAAATTTAGGTGAGAGAATTATATGAATTAAAGGTGCACTTCTGGAGTAAGGTGCACTCCCTGGCTACCAAAATAAATAAATAAACAAACAAATCATATTAAAGCATAGGAAAGGCAAAACCCAGATATGTACAAAATTAAACTTTAAGGTCAGAAGAGGGAAAAGCTTACACTCTACAGAAAAATCAAGCAGTCAAAAGACTGCATGAGAGCATGCCTGGAGGCATAACGTAAATGGCTGTGTTCCCATATGTGCAGAACCAGTCTCAGTATCTGACAATTCTGGTCCCAGGCCCCTAGTCTGCAAATAATTGCACATGGGCAGACTGCTGTGTACACCCACTGAAGTCAATGGGGCTCTGCATGAGAGCAGCAGCCTTCCTGAATGCTGTCAACTGCAGGATCGGGGTCCAAGTTTGTACAGAAGAAGGAAAACCCCATAGTCTATGACTATGAGAGAGACTTCCATGATAGCCTCTTTCTCTTCTCCATCACACCATCTAACATGTCTGCACGGGAAGAAAAAGTCCTGGCTTTGAACAAGAGCTGAAGGATCAGAGCAGGCTATAACAATTTTATTTAAGGATTGTTTATTTTATTCTATTATTTGAATATATGGTTCAATGGTGGTTTGTATGCACTTCTAATTTAAAAAAAAAATAGAATTTCCTGGGTGGAAGGAGGGTAGTAACTTCAGATCACCCTTGTTTTTAATTTGAAAAAAAATGACAGGCGTGTAATAGAGGTTTTTGGTTTTTTTTTTAAACCAGTTACTCAGATATGTGGTCTTCTAGGCAACCCCATGAAATATGACGCAAATGTCCCCCACACAGAACTGTATTCTATTGGTATTAACATTTAATTCCACGCAAACCTTCCTTTCCAGACCACAAAGCATTTACATTTTAAGCACACAGCCAGTTGTTTATTATCATTTAGACTTAATTTCTTAACCCAAGTAGGGAACTATGAACGCACAAAAAGCTTTCTGTTTCCGTGATAAGAGATGGGTTGCACGCCAAATGGTAAGCAAGGGATTGAAAAGTTAAGGGTAATATTTTCCTCTGAACTTGCCCTGATGTGACTGGAGAAAGAAGACCCCCAGGAAAAGAACTGGAGTTTAAGACAGAGTCTGAGAGATAGTGGGAACACTGCAGCTTAGAAACACTAGTATTTTCCAACTTGTCAGAGGAATCAATGCTGACAAGAAGTATATACTGTGTGGCCACTGTTTACAAATAATTAACTTGCTTGTATTCCTAAGAATTGTCAATAGCAAAAAAGCCAATGATGTTTTTTGAGGGTGAGCACATGTAACTGGGAGCAGCTGATTTTGAATCAAAATTAGACACTGAAGGAGCATTTTAGGCAGTACTAAACTAGTTAGGATTTATAACACCTCCCCCCCTCAATAACCACTACACGACACACATTTTTCAACACTCCACCCCGTGGCTCCAGGCTACATACTGAACACTTTGTACATTCTGTTCCCAAATTTCAATATTTATTGACAATTAAAGCTTCCTGGTATTTCTTGTCTCTTCACTCTGCAGGTTGGGTTTCAATTCCACAGCCTGGATTTTATATATTAAACTCCCTTTTGTGGAGTTATCAATAATACTTATCCTTCATCATTACTGTATGGTCCAATGAGTGATTATAAGAATTTTTTGTACAAGTAAATGGTATTTCTCTAACAGACGAGTTAATTTTCCAGCTACAATACATGAGTTAGTCAGATACTACGGTGAGGAGAGTAGTATAAGAACCTAAATAGAACAGAACAGTTTTATTTATGTCACTTTTACTGAGTATCAGAAAATTTTAAGCACCAACAAAGGTTTTCCTGGGGTTCCTGTTAGCTTCCCTACTGTGTACGCCATTTCCCTTAGTATAAAAACCAATAATCACCAGGAGGGAGATGAGAGATATCTGGCTGGAACTATATTGTAATGAAGTCAATGGTAGTTGCATATGCTCAGCATCTCCAAAAAATCAGGCCACTTATTTAAGTGCCTAGATAGGGCATTGGTGCCTAACGGCAGACACCCATATTTGAAAAGAAACCCTCACCTCCAGTCTTCATTTTCTCTATCTACAAAATAACACCAGCAACTTGTCTACCTCCTGGGGCTTTGTGAGACTTAATTTCATGTTTGTAAAAGCCTTGGGAGATCTCCAGATGGAAGGTACCATTATAATTGCAAAGTATTATCATCACGAAAAGCATGGTAGGCATCTTCCTGTTTCAGAGTTCCTCAGCTGAGGAGGTCTGCTCCTCACCAACTGAAGTTGATGAAAGGACAGGCTGAGACTGTCCCTATCTCAAACAGCACCATGTACAGTGGCTGAGATTTCTGGCATAAGAGGCACAGAATATGTTGCATAATCTCACCACAGGAGGCAAATTTATTTGATTTCTCTTTAGCCTTCTCTAATTTTTACCCCTCAAGGTGCCTAACTAAACTGAGACAAGCCAGTCAAAAAGTAAGAACTGGAAAGTAAAGTCACTTGTCCTGTTCACTCTGTCTGAGAGTGAAATTAGAGATGCTAACAGGAGTCACAAGGCAACCTCAACAAATTTTGCAAATCCTTGAGAATGCACATGTACACTGCAAATACCCAGTCACAGAACTTAGAAGTGATAAACTGATACCTTATACAGTTTATTCAGCTTATACAGAAAAGGTTACTGAGCATCCTACGAAGTTGGGCACTTCAATTAGATTGTCACTACTTCAGAATACAACACAACAGGTTCCAGATCCTTTCCTGAACTCTGTACATGACACTTGTACAGGAAAGTGAAGGCTGTTGTTTGGAAATGCATGAATTAAATCATAAGGTTCCATGTCCCATCACTTATTTAACCTGCATGAGATAAATATCACACATGGTAAACACTTTGCAGAATATACCAGGCACTGATAAAGTCAAGCTCTGGAATACCTTGGGTGTAGAAAGCCCATAAGCAGCTTAAGAATTCAAGGTGGCTGCACTGGAAGTAGCAGCAGCACCTAGGGTGACCAGACAGCAAATGTGAAAAATCAGGACGGGGTGAGGGGTAATAGGAAGCTATATAAGAAAAAGACCCCGAAATCAGGACTGTCCCTATAAAATTGGGACATCTGGTCACCCTAGCAGCAGACCAAATGCAAGCGGGTTTCTCCCTGGCATGCGGAGGGTGCAGGATGCATCAAGGACTCAGACAGTATATATGCACATGGCACAAGTCAACTTAACCAAAACCTCACATGGGGGAAGAGGTAGCAGTCAAGATCTGCTACTTCACCCATACTGTATAGTAGCTATAGAGCAGCATCACATATACAGTGCTTAATTTGTGCCAGCGCTTGTCAGGGCTGAGCCCCGGCACCTCTGGGCTTGCTGCATGTTATGAATGTAAAAAAATTGCTTGAGCCCCAGCACCTCTTTCATTACAAATTAAGCACTGCACGTATATACTACGATTCTATCCCTTATCTCTGCAATATTTTAGCATAGAGCATATGACTTCCACACAGGCTTTACTCCATCTGCAGGTTTTAGACAATAATTGTTTCAGAGGTCGGACAATACCGCTACAGCAGCCAGAGGCAGCCTCACCAACCTGTCCTTGCAGCTGCTTTATATCATATCTTTGAAATCAAATCAAGATACAGAATGATTTTGATGAAGGCAAAGTACAGTATGCAAGTAACATGCAGAAAAGTATAACATGAAAAAGAAATGTGCTAAGTCATTCTTATTAGTTTTATACAGTCACGTATTGTCAGAGGCAAGACTGGCTAAAGAGAAAAAAAGTCACAAATCTAAAGCTTATAGACAGAAAGCTTTGGCTGCCTAGGCTTCCAGAAGCTAGAAGATTTGGTATGCTTTCTGAATCAATTTTTCCATTAGAAACCACTATTTGTGTGCTGTTTAAAAAAATGCTCTGGGCTGAAACTTAGCTTAGAAAATCTCAGCACACAACAAAACTTTTTTATATTCTTTATAAAATTCTGGTTGAGTCATGAAAAAAATAATATTAACCTTCTCTTTTTCTCACAAAATAAATGTAAAGATTAGATTCAATTTAAAAAAAAAAAGCTGTTTCTGCTCAGATGCATTTTTATGCTGGTGTAAATTTCAACACAATTCTGCTTTTCAATAACAGAAGATTGTTGAAGTATATAACTAAGCTAAAGTAACTTAGTTTGTAAACTCCTTTGGTGCAAAGATGGTTTTTAGCTCTGTGTTTGTACAAGACTAGGGCTCCTAGGTGCTATGGTAATACAAATAAACAAACATTTTTTCTATTAAATCATACAATTTCGTATTTAATATTTTTTTTAAAACTGCTCTGCTCTGCCTGAGCAGCAAGATTTTGCCCTGAGTGCTTCTTGTCAATCTTTTTTTAAAATCTACATAACTCACTTTAATCTTACAGACCATAACAAATCTATTTATGGGCCATAATGACCTTTGGGATCCATGATCGACAAATGTAGAGAAATTTTAGTGGGTCTTTGGACAATTACCTGCATCAGCTCCAAAACACCCATGTCAGTCCACAGTACAAATGGGACCCTGACATTGACCTTTTACACCTCCACAGTTCAAAGGCAGAGAAACCAAACCTAATATTGTATTAATGATGAGGTGGGAGACAGACTTTCCTCCAAACATCGTAGAAACTAAATGGTGCAAGGCTTGTCTGTGTACTCAGACTTTTGGTGAAAGAAGGTGTTATGCTCTTAAATTTAACTTTGGTTTTGGTTGGGAACGTTGGTTTGCCACTTGTGTTCTTCTATGTGAGTTGTACATTTGGGGAATATCCTTTTATACAGCTGATGGTATGTAGTATAAATGTTAAAAACAATTGCATTTTAATTGTAAAATTTCCCAGAGATTTAGGGAATGGGCCAGTTTAAAAAACAAAACAGAACCCAAAAACCTTTATATCTAAATAAATGGCAGAAATTCAACAAAACCCAGGAAAATCCCATCTCTGAGATAAAAATCATGTAAAGTTTCTCTGTTTTTAAGCTGTTTTGAAGTCAATTTAGTTTTCCCAGCATACAGTACATAGACAGGAATTTGTGCCACGCACACATATATACAGCCTAACTCCCCTTCTTAAAAGACCTCCACAAATGAAAGTCAGGCTGCAGCTTCTGTTAAAAGTTGTGTCTAAGCCTCATCCACGATATGCTAGCCCATTTTATTTATTTATATTTTCAGGATGGTTTGCTGAATTTATACAACTCCTTAGCTAAAATTTAGGTATTTTTCAGAGTTCTATTTCACTGCCTCTCAATTGTATTCCTGTAGGGAAGTTTTACTAAAAGTAGTAGTCTATAGTAACACCAAATTGTTGAGGGCTAGCATCTTGACATATACCACAATGACAAGTTATAGTGTTCAGTCAAACTGGATAAGCTGTACAGTTTCCACTTCTCACATAGACAACTATCTGCTAGTGAAGGGAAAGAATAGAGGCTATTTCCAAGTAATGTACTTAATGAGAAAGCCCACCAATTAAAAGGTTTCTTTTACCATTTTACTGGTAGTTAAGATACTACCAGTATCTTCTCTATGCTTATAATGGAGAATTAGTGCTAGAACCAGTATCATCTTACCTATCAATAGGAGGTGAGGTAAAACAAAACAAAAAAGTTAACTGTCCACAGGACACAAGTCTTCAGACGGTGGGGCCAATGCCAAATTCAGGCCAGAGTGATGTCAAGACTGTCTATGTTATGAAACCTATAAGCTTTACTAGGTTTTAGTACAGATTCCTGCAGAATGAGAAATTCTCAATACAAGAGTGCCTCAGGTAAATATTTATGGAAAAATAAATTGTAAAATATTTCCCTCCATAAAGGTAGCTGGTAAAAACACAATGCTAGAGACATACTTATAACACTAAACTTCAAAAAGGCAGATATAGTCTGTATCTACTCTCCTCCCCACCTGACAAAGACTCCCAATTTTACAGTTATTGGGAAACTATGCTTTTTCACCCCCAATACAATATTATTGTTTCATTATTTGCAGCTAAAGATAGTATTAACATGGATCTGATTACCACAGGGTATGCATTCTGAATGGACTGAAATAAAAGCAGTTATTTTTGGCCTATGTACATGTGCAGTTAGATTTAACAGGAGGAAGGAAAAATATGTGCAAGAACAAACTAAGTAACATATCAGGGGTGTTTCCTAAACCACTCTATGAATTCCAATAGTCTTTGAGATTTGTTTCTAGATATACATTTTATAACATGTTTAATGGTTACAGTATTCTACAAAATACGAAAGGCTTAAAAACTTAAACACGTCTGAACATTCCTTCTAATAAATGAAATAGCCTATTTCTTGTGGGGTTGAAGGGAGTGCCCAGATTTGATTGACTGGGATTGCGTTATGTGGGAAACGAATGACAGCGCTGATTTTATTTGTGGAGATAAAAATCAATTAATTGGTGTCAGGGGACAGAGCTGAACTTCAGAGAGGGGACTGAAGTTGTGGCAATGTACATAAATAGTCATGGCTTTAGGCCATTACACTACTTTTTTTCCTGGGTGTGGTCCTTTGCTGTATGTCAATGAATTATCAAGCCCTGATTTAAAGGGCTCTCTTAAAGGACAGACTCAAAATTTGACTCTGCTTCCTTTATCTTTCCTCATCCCCCCTGTACAGTGGTGGTTTGTTCTATAATTGCTTAATTGTGTGTAGTGGTGGGTTTTTCCCTCTTCAGAAACAAATCTCCAACATTATTTCTTTAGTTCAAAGCACTGACCAGCATTTATGAGCAACCCTGAAATAACAGGCCTACATGAGTGATTGGCTTTTATTATGGAAAGAGATTTTATTTTTAAACCTCTAAGGATTTATTGAAGGAGGAGACATAGTGACCCCTATGCTAAGCTTAACTGAATGGTGGTCTATGCTGAAAATCTACATCAGCATAGCTTCGTCTCTCAGGGATGTGAACAGTGTAGACAGCGCTAGGTCGAAAGAAGAATTCTTCCATTGACCTAGCTACCTTCTCTCAGGGAGTGGATTAACTACAGTGATGGGAGAACCCCTCCGTTGCTGTAGTGATTGTGTACACATGAAGCGCTCCAGCTGTGCAGCTGTAGTGTTTTAAGTGTAGACATAGCCTGACACTCTCCCTTACCAAAAAAAAAAAAAATATCAAAATGATTTTTAAAATCATGGTGCTTCTCTTGGCAGTATCTTTAAACTCTCAATATTTATCTCTAGTATAGTTGTGTTAGCAGTCCTTCGCACTGTTAATATAACAATAGAAAATGAAGAATCATGTAATTGTACCAAGGAGGCAAAAATTTAAAAAATGACTGTGTTCTCAAAAATCAGCATCTGTTTGTCCAGCCATAAAGAATTATAGCTTGCTTCTAGCTTTAAATTACCTTAATGGTAATAATCATAAACATTTCTAATAGTATTTTAAACTGGGTCTTGTGAGGTTTTTGAACGTGGAACTGAATGTACTGCCAGCTAGGGCTTCACCAGCCATGGTTGTAAAAAGTAATTTTTCAATTTGACATTAGCTTGTTTACTGACATGCGTGTAGTCTGTGCTTGGATATTCAGTAAAGGGGAACAGTAATGATCTGAGAAAACATTATTACTAAAATATGTGAACTAATTAGTCATTTCACTTTTTATTGCTGGGTTTTTAAAACATAAGTAACTTTTAATGCATGCAAATTTATTTAGATCATTTAGCATTCTGATGTATTATGTAATGTGCCCATCACTGTGGTATCTAGGCCTCATATGCACAATTAAAAAAAAGACACAGTCATCAAAGATATACTGTAGACTCCATCATATCAGAAGATCTAGCTGCATTCTTAGGTGAGGTTGTACTCCTTTATTAGTTTCCTTGCAGAAACACAGTAAGTTGCATACCCAGAATATTTCACATTTTTCTAATGTAGGAGATTTTCACATTTTAAAATATCTAATTTTGGCAACAATTTAAAAATAATCACCCTAGAAAACAATTCAAGATTTTGGTATTAATTGAATTTCATGATCTCTGATACATCAAACTGGAAAGATTCAATTTCTCACATCATGCATCAGAAAGAAGCAACAACCAAGCTGCAAAAGTTCTGGCACAAATAGAATGAAAAATAAATGCATATATATGTAAACAGTGTATTTTTTATATATATACATATATATACATATACATATATATACATATACACATATATACACATATACACACACACACACACTGTTTACATCTTCAAAGTGTGGGGGTTAAAGTGGACTTTTCTGCATTTACCTGAAGTCCCAAGGACTGAAATAGATTGAGTAAGGAGAAGACTGCTAGTTCAACCTCCTGATACGACCGCCCTGTGGGCAGCTAATTGTCTAGGTAAGGAAATATTGGGTTGCCTTGTTGGCACAAGTGTGCTACTACCACAGCCAGGACCTCTGTAAAGACTCGAGGCTGTTGATAAGCTGAAAGGAAGCACTCCATATTGGAAGTGCTCTAGGCCCCCGGTAAACAGCAGAAATCGCCTATGAGCTGGGTGAATAGGGAAATAGGAGTCCTTCAAATAGAGAGTTACAAAGCAGTCACCTTTATTCAGGGAGGGGATTATAGCAGCTAGAGTAGTCATCCTGAATCATGAGTGGTGGATGAAGACACAGTCATCTTAGAACCAGGATAGGTCTCCAGCCCCGATTCCTTTTGGGAACTAGGGAATATTTGGAATAAAAGCTTTTCCTCCTGTGTTGACAAGCAACAGGCTCTATTACCCTTCAGTGGGTAAGGAAGTCCACCTCTTGTTTGAGGATCCTCTCAGGAAGGGGGGTTTTGGAGAAGAGGTAGACAGGAATTCGATCATATAGCTGATTGAAATGATGTCAAGATCCATTTGTCTAAAGTGATATGCTGCCACATCAGAAGAAAATGGGCCTGGAGGCCATCGAAGGGGAGTGGGGAAACTGGTTGGGTGTGGGCTGGCTGATGGCTCTTGAGCATCCTGTCAAAATGGTGGTGATGCATTGTGTCTGGAATTTCCTTGCAGGCTCAAAGGCCCTCTGAAGATAGAAGGGCTGAGGCAGTTTACAAAATTTCCATGGGTATATATTCCCAAGGACAGTGGCGGGAGAGTGCTTGAGGGAGTGAAGTGACTCATCAGTCTTTTCACTAAACAGATTGTTAGAGTCCTGCGCAGATACAAAATTTGTATCCCCATCTGATCTGCAAAAATGATACATGGTATCTGCAGATTTGCAGGGCTTTAGATATAAAATTTGGATCCGCATCCATCTGCGATCCACAAAAATGGTCCGCAGATGTCCACATCCGATTTGCAGGTCTCTACAGATTGTTATCCTTAAAGAAGAGATCTTCAACTGTCACTTGGACCTCCCTGGGGAACCCCAATGACTGCAACCAAGAGGCCCACCTCATAACCAAGACGACATCATGGAGCATGAAGCCACATCCACTGCTTCAAGTGATGCCTGGAAGAATGATCTGGAATTGGAAGTCCACATTCCCGCAGTAGTTTAATGGCAAACTCTGAGAGCTTGTTGTAATTGATAAAGTTGTATTTTGACATGACTGTCTGGTATTTCACAATCTGTCATAATAGGCTGACTGATGAGAAATTATTTCTGACCAGGGAGGATAAAAATCAATGATTTAAAAAAAAATGGATTTTTTTGATAAAATGCTTTTTGAGGAAAAAACTTATCTAAAAATAGTTTTAATTAAGATACATTATAGCACAAAGATATCTCATCATGGAATAGGGATTATAAATACTAATTTTATAGTATGAGACAGTATATTCATATAAAATATGTTATATTTTACATTAAATATAATATATTCCAGCAAAATCATGGAGCAGGTCCTCAAGGAATCCATTTTGAAGCACTTGGAGGAGAAGAAGGTGATCAGGAACAGTCATCAAGGGCAAATCATGCCTGACCAACCTGATTGCCTTCTATGATGAGATAACTGACTTTGTGGATATGGGGAAAGCGGTGGATGTGACATATCTTGACTTTAGCAAAGCTTTTGATACGATCTCCTACAGTATTCTTGCCAGCAAGTTAAAGAAGTATGGTTTGGATGAGTATCAGAGGGGTAGCTGTGTTAGTCTGGTTCTGTAAAAGCAGCAAAGAATCCTGTGGCACCTTATAGACTAACAGACGTTTTGCAGCATGAGCTTTCGTGGGTGAATACCCACTTCTTCGGATGCAAGAATGAAGGTTTGGATGAATGAAGGTTTGGATGAATGGACTATGAGGTGGATAGAAAGCTGGCTAGACTGTCAGGCTCAACGGGCAGCTGGTATCAAGTGGAGTGCCCCAGGGGTTGGTCCTGGGGCCAATTTTGTTCAACATCTTTATTAATGATCTGGATGATAGGATGAATTGCACCCTCAGCAAATTTGCAGATGTCACTAAGCTGGGGGGAGAGGTAGATAAGCTGGAGGGTAGGGATAGGGTCCAGAGGGACCTAGACAAATTGGAGGATTGGGCCAAAAGAAATCTGATGAGGTTCAACAAGGACAAGTGCAGAGTCCTGCACTTAGGAAGGAAGAATCCTATGCACTGCTACAGGCTGGATACTGATTGGCTAAACAGTAGTTCTTCAGAAAAGGAACTGGGGATTACAGTGGACAAGAAGCTGGATATGAGTCAGCAGTGTGCCCTTGTTGCCAAGAAGGCTAACGGCATATTGGGCTGTATTAGTAGGAGCATTGCCAGCAGATTGAGGGAAGTGATTATTCCCCTCTATTCGGCACTGGTGGGGCCACACCTGGAGTATTGGAATCTCCTTCCTTAGAGGTTTTTAAGGTCAGGCTTGACAAAGCCCTGGCTGGGATGATTTAGTTGGGGATTGGTCCTGCTTTGAGCAGGGGGTTGAACTAGATGACCTCCTCAGGTATCTTCCAACCCTGATAGTCTATGATTGTGTCCAGTTTTGGTCCCCCCACTACAGAAGGGATGTGGACAAATTGGAGAGAGACCAGCGGAGGGCAACGAAAATGATTAGGAGGCTGAGGCACATGACTTACAATGAGACGCTGAGGGAACTGGGGTTATTTAGTCTGCAGAAGAGAAGAGTGAGGGAGGATTCGATAGCAGCCTTCAACTATCTGAAGGGGGGTTCCAAAGAGGATGGAGCTAGGCTGTTCTCAGTGGTGGCAGATAACAGAACAAGAAGCAATGGTCTCAAGTTGCAGTGGGGGAGGTCTAGGTTGGATATTAGGAAACACTATTTCACTAAGAGGGTGGTGAAGCACTGGAATGAGCTACTTAGGGAGGTGGTGGAATCTCCATCCTTAGAGGTTTTTAAGACCTGGCTTGACAAAGCCCTGGCTGGGGTGATTTAGTTGGTGTCGGTCCTGCTTTGAGCAGGGGATTGGAATAGATGACCTCCTGAGGTCTCTTCCAACCCAAATATTCTATGATTCTATGAATGTTTAAGAAAAGTTTTGTAAATGAGTTACAATAGTTCATGGATAAGGGACCCAATCTTATGGGGTTCCACAGGCTTCTGTATAGCTTATTTAGGTTAGTCTTTCTATCTACCCAATGGAACTCAGTGCTCAGTCTAGACGATACCATCAGAGATGCTTAGTTTTGAAGTTCTCAAACTGTGGATTTGTGTCTCCAGAGATAACATGTTGTTAACAGCAAAAATGTTTTTAATAAATAAATAATACTTAGAGGTGAGAAATAACAGACCTCAACTCTATTGTCCCTCTGCAAATTTGTGTACACAGAGTCAATCTCTTACAGCTCTCTAAAAGTGCAAAGTTTCAAAAAGTTCAATGAATAGAAGATTGTTGGGGGCAGAATAGATCTGGACAAGGAGAAGAAGTCTGGAGATAAAGGTGAGAAGCGAGGGACATATGTTTGTTTTGTTAAAATATTATATGTTTGCTGTTGAAGAAAAATATCCAGAATACTTAATATTGTTGTTTTAGTTAAATAAAACAATTTAAATGTCTGTCTGGTGACGTTCTCCTCCTAATACTGCATGGCAAGAAAATCCTCCAAATATTAATGATTAACCTGTTGAATTGGAGGTAGTTCACCTCCCAATGACTTCATAAATATCTGCTTCAATTACCTTTGGTAAATGAAATAACCAAACAATCAATCATTTTCTGATACAGTTGTAAAACTAATCTGAAAAGTTTTCAAAATAAAACACTGTTTAAAAATGTATAGTGTATACCTTCTAAAAATGAAACATACATCTATCTCTGAGTTGTGAAGAATATGTATTAAGGTTATAACAACCAACGAGAATGCACTTATGTAGAAAACCATGATTAAATCAAGTCTTCCTGACTAGTGATTTAAATAATGATTTAAATAAATTTGATTTAAATCAAATCTACTCTGTTCTGACGAAGGGATCTAGTCTCTCGGCTTCTTTGTTCCATGGAGTGGACCTAGGCTGGTGGAGCCTGTTTTGCTCCATGACCACCTGGAAGACGAGAGAGTTCAGGTTAGGGTGGGAGAACAAGTATTCTACCCACTTGGACAGCACAAAGTACTCATTCTCAGCCTTCTTCAGGGTCAGGGCACGGGTGTGCCACATAGATTTAGCAGGCTCCAATACAGCCTCACTGGTAGGGATCACCACCTTGGAAGGAACCATAGAATTGAGCATGTCCAGAAGTTTATGGGTGGAATACTGAACCTCCTCCACCGCGATCTGAAGGGTTTCTGCGAAGGTCCAAGGAAGTCCTGGTATTGGCTATAATCATCCTGGGAAGATGGAGTGGCTGGTGCCACTGCCTCGTCTGGATGTAAAGGAAATGCTGTTGGCAGCTCTGTCAATATTGGCTGTTCCAGCTCAGTGACATGCTCTGAGAGGGACTGAGGCTCTTCTCTTGGCGGCAATCTCTGTGGAACGTAGTGCTCAGGGTCCTCATAGGCTGGGGCCTGAAAGTACGGATCCCATGGACCCCAATATGGCCAGCAGCTAAGTTCATAAGGGTATGGAAGCAGGCCCTGGAGGTGTTACTGTGGGTTCCTAGATCCACAGTATAGGTTACAGGGATGCAGAAACCTCTGGTAAGCTCTGGAAGCCCTGTCCAGGCTAACCACTCATGCTTGTGCTGTCAGGGGAATTACTGGTACCATCTCCTGTTCATCCAAGGAGTTCTATAGGTGGAGTTGACTGCACTGCGTCTTGTAGCAGCAGAGCTGGACGCATACAATGGAAAATAGTGCCTAAATGGTGTTGGAGTGTCCACGTCACAGCTAATACTTGGGACCAATGCATGTGAGGTGATGATGGCTTTCGAGAGAACCGGTTCTTCAACTGTCTGAAAGGAATAGAAAGGATCGGTGATTCAAGATCAGTGTAAATCAGGGATCCGCAACCTTTGGCAAGCAGCCCGCCAGGGTAAGCCCCCTGGCAGGCCGGGCCAGTTTGTTTGCCTGCTGCGTCCACAGGTTCAGCTGATCGCAGCTCCCACTGGCCGCAGTTCACCGCTCCAGGCCAATGGGGGATGCGGAAAGTGGTGTGGGCTGAGGGATGTGCTGGCCGCCGCTTCCCACAGTCCGCATTGGCCTGAAACAGTGAACCACGACCAGTGGGAGCTGCAATTGGCCAAACCTGCAGAGGCGGCAGGTAAAGAAACCGGCCCGGCCTGCCAGGGAGCTTACCCTGGCGGGCCGCATGCCACAGGTTGCCGATCCCTGGTGTAAATCTTCAGGTCCTCAACAGGAGTGTAACAAGCTGGCTGGAGTTTTTGATATAGGCTGGTCCGACAGTGCAAGCTTGGATGCAGCACGGTACTCCCTACGTTGAAGGCGAATGTTCCTTCCTATCCTTCCTTGGTGTAAAGGACTGGTCTCATCTCCTTCATGGACAGTTTTGGAGTGCTAGATGCTCCCAATACCGTCGGTCGCAGTCCATATCCCCCATGAGCTCCAGATGCACCCATTCTGCAGATTTTCACTCAGTACTGAGGGGAGAGGATAGG
Source organism: Mauremys mutica (assembly GCF_020497125.1). Lineage (NCBI taxonomy): Eukaryota > Metazoa > Chordata > Testudines > Geoemydidae > Mauremys > Mauremys mutica. The sequence goes on from NC_059073.1 coordinate 76,202,461, forward strand.
CAGTCCTCTTAAAGGGCTTGTGTAGCTATTTGTCTCTCTTTTACCCTCCTCATGTCTCTATTTGAGTTTAATGGAGGATTCCGAGCTGGAGAACATCAGTTCATCAGCAGGGCTTCTGCTCTGAGCCTTCAGCAATGCAGAATAGGCTGCTTCCATTTGGCTACAGTTCTAACTACATTAGCTGGCAGCAGGAGAAGGCTGTTGTTCCAGAGGGGCTGGTGGTGGAAGGCTGGGTTCAGGAGATCATTGTAGGAGCCCAGCCCCAGCCTCTCTCTCTCCCTTCCCCACCCCCAGGACTTGAGTAGCTCCTGCCTCATGTAGTGCTCCCAGAGAGAGAGAGACTGCTGCTAGGGCTCACATGCAGGATCTGGGAATAATGTGGGAGATCCTGGCCTAGCTCTCTTTACATGTCCTGGGAGTTGGAAGAGCTCCTGACCCATGTGGTTCCTCCACAGGGGGCGATATGCTTGGTCTGAAAAGGGGAAGCCCAGCCAGACTCTCCCATTCCCTCCTGCCAGCTTCCAAGTATTCCCTGCACAGTGGCAGCTGCTGCCGCCGCCAAAGAAAACAAGGCACTTTCTACCTTGAGGGCATTCCCCCTGCCGAATATCAAAGATCTGGAGGTTCTCAAATAAAAGGTCACAAGAATCCTTTATAATGGAAAATGTTAGACTGCCTAAGTAGAGGAGTTGCTACCAACTCCCTGTACAATACACATACACTCACAAATTTGTTGTTACAATCTACATTAGCCTTTGCAGAGTTACCACACAATCTCACTGATGTAACTCTTTCTTATCCAGCCTCCTCCTACCTACTATTTTGTAACTTCCTTCATTGCATCATGTCTAAAAATCAGACTTTTTGGGGAAGGGACCATATTTTATTTGTACTGTGAGATGCCAACTACACTCTTGAATGCTCTAAAATAATGCTGATGAACCGAGAACTCTCAAGTAGAAATCAGGCATATTAGGGCATGTCTTCACTAGCAGTGTTAAAGCACAGCTATGGCAAGCGGCACCAGCTCTGGGAGAGAGCTCTCCCAGCGCTGTAAAAAACCACCTCCATGAGGGGAGTAGCTCCCAGTGCTGGTGCACTGTCTACACTGCCACTTTACAGCGCTGAAACTTGCAGCGCTGTAAAGTGGCAGTGTAGATAAGGTCTTAGAAAAGAGAGTGGAGGTAACTGTGTGGGGAAAAGAGTTCCAACTGCTCTCTGCATTTGAGCACTGTCTACTGAACCAGTACAAATAAAAAAGTGGCATCCTCTGCATTCTTAGAGTAATCACTTGTCTCAGAAAACTGAGAATGTCTCTACTTAACAAAATACAAATGTTTTGCCCTACTTTTCCACTTGGACATCTGAAGCAGACACTAGCCAGTGACATTGACAGCAGGCTGGTTGAGCACATGTGCACCTAAAGAGCCAGCCCCACCAGGTTTGCCAACCCTTCCTTGAAGCTGCCCAGTGAAACCCTAGGTCTCATCACAGCCTGATCCTTCCCCAAGATTCCCAAACCCTCCTAGGTATATTTACTTGACATACTACACCTATCCCACTGCAATGCCCTCCTCGTCTGCTAGTTGTCATAGTTGTATGCAGTGTTGCTGCAACTGTGCTGGTTCCAGGATATCAGAGAGAAGTGGTGGGTGAAGTAATATTTTCTACTGCAGTGGCTCTCAATCTTTTTCTCAACTTGGGTCACATATAAAGCTTTAGCTTGGTTCAGAACACAGTTATGTGCTAACCTATCACCTGGCACAGTGTTGCAACCAGGATAGGGAAGATCCATAGTGTAACCAGGTACCTTGATATGGTTGTATTTGTAGTACGGAAGTGCAGATGGGCTCGAAGAGCCACCTTATTTCAGTAAAATCCCAGATGTGGAGATCTGAATGAAGTGGCTGTCAGCTGTAACTGTTCTAATTGAAAAATCCATTAAAAAAGGACCTTAAAGATCAAAGTCTCATGGTTCTAGCGGCTCAAGAGATGACAGACTCAGAGCAACAAATTCAGGCTCTAGATTTGATCAACATGTCCAATGGAAAGGCTAAATAGGGCCAATGCCTCGAGGAAACAGATTACTAGGGGGTCAAGGCCTAACTCTGTTATGGTAGACTCTCTCTCTCAGATTTCACTGAAGCATGAATTCTGAGGACAGACTCAGGGTCTTTGCATAAATCAGTGCTGTGATCCAAAAGTGATAGATCAAACAGAACTTGCACCAATTTCAAAGGAAAAAAAACTTTTCCAAATCCAGTAATATGTGGCTTATGTCCCAGATCTTCTTGAGTGAGAACATCAACACCATTGGTGGAAAAAACATCTTTGCAAAAAGGCTTAACTTCTCATGCCACAATGTCATTGCTAGTATCTTTAGCTCATGAAGAAATGTCTCACAGCATGAGCACATACAGGACAACATGAGATCAATTATGGAGGATTGGGACCAAGGGCAAGGCCAGCTCTACAGTTTTCGCCGCCCCAAGCAGCGTGCCGAATTGCTGCCGGACGGCGGGGGCAGTCCGTGTGCCCTTAGGGCGGCAGGTACATTTCTGCGGCGGCGGCAATTCGTCTGCAGCTTCTATGTTTAGCTGAAACCACCGCGGATAGCTAAACATAGAAGCTGCTGGTGAATTGCCGCCACCGCGGAAATGCGCCTGCCGCCCTAAAGGCACACGGACTGCCCCCGCTGTCCGGTGGCAATTCGGCGCGCTGCTTGGGGCGGCGAAAACACAGGGACTGCCGCCCCTTGCAGATTGCCGCCCCAAGCACCAGCTTGGAATGCTGGTGCCTGGAGCCGGCCCTGACCAAGGGACATATGTACAGAAGACTAAGGTTCCTTCAGAATAAAAAGTTTTCCAGGGATTTAAGATATGGCTGCAAAAGAAAGGAAATGAAGTTTTAGATGAATGTCAACAAGGTCTATCAAAAATCTTCCTCCATTTTGGCACCCAGGATCAGCAAGATGATAGTCTAAAATGTTCTAGCCCAACTTAAGTGGTTTGTGCTTGATCTAAGGGGTCTGCAAAATAGCATGGAGGATGACTATATCAACTCTCCTTTAGTCCAAGAACATAATCAAAAGGATCTTCTAGCCACCATATGGCTAGCCATTTTGCAAGCTGAGAGATGAATAAGCCTTGAACCACAGCACAGGTATAACAGGAGGCCAGATCATATGGGGCTATTTTGTAGGAAAATCAGGATGCTTTCTCAACTGTACCTTCTGGGCACAGGCCATAAGTAAGGAACAAATACTGTTCACTTTCTTTTATAGGGTAATGATCTTTAATGGGTGCAGAAAATTTATCCCAACAGATTACAATGATTCAGTCTTCGGAGAGAACCAGATTTTTGCCTTAGTTACAGAAAGTATAGTTCAGCTTTGGGAATTGACAGTGTAAATTAGGCCACAGGAGCTGCTGAATAGCTTTTAATAAGGGCAATGTTTTGAGGGTGAAAAGGTATAGCATTATCAGCCTTCTCTTCCACAGTGAAGTGTAGCTACTATGTGACGTTGGCTGATGTAGTGAGCTGTATTCTGAGAAGATTGGGATGTTTTTGTACATATAAATAAACTATTACAGTGAACTTTCTGAGCCCCCCATTGACTCTGAAAACTCTATGTCTTACCACTAGCATCTGAGGCAATTCTTAACAGTGTAATGGAGGTGAGAGGAATGGCCCTTTCACCAAAAAAAACTTTCAGATTTCCTGTGAATGGAGGCAGAGTGACTGAGAGGGAGTGGAAGAACAGCAGCTATAGCCTGGAGAGCAGTGGTAGGCCTGCCTTTCTTAGGAGGGAGATGCTGGGGTGGGGGACACTCTTGGGATTAGCTGTTAGAACAGCTAGGTTAGCTTGTAAAAGGGACTGTTAATTCCACATCTCCTGCAGAAATGGTAGGCAGAGCAGAAACAAAATTTCTACTACTTCTTTGGGTTTCTGTGCTGTAATCTGGTTAAGAAGACTTGTCAGAGTTGGTGGGGGACCCTGAATTACATCGGGGAGAGAGGTTGGGTTGACAGGATTGTCAGAGACCACCTCAGTTGTGTTCCAAGGACAGCATTTCTTACCCCCTTGGTTTCTCTCTCTCTCTAAGTAGCTTTCTGTCTAGTTCTCTTTCAGAGGAGGAGTAAGGAAAAGTAAAAAGAGAGAGAAACTGGAAAGGATAATTGAGTTGTTATCCAAAATCTTTGGTCCAATAGCCAGTCCAAAATCTTTGGTCCAAAGCAACTAGATCAGCAGTTCAGACCGACGTATTCAAAACTTGCAGGAATATGACATATCCCTAACTCACTTTAAATGCCAAATAGAAAATACTTTATGCAGCTGCATACTAGCTGAGCCTTATTTAAAATAACTAAGTGCATTGTTTATAAAAATGTAATTGAATTCTGTAAGTCTTGTGTTTTGCTATGTTAAAGTTTTATACGAAGTCCCCTTGGATCCTGGAGAGTTCTAGTTCGTTAAAGAGACGCATACTGTTCTAATACATATTCTATGACAGCACAAACAGTTTTCATGTAAACACAGCCATGAACACCATGAGTAACAACTCTGTTTCCATCAGAAGCCCTTTTTCCTGCGTAAGAAGTCTGCACGCTAATAAATGTCCCATGCTAATGTTAACCAGATACAGCTGGCTCATAGCTATAAAAAGCATTAATGAAAACATAAATACGAACGTCTCCGCCCTCCTGAGCCAGTACGTCAAGGCTGCGCAAAAGCATCACTTTCCAAGTGCTCTGTGTGAATGAACTGGCTGCTCTGAACCAGCTTGGGCTGGTTCTCTGAAGTTTGTTTACTGAACGACGTGTGCAGAGAGACAGGCTGATCATGGGGGATGGAGGGGGAGAGACAAATCACATGATCAGCTGGCTCAGGCAGCCAGTTTTACTGACAGCCTTGAATGATGTGGTTTTTCAATAACAAATAGAATAAGGGGGACAGTAGTGTTTATAAACAAAAAATATTGAGCTATAAACAAAGATGTAACCATCTTTACCTGTGCTGAATACTATCTGATATTCTGAAATTTATTAATTTTAGCATATGCTTTACTATGCAATAAAAAGTCTAGATTCGGTGCATACAATGATATACTGCAAGATTAAAGAGAAGGGACCCATTATAGGTTTACCTCTTTGCTGTCTCTTTGCTTTTTTTAAATAACAGCACTTTTTTTTTAATTGTGCTAACATTATTTTAGTGAGCTTTATCATTTAAAAAAATGATAGAAAAAGGAACAGATACAAATTTAGCATGTACATACATGGAAAATAAAACCACATCTGTATTTCTATTTAATGCGAAAAAGGTGCAACATTAAGGTTGCAAATCTAGACATAATCAAATCAGGAAATTAAAATGTTATGGTACTGCAGGTAGCAATGGTAACAAGTACACTGCAAATATGTTAAGTATTCTTGATTATTATTTGGGCTGCAAACTGTTTACAGTATGTGTAATTATATTCGATTTAAAGTAAGCTAATGTTGGTATGAGAACTGTTACCTTATCATTGCAGAACTTGTGTGTGTTTCAGTGTGTATTGCTAGATTGTGACAAGCCCTCGGTGAGCATGCAAGAAGGGAGACTTACCTGCTGTGCCAGCCACCCTTTCAAAGGGTGTAGCAGGAACCAATCCAACCTGAATTCCCCCAATTCTTCCAAAAGCAGTTGTGTCTGCCCCCAAGAGCTCCTACTGGGTAAGGCAACACCTACGCCCCTTTACACAGTTTACCCTTAAAGCTACATTAACATATGTTTTGATTTCAATTTCCTTGTTTATTTCAAAAGATATAAACAAAAATGAACAGCGTTGCCAGATCTTGCAGTTTCACCATGAGTTTCAACTTCTGAAGTCTCATGAATACGTGAGAAGCTCAGCTTTCATGTTTTGGTTAAAAGTAATCTTCTATCCACGAGCTTGCAGAGAAAAGTTTGAGAATGTGATCCAAGTGTAACCTAAAGGTTCAAAAACCAGAAAGTAAATAAAAGGAACCCAATATGTAGTCTTATTTTAAAATATCTCATTTTTAAAGCCAACTTTTGGCTCTTGGTTTTTTGAGCACATGGGGCTAACTATACTGAAACAGCTGTGCAGAAAACCATCACAAAACAGCAGCAGCAAATGTGTCAACTCATTCGCTTTATTCCATCAAGATGTAACTTCAGAGGCTAGTTGGGACTCTCAAGTTGGGACACTGGACAAGGGCAGTTGTTTTTTTAAAATGTGTTAGTTAAGGTTAGCTAGGGTTTTCAAACATGACTGTCCTTGTCCACACTAAGGACTATAGCCATACCATTTAACATTATGTTTGTTAACATGTTTTCTAACAATGTATTTTCTCTTAGAGAAGCCCTAACACTATTCTATATCTAAGGGCTTGTCCACAGGAAGACTTAGGGTCTGAACGTACAGTGCACTAGCCTGCTTTACACTAAATTGCCAAATGGACCCTGCTACTACAAAGTTCCATAAAAAACAGCAGTAGGTCAAAGCAGATGGAGTGCATCTTACAAAGAAGGAGAAGAGCATCTTCAAGCACTGACTTGCCACGTTAGTGAGGAGGGCTTTAAACGGGGCAGGTGACAAAAGCCCACAGGCAAGTAAATAAAAAAAATGTGACCGTAACAGAGATGTTGGAGGGGACCTGGACAATTAGAATAGGGTCATAGGAGCAACAAGAAGGAAATCAGTGGGGGAAATCTGCCCAACATCTTACAAGTCTATGCACAAATGAAAGGAGAATGGAAGTATTAGTACATAAGTTCAATTATGGCATAACAGGCATTAAAGAGACTTGATGGGACAAGTCTTGTGACTGGAATATTGGTATAGCTCGTTCAGAAAGGACAGGCAGGGTAAAAAGGGAGGAGATGTTGCATTATATATCAAGAATGCATACACTTGTTCTGAGGCCCAGAAGGAGATGGGATGCAGACCAGCTGAAAGTCCCGGGGAAAACATAAAAGGGGTAAAAAAAACAGGGGTGACATCATGGTAGGGTTCTATTATAGACCACCACATCAGAAAGAGGATGTGAATGACAAATAACCAAAACACAAGACCTAGTAGTAATGGGGGAGTTTAACTTCCCAGGTATCTGTTGGAAAAATAATACAGCAAAACATAAAATTTCCAAGAAGCTCTTGGAATGTATTCAAGACAACTTTTTGTTCCAGAAAGTGGAGGCAGTAACCAGGCGGACAGTCATTTTAGACTTGATTCTAACCAACAGGGAGGAATTGGTAGTGAATCTGAAGGAGAAGGGCAATTTGGCTGATCATGATTCTAAGGATCTCATGATCCTAAGGAAAGGAAAGAATGAAAGAAGCAGACTAAGAATAATGGGCTTTAAAAAAATCAGACTTTAACAAACTCAGAAAACTGACATGGAAGGTTCCACGTGAAGAAAATCTAAGGGGAAAAGGAGTACAGGAGAAAGGGCAGTTTCTCAAGAAAACAATAAAGGCACAACTGCCAGCTATCCCAATGCGAAGGAAAGAGAGGAAGAATAATAATAGGTCAATGTGGCTCTATTAGAAGCTCTTGAAATGACCTGAAAATGAAAAAGGAATCCTACAAAAAGTGGAAACCTGGACAAACTGCTAAGGAGGAGCATATAAGAATACAACATGCATGCAGGAACAAAACCAGAAAAGCTAAGGGACAAAATGAGTTACATCTAGCAAGGAACATAAAAGGCACAAAGAAGAGATTCTTTAAATTCATTAGAAGCACGAGCAAGATGGAAGGAAGGAAAGTGTAGGTCCCCTACTTATCAAGGAAGGAGAGCTAATAACAGGTGACATCAAGAAAGCTGAAGTGTTTAATACCTATGTTTGCTTGAATAAAGACTGGGAGTGGATGGGTCATTACACAAAGTAAAACCTATTTCCCCATGCTAATTTTTTCCCCTACTGTTACTCATACCTTGTTGTCAACTGTTGGAAATGGGCCATCCTGATTATCACTACAAATGTTTTTTTTTTCTCCTGCTGATAATAGCCCACCTTAACTGATTACTCTCATTATAGTTAGTATGGCAACACCCAGTTTTTCATGTCCTCTGTGTATATATACACATCTTCAAACTGTATTTTCCACTGCATATATCCGATGAAGTGGGTTTTAGCCCACGAAAGCTTATGCTCAAATAAATTTGTTAGTCTCTAAGATGCCACAAGTACTCCTCGTTATTTTTCTTCAGTCATCACTAAAAAGATTCATGGCGTTCAGATACTCAACACATTTAATATTAATAACAAGGGGGAGGAATGCAAGCCAAAATAGGGGAAAAAACAAGAATATTTAAATAAATTAGGTGTATTCAGCAGGGCCTCATGTAATTCATCCTAGGATACTTAAGGAACTAGCTAAGGAATCTCAGAACTGTTAGCAATGATCTTTGAGAACTCCTGAAGGATGTGTGAGGTCCCAGAAGACTGGAGAAAGGCAAACAAATCTTTACCTATCTTTAAAAAGTGGAACAAAGAGGACCTGAGGAGCTATAGACTGGTCAGCCTAGCTTCAATACCTAGAAAAATACTGCAACAAATTTTTAAACAATCAATTTATAACACCTGGAGCACAATAAGGAAACAAGGAATAGCCAGCATGGATTTGTCAAAAACAAATCAAACCAAACCAACCTAATTTCCTTCTTTGACGGGGTTTCTGGCCTACTGTACAGGGAGAAAGCAGTAGATATAATATATCTTGATGCTAGTAAGGTTTTTGACACAGTCCCACATGACATTCTTATAAGCAAACTAGGGAAATGTGGTCTAGATGAAATTACCATAAAGTGGGTGCACAACTGATTGAAAAACCGTATCACTGATAACACTTCAAATATGTTAAGGGCTGCTATAAAGAGATCAGTGATCAATTGTTCTCCATGTCCCCTGAAGGTAGGACAAGAATTAATGAGTTTAATCTGCAGTAAGAGATATTTAGGTTAGATATTAGGAAAATCTTTCTAATTATAAGGGTAGTTAAACTCTGGAATAGGCTTTCAAGGGAGGTTGTGGAATCCCCATATTTGGAAGTTTTAAAAAACAGATTTGACAAACATCTGTCAGGGATGGTCCAGGTTTACTTGGTCCTGCTACAGTGCAGGAGGCTGGATTTGTCTTCTCGAGCTCCCTTCCAGTCCTACATTTCTATGACTCTATGAAAGCACACTAGGGAACTTTTAGTATGAGTTAGGAGGGGCCATTTGACTAGTTAGCACATGGCAGGCTAATCAGCTGTACATTTACACCCCAGCTTGCGACATACTAAGTTTCCATGTGGACAAGCAATAAACAATAAGCAATAAACATTCAATCGCAATCTGACTCAGGGTAGTTTTTAAAAGCACCGAGTTAAGTTCTGCACTCAGTTACATGAATACAACCCTGATCACATCAACGTTTACATATGTGTAGCTGACCAATTAAATCAACCCACTACAGTTATCCTATCCATCTCTTCCCCACCAAAATGTTTTTCCATCTCTTTTGCTATCACTCTTCCCAACCCAATGGGTTTGTTTATTTTTTAACAATCACAACACTCCACTGGCCTCAGTGAAGTTACTTGTTGTATACTGGTGTAAATGAGATCAGAATCAGACCCACTGATTTCCCTGATTTTGAGGGTGTTTACTTAAAAATTCTCTTTTCTCAAATTTTAAACACTACCAACTGAGTCCCTCAGCCCTGGCAGCTGGTCTCCTATTGCCGATATATTTAGACATTTAGTACTGAGCATAACTGCTGCAAGCAGCCTTTGTTGGTTCAGCCACTGTGCCAAGCAAACATGTATTTAGTATTAAATAGAAGTCCAGTGAGAAATGGAAATGACTTTTGCCAAGAAATGAGGTCCTGAATTCTTTAGTTAACAAGCTCTTATATTTTGTATTTAGGTTATTCTAAGGTGATTGATTAACCTGTGGTGCCATATAGAAGAGATGACATAAAAGTATTTTTGTTCCTAATGACCATATTCACATCCTGGCACTTTTTCCCTCTCATGTTGGATGGCGTGTTTAAAAATCTGGGCATCTGTTTGGGGGTAGGGAAAAAGCCTCACAACATGCGCATTGATCTAAAAAAGCAAAAACATCTGCTACAGTCATGAGTGAATCATATCTAAATTCAATCGCGAACCCTGGTGTTGATAAGTGCCCTGTTCACTCACAAAAGTACTCCAGTGCAGGAACTACATGGATTCAAGGGACATTAATGGACAGACACACAAAAAATGAAAGGTACACCACACTACGATAGTGACAGGTTTCAGAGTAGCAGCCGTGTTAGTCTGTATCCGCAAAAAAAAAACAGGAGTACTTGTGTTAATTCATCCCTAGTTCACTCTGTTGGACTGGGAAGAAACCTATAGATCTAATAAATTCTGTAGTAAGCACTGAGATAGTAAAGTCTTTTGACTATATTAAGACCCTATCATACAGAACCAAAACGTCAAAAGTCCTGTCATTATGCAATAGAAAAATCTTTAAGAGGAACCAAGCCCACTCCACTTACAATCTGTATAGTTTGAAGACATCACTGTGTCAGTTTAAAAGAAAAATTGCTGTGAATTATTTGCATTCAATCTTAACCTCAAGTGCTTCTAATATAGGTCATTCAGAGAAGCGTGTACTGCAGCCAAATTTAGGCCTCAAATCAAACACCTAAAACTCAGAGTTATAAAAACATTTAAAATCTTTGTCAGTTTTTCAGAGAAGTGCAAATCACTTCCTTTTTCTTTCCACAGAAGTACGTAACAGCAGCAGCAAATAATCCCTTTTAACCCCATACAACTATATATACATTGCAAAATTTGTTAAATAGTAAATTCGTATTTATTTACTGCAGTAGTTTTCCCACACATAACTTACATCATTTTGAGGTATGTGCTTGTCTACACACACACAAAGCTGCAATTATGATTCTATTCGGGAGGGTGGGGGGAGGAGGAGTTAAGACACTGACTGAAATGAGTTTGGTCCATATTGGATATCTGGCCACACCATTAAACAATGACACAGTTTTGGAAGGCTGGAAGTTTCTGTCTAGGAGAAACACAGATGTAGAACACCAGGAATTATAACAAATCAGGACTGAAGTGAACCGATAGAGGTAGAGAGGAAATCTTAATGATCACTAAAATCACATATTATAGCGCATAAGAAAGGGAGTAAGATAAGAACTAAGATAGACCTTACGAAGGACCATTCTTTTCTATTCTTATATCTTCTCAATGATCCTTATCTTTTACACCAGTTTATTAGTGTATAGTGCACAGGATATCCCACCCTTCAGAAGTTGAAAAATCTGAGGATCTATATTATTATTTAGATTGTAAATAGCCCTGCACACTATAGCACTAACACATAAGAAGACACAATGTTTAGAACCTAAAGGCCCTCTTTTCACGCAAAAGTATTCCCAATGATATGAAGGACACTATTTAACATGATGAAAATTGGTGGTTGGAACTAAATTAGACAAATATATAAGTAAATCAGCACAATGTGGCAGAAGAAGGGGAAGTGGAAAGAGTGGGGTGACAGTACAAAAAGATATCAGGTTATACAGGGGTGGGATTTTGATGGATGCACAAAAGAATGGGCATTTCAAATATGGCCACAAAAGTCCCACTATGAATATGGATAAGTGTAAAGTCATTATAATTTGTAGCCTAAAATATGCTTATTCTTATTCAACCAATGAATATGAATTTTCTTCTTCACTGCAACATCAAAGGCTAAAGAGAGGAAAGTAGAATTGGCTGTGTAAAGCCCTGCCATGTCAGACTCTCCAGTCTGGCCTGATTATATCAAAACTCTCTGAATGTAGACACTAATGAATGTTCTTACATTTTTAACTCTGTCCCTAAAAAAATAAAATAAAATGAATTGAGTCCAGTCGAGTAAGATTAAGAGGGCTAAAGCCATGTTCCTATTTTCTCTCCAATGTGTCTCTAGTCGTTATTTTCAAATTATGGCTCCTCTGGGCCTGACGATGACCAATTTTAAAAAGTTAATATAGGTGGTCTTCACTCAGGCAAGCCTCTCATTATAGATCAACTTACAAAGACTTTTTTTCAGAACAGGCCTCTAATTTTGCACGTAAAATCATTTGTACAAACAGTGTTTACACAATTCAAGCAAAAATGTAATTGCATGTACAAATTCCAGGCAACATATTTGGAACCATTTAGAGTCTCGCCCAACTATTAACTCTCTATCGCGGTATTTATAATGCATTTATCACCTCTGTATCTGAGATTCTTGCCTTCTGCACCACAGTAGAAGGATAACAAATTCCAGAGACACAAACTGGCTTTTATAAAAGTTTTGGAGAGCTGCTCCAGCATGACTAAAACACTGCCTCCAGGTCAGCCTCAAGTCATGTATTTGGGTGAGGGGTAGGGGTAAAAACACACATGGAAGATTGCTGCATTCAGCACCGTCAGCCACACAACTTCCAAAGACACAAAATTCAAGGGGAAGAGAGGTCAAAAACAAGGGGGAAAATTCCATACCTTTTACGTAGACCATCTTGGAACAATTCTTGACAAACAACAGATGCTGGAAAATTACTATCCCTAGTTTAAACTACAATCTGAGAACAGTGACTGCACATACCTTGATCTTTGATCTAGGGCTGGAAAATTACCTTTGCAAGTTGCCCGCTTTCTACTCCCAAAACTGATTTTCTACCACTAGATAACACATGGGGAATAACAATATTACTTTTATATTTCTTCTGTATCAGGGATTGGCAACCTTTGCGAAGTGGTGTCCTAAGTCTTCATTAATTTAAGATTTTGCGTGCCAGACCGGCAGCGCAGGTGGCAGACGGAACGCCAGACCGGCAGCAGGCTGAGCGGCTCAGCCCGCTGCTGGTCTGGAATTCCGTCCACCGGCCCCTACCAGCCGGGGTCCTGGCCACCGGCCCCACTCAGCTCACTGCCGGCCCAGGTTCTGTCCATCCAGGCCGGCAGTGGGCTGAGCGGGGCCGACAGCAGGGACCCCGGCTAGCAGGGGGCCGGCGGCCGGAACCCCAGACCGGCAGTGGGCTGAGCTGCTCAGCCTGCTGCTGGTCTGGGGTTCCGTAATTCAGGCCGGCAGCGGGCTAAGTGGGGTCAGCAGCTGGGACCCCGGCTGGCAGCAGCATGCCACTAAAAATCAGCCTGCGTGCCGCCTTTGGCGCACATGCCGGAGGTTGCCGACCCCTGTTCTATATTCTTTCCGGAATCATTAGGTTTTTCATACTTGGTGCACAGACATAAAACTGGGCGGGGGACGGGGGAAGAGGAGTGGAGGGAAGAGGGGAGGGAGAAAAGACAGGGAGAATGACAAGATGTTCATATGCTACAAAGTTTCCTTAACTACAGGTTGTGATTCAATTTAGGCCTTGTCTACACTACAAAATTAGGAGGCTTTTACTATGTCGGTGGTGTGAAAAATCCACACCCCTGACCAGTGTTGTAAAGTTGACTTAAGTCCAGATGTAGACAGCTCTAGGTCGAAGGAAGAATTCTTCTGTTGACTTAGCTGCTTTACCTATGCTGACAGGAGAATCCCTCCCGTCGACATAGGTAGTGTCTACACTGAAGTGCTACAGCAGTACAGTTGTGCCGCTGTAGCATTTTAAGCATAGGTAAGCCCTTAGTGTTGTATGCGTTTCAGTGCGGGAGGGGGAGAGGATGGAGAAGGGAGTGATTACAATGTAGGTGGTGGTGAATACAGAATTGTGCATAATGGTAGTTCCATGAGAAACAGTGAGTGAGCTAGCAAACATGCATGTATATAATAATGGGAAAACTACAGATTAGTAGGAATTCTACTGTTTCTTGAACAAAGTATTAATCTTCAGAGGGAGTTACTTTCTAGCTGTGTACTTATAGGGCTGCCACCACTGTATGAAAAGCTGGACTAGGGCCAGGCATTCAAGGTGACGTGCAAGTGGGACGCCAGTAAACAATTCCTCCCCAGGGGCAGCTTCACCCAAATTGCCAACTGGAGGTTCATCTACAGGGCCCAGCTCAACTGTATCCCACTGAACGGAGCCGTCCACCATGGGAATCGGGACAAGCGATGCAGGAAGTGCAGCTATACCAATGAGACTCTACCCCATGTCCTGGGTAGCTGAAAGCCCCATTCCAGAGATTGGCAGCTGCAACACGCCATCCAAGATTGCCTGGCCAGAGCCATCCCCCCACCCGTGGGGAAGGTGGCCTTAAACTCCACCCTCCCCAGAACTGACAGCCAACTGCGACTGGACATCATCACCACGAATGTGGACTGGAAGATGATCATCATGGTGGACATCACAGCACCATTTGAGAACAGGACTCCGGCCTTCCACAATGTCCGAACTTGAAAGGTAGAGAAATATGCCCCTCTGGCCGAAACCTTGAGAGCTAAGGTCCAGACACACGCACTGTTCCTTGAGAGCTAAGGTCAAGACACATGCACTGATCATCAGAACCGTAGGCGGATGGGACCCCAGTAATGAGTGAGTGCTGAGAGAATATGGAATCGGTCAATGCTACACTTGGCTGATGCAGCAACTCATGGTGCTGGAGGCCACCAGGTGGTCGAGAGACATCTACATAGAACACAACACTGGACATCGGCAATACCAGCAGGGATGAGCTGGAGTGCCGATGAGAAGCGCAGTCAGGAAAATAGCACATACAATCTATGAGGAAAGTATTTTCTAAATGGACAACCAAACTAATTCTCAATTATTGAGGAACAATCTCCACTCATTGATATATTTTGCTTTCTACAACCAAATCTCCTTACAACTTTTTATGAGTGATGTACCCGAGTATTCGGATTCTAATATTTAAACTGTATTGTTAAATCTATTCACCTAAATTTGGGTTATTGCTGATTATGTACTGTATGTATCATATGACTTTTAAAAACTAACTTTGTATTTGTGTATAATCTAAGCACTATACCCAGATGCAGAGACACTCTTTTCCCAACCTATTTATTATATAATTATTTTTAACATTAGGTTTAATAAAAATTTTAAATCTGAACACGCTGAAATGGAGTGTGATTCTTCTGAAGAACTAGTGAGTGATCAAAGGTTCCATCAGCCCTTCCCCCTCCCACACACACACACCCATCACCCTCCTGCCCCCCTCCCCACACACAGTTGGACAGCTAGTAATTGTCATTTCTGATAATTTCCTTGCCAGAAGGATCGGTACCCTTTACACGTGTGCTTTTTACTGACCACCACGCACTTGGGACTTTTCTTGCACACCAGCTAGTCTACTACATTTCTGACACAATATAGAGACAAAGACAACTTCTATCATTTTATTAGTTGTTATACCCAGTGCTGGATTTGAAAAGAATGGCAAGTTTTTGTTCTTCTGCAACACATTTATTAGATAATACCTCTTTTACCCTCCACTTCACTGTTTACCTAACATAGGAATAAGATTCTGTGTTTAGCATTGAAAAATAAACTGTAATGTAAAATTAACAATGTCTACACATAAACCACTAGAGCAGCACAACTACACCACTGCAGTTGCACTGCTTCAGTGAAGACACTACCTACACCAATGGGAGGGGTTCTCGTGTCAGGATGGGTACTCCACTTCCCCAAGAGGCAGTAGCTAGGTTGACAGGAGAATTCTCCCATTGACCTAGTGCTGTCTTCACTAGGCAATTAGGTTGGTTTAACTGTGTGGCTTAGGGTGTGGATTTTTCACACCTCAGAGCAACAGTTATGCCAAGTTAATTTCCTAGTATAGACCACGCCAGAGTGTTGTGAAGGAGTAGCACTGGAAGGAGTTGAAGTTCCATCGATCAAACTTTATAATCAGCACCTGGGAGGCAGCTTTTCAGGAGTGAGTTTGGGGAGGGATGTACGGGGAATCGATGGCAGAAAATATATTATAATTTAATGTCTCAGCCAGACAGTGAGATGCCAAAGCTGGACTCCCAGAAAGCAAACGGTCTCTTTCTTCTCTATTTCAAATCCCCATTGGTCAGTCAGTTGCTGTGATCAGGGCAATGCTTTCCCTATAGAAGGGGCAAAGAAGGGTTGGTGAGAGTGAACAATCCTACTGTGAAGGACACTAAGGCCTGGTTTACACTTAAAAATTAAATCAACCCAACTATGTTGCTCAGGGCTGTGAAAAATTTCATGCCCTGGGCACCATAGTTAGGTCAACCTAATCCCCAGCATAGACATGGCCAGGTTGGTGGAAAAATTCTTCCGTCAATCTAGCTACCGCCTCTCAGAGAGATTTAATTACACTGACAGAAAAACCCCGTCTGTTGATGTAGGAAGCATCTGCATTACAGCATACAGTGGTGTAGATGCAACACTGCAACTGTAATACTTGTACTATAGACATAACTTTACTCAGAGAAAGAAAGAAAAGCAGAAGCGAGTTATTAGTCCTTGAACTGCAGTGGATATGTTTTCTCAAACTGCTTAGGGAACTATTAAAAGCCTTTCAAACAGCAATTAGACAACTTTACAAGAATATTAAAAGCACATATCTTTGCTCACAAGAAGCAGCTGAAAAGAGGAAATCAGGGAAAATGTTCTAGTTTATGAATTGCAGTGAAGAGCCTTCAGTTACCTATTTCCTGTTTACTTCCCACTTGAAAAATTGTACCCCAGAAATCCAATGCAATTAAAAATCCATCATACATTTTAGAACACACTGTTGAGAAATGTTTTGTTGAAAAAATGACTGGAATGCTGTAAACAGAATAAAGTCGGCCACAAAAGAAAACGTTTTGACAGATGCTAACATCTGTGAGCATAGATCTTTAAATGACTCTCCTTTCCATCTCAGACCTTTTTCACATTAAAAACATACTAATTTTAAAAAGGCCTTTTATACCTCAAGATGAGATTTTCCTTAAGTTAGACACTATGACTTACCTAAACACCACCAGCTGCTAGAAATGTTAACTGTAGCATTTGATCCATAATGCAACTGTGTTTGCACTAAAACAAATTGGAATGAGAATGTCCTAAGACCGCAAGAGGGAAGAAGGGAAAGAAGAAAGATGATCCTGATAGAGTTTACAAATCAGTTTCAGAGGACTGGCGCAGGTCACTAGATCCCTTCTACCTGGCATTACATAGGCATACACTGTGCAGAAACTCACAACAACCTGCTGGGAAACAAACAATCCCAGCAGACATGGCTGTAGTTTTTTTGCTGCCCTAGTCAAAATGGAAATGTAGATTACCCCCATTCCCCTATTTATACAAACAAACACTTGGCTTTCCCTAATTATTTGCTTCTCTGGGGTCCTGCTTGAATGGTGGAGTCAGCTCTGGCTGCTTCTCAAGGCCCTGACAAGAAAAGTGACTAGAAAACAAAAAATAGAGAGAAAGAATAAAAGGACTATTCATTACTGAAAGGGAAAAAAGGGTTACATACCTTTTTTTAAAATGTATACATTCTGAGAATAGAATATTATTGTAAGCTAGAATTTTAACATTCAGGTGGGAAGTAGGTCAGGACATATGCCAAAAGAAGCGAATGAAAAATTCCTATATTCACACACAAAGATTTTAAAATGTGGATACACAGCCATAACTAGCACTGTTCTCTTTTAAAAGTTACTAAGCTTTTCATCAATAGGCCACATCCTTTTTCCAACCCCAAATCTTTTGAGCTCTTGGATTGGTTAATTATCCAGTAACCTTTCAAACTTTGAGTATTGGTCACACTAACTACTACATATGATTCCTGTCCTTTAAGAATAAAACTGACCAACTACATTTTCCTGAACTCAAGTAGCCCACTCACAAGATCATACTGGCAAGAACAAAATCCAAATTATACACTGCTTGATACCACAAACACAAAATACAAGGCTGACTCAGCAAATCAGGCATCTCATCAGTAGAAGGCTCCTTAACACAAAGGGTGTCTTTCTTTCTTTCTTTCTTTCTTTTCCTTTTTTTTTGTATTTTCTTACCAATTAGGCTCTCTCCAAAAGAGTTGAAAAGAGTAATGTTAGATGGAAAAGTTTTTGGCTTACACCTGTGCTCCACACCTTCTTCTAGGGATGGGCTGAATCCATTCAGGCAAACCACCCCATAATTCTCCAGACAGATGCCTCTAAGCAAATGTAAAGCAATTTAATTGAGAATCAACTTTACATGATTTGTAAAAGCTACTCTCTCACCAAGAGGGGAGAACAGCAGCAATATGTATGCCAGACAATAATGGGAAAGAAAAAGAATCATGGCAAGGCACATTTCTTCCTTTACCTGCTCGCTAAGCATGTATAGTACATCTTCAAGAGAAGTGCATTACTAGAGGGAATGGCAAATATAGTGTTTTTTAAGTGTCCTGGAAAATGCCCAGAACCCCAAATTTCATAGATTGATAGATGTTAGAGATGCAAAAGACCTATTAGGTCATCTAGTCCATTTGCCTACCAGTAAAGGATTGCACTTTACTGTAGGTACAAATTATATAAGTACCTATGCAGTAGCTATATAAAGGTAGGTATTACAGTTTTTAGTACTTCGTCCATTTACATTACACTAGCAACAGTTTTTGAAATTTTTCTTAAGAGAAAATTCCAAAATATTCCACAATTTGTAAATATTTTTGTAGAATTTAGGTGCCCAGAACTAAACACTATATTCCAGATGCAAATCCAGCACAACCAGGCAGACAACCAGGATTAACATCTCCTTGCTCCATATTTTATTTTCTGCTTCTTTTCATTTTACTGCCTTTTTTAAGAAAATGTTTCTCTATTGCAGTGACATTTAGATGCTATAACAATAAGAAAACTGTAAAACAGTCTGTCAGAAACAGCTTAAATCAATAAACTGTTGGGCTGCCCTGATACTTAGTTCAAACTTTTGTATACAAATTAAAGACTTCTGCTCACTCATATTCTCTCATAAGCTATACATCTTGTTTCCATGACAAACATTTTAGGTAAAGAATTGGCAGCTGGTTTAGGGGATGGTAACTTGTGACAGGAAATGAAGGAGCTCATTAGCTTTGTGAGGAAGTGATCCAACCAGGTCACTTTAAAGATGATGAGCATGAAAGTTTCTGATGTAGAAGGAAGTTTCTTATGGCTGATACAGGTCAGGATCACTTCTCAGCTGAAATGCTTGCAAAAATTCTAAGGCACTATCGATGGCTTAGTTTAATTACTGTATACGAGACAGCTTATCTAAAGCTGTAGGGAGTATTTAGAAACCCAGAACCCTATGTTCTCTGCTTGTATAACCATTTATCCAGTTCTGAACTGAGGGGTTTAATGTCCAAAGTCAAAAGGATCTATTTTTATTTCAAGTTTGATGTAAAAATACAATCTGAGATTTGTGTGTGGTTTCACCCCACTCCTGTGAAGGTTGTAGACCAAAGACTATCTGGAATTGTGTTCATGGATGCAATTTTTTGTTTGTTTGTTTAAACATTGAAACTGAAAAGGAGGGGACGGAGTTAGGATTTTAGACCATAATCGAGCTAAATTATGGAGTGATAATAGCCACTCCATAGTTAAAATTGCAAATGGTTTCAATTTCAGCCCAATTTCAGCCCCTTCTTTAAAATCTATGAAGAAAGAAACATAGGCAGGTTGTTTTTTTGCTGATACAGAATTTTTCTATCATTTTTCTGTAATAGTGGACACAAAGTGCATTCATTTAACACAGTTTTTAAAGTGGCTTCAGTTAAACCTGTGAAACTTGAGCATATGGATGAGCCCTAAGAACACTGGAATACTCATGACCCTGTCGAGGTTTGTTGAGTGGCTGATGATCCAGTTTTAGTTCTGTGGGAAAAAATAAGCCTCTTAAGGCTTGTGGAGAAAGATTAGGGATTGACTGGCCTCTGTAGAGCATCATAAGGCTTGCAGAGAAATGAGGTTGAGGACTTTCTATAAGTTTTTGAGGCTAGTGGGGTGCTCACAAGCCTTCTATCACCTACAGGGATGTGATTGGAAGTATCCCCAGTGAAGGCCCTAAGGCTTGAAGGGTCCCTCATGAGCCTCCTTCGGCTCCCCAGGGGATCTGAGGCAGTTATCCATGTACAGCGACACTCTTATGCATCTCCAAAATTCTGCAAGGACTTCCTGAGGTCTTGAAAAGTATATACACTCAAAACTCTGATACATGCCTGCAACCTTAACTTAACCTTAATAAAGCTTTTTGTAGGAGAACAAAATTTAATGTATTTGCTGTATAAAGTTTCAACTCAATATGATTTGAAAGTGCTAAGATATAAACCCCCCCAAAAGTGGGATTTAATAAAAATCATGGTGGTCATAATCACAGACACTCATTTTATTTCATTCTTTTCCAATTCTGCATTGCACTTGTAGGATCAAAACAATGAGAACGAAAAGTTGCAGCAGTAGTCAGTATTGTTGGCATCAAGAGGGAACTGCATCTGGCATGTCTTCTGCACTGGAAAGGTGAGATCCCATTGTGACTCTCCTACACTGCAGATACTAACAACATTCCATTTGCAGGAGGCAAAGGAAGAAACAGAAGAGACTGAAAATGCTGGTCTAAGCCTCTAGATGTTGCAGGCCTTGTGTACACTGGAGATTTTTGCACGGATCCTGATGTAACTGTGCAGTACAAATAATTTTTCACACTGTGCACTAAGGGTGAAATGCTGGTCCCACTGAAGTCAATGGAAGTTTTGCTACTGACTTCAGTAGGGCCAGACTTCACCAGAGGGTTGTACTGGTGCAGCTACATCAGTGTAAAATCCCCATTTTAGACAAACCCTCAGTTTCTCCACCTCTAAATTAAAGCTAATTTTTCTTTCCTGTTTCATAAGGGTGTTATAAGAGGATCAATTAATTATTTGTCAAGTGCTTTAAAGACTGAAATAGTTAGGTAACTATTAGGTAACCAAATTAGTAGCTGTACAGTGCAACTCATGTAATAATATAAGACAGGAACATAATCATCACCTATTTTAAATTAGCATCCAGTCACTCATTTTTCAACTTTCTGCCAGTAGTTCTTGGTGCAGCAAAGGAATCTTAGGCAAGAGGTCAGGTCGTCCCCTCCCTCAGGTAACATCAGTGGTGCTCTGCACTGTGCCTATTAAGGAGGTGTAATATTATTACAACTAGAACACTAGGCCTTGCTTAATATATTTAGCCAGTGTTAGCTAAGGGCATCACAATGCCAGACCCAACTTCCCCTCTCTCTTTTGTTTCCCTAATATTATAACCCCACCAGACCAGTTTGCAAGTGTTTTATTACTCACCTAACATTTGGCAGATCCAAATTTAAGATTGGTGTTGCATAACGAATTGGGTTATTTCCTTGAAGCTGACATCTGAAACCCTCTCTTGAAGGCAGATAATATGCCCTTTGGACAACCACTTGTACCTGCACTTCCTTCCACCCCGCTGCTCCCTGGCTTTCCACAACTTCTAGGAGAGAGTCATTTGGGGCACTGAGTGCAAAGGGATGTAGTTTGGACTCAGGGTTGCTGTTAGTCTGTACAGTCTTTGGTGTAATCGTATTGGTACAAGCAACCTGGTAAAGACAAAGGCATAAACTAAATTACTTTATGGACTATGAAACCATGTAGTGACACAAAGTAAAATTCAACAAGATTCATTATTGAAAAGCACCACAAGATTATTTGCAAAGTATTTAGTATATATAAACTGTAATTTCCACACATGGCCAGCTTTAATCTAAGATTTTAAATAAATGCACAAGAAACCCTACAGTTCAGCACACAGTGGTCTCCTGTATAACTATTGCCTTGGATTAAACAAATTCTGTTCATGTGAGACAAGGGTGACTGTAGGGGGAAGAAAGAATTGGCATTAGTATTTAATCACCATTTTATGTTTTACTTAATTCTTGGTAGTTCTAATTATTACTTGCTTTTAAATTGTAGCATTAGCCTTCAAAATTGACTTTTGTCTTTCAGAGGTATTAAAAAAACGCCGCTCATTGGGGGTGGAAGTATTTTGTCAACAGGAGAGCTGACAAACAGCGGCTACACAGTGTGCCTTTTAGCCACACGGCTGTAGTAATACAGCCCTGTCACTAAAAGCTGCATAGTGTAGACTTGGCTGAGTCTTTGCTGATTCTGAATTTTTGCACTGATGTAGCTAAATCAAAGTACTTGCAACCAATACAAACTCCACTGTAGATGCACTGCATCAGTGTATAAAGATATTTGCAGCTCTGCAGAAAAGCTATGCTGATACAAAAATACTCCATGTAAACAAGGTTGAAACAGTGAGCTTTTTAGTTGACATATAAAAGAAAGTGTTTTTGTTTTTGTATAAGTTTGTTTGTTGGGTTTGGTTTTGCAAAACCAAAACCAAGGATGGTTTGGATACAGGCCCCATTTTTTCTGAACCCTCCAAAATGTAGGAGTGTGAGTAAATTATTCTGGTTTTGGCACATCTATAGTGGAAATAGGTTAAAAATGTGAAGTCAGCTTAGGCTTTGATTTGATATATCTAACCTTTTCATTCCCAGGCCTAAAAAGAGGGATCAGATATGATGGGAATGGTGAAAGCTTTGCAAGGGAGTCATCTGAAACTCTGGCCAAGATTTTCAAAAGTGACAAGTTATTTTCGGTGCCTCCATTTTTGGTTGTCCAACAAAATACCTTAAAGGGGTCTGATTTTCAGAAACTGCTAGACATTCACTCTCTATCAGCCAGGCCTTTTTAAAGTGTCCAAAGTTGAGGTACCCACAACCACTAGTCATTTTTAAAATCTCGACCTTATTTCTATTAAAGGCAATCATTGGTGTTTTAAAGAAAGGACACAAGAGGAACGGGAAGAAGGCTCAAAGATGGGAGTATAGAAAGGAAACATCCAAGTTTATTAAGAAAATAGTAATTATTTAAAATGAGACTGGGTACTGAGCTACAAAGAATAAATGTGAATCAATGAAAACCGAAGCTGTCATAATGTCACCAATATTATTCAGCGCAGTAGTGAGCCACAACAAAATAATCTCACAGCAGTTCAGCATTTGGCTGGCCAAAAGTCTTTACTTGTAAAATATTATTAAAACAAACAGCACGTCATATCATTCAGTTTTGGCCAAATAGGAGGGCAAGAGAGCACATCAGTATTTCAATATTTATGTTATGATTTCCAAGCATCTGGTCACCAAATTATTAAAAAGTGCTAAACTTCAAACAAAATGAACCTTACCTGATTAACTGCAGATTCCTGGGGCAGACTGTCTCTGAGGTCATTTAATCTGAATATTTGTGCCAAAGATATAACGTTCCTTCTAATATGCAACTTCTCTGGACAACGTGTCCTATCTTTCACTTCTGCATGATGTTTGAGAAGAACCTTCTGACTAAAATATGTATTCATGATAACAGGGACATTTTCATTATGGAGAAGGAGCTTTTGCCTGGAAAAAAGGAGTAAGAATCAAATATTAAATTATTTTTTAAAAATTATGTCACCAATACCCTATTTTAAAAACTTCTTCCATGTGTCTTTCTTCCTCTGTGTGTGTGTCTGTCTCTCTTGTGCTTTTACTGAGATATACTGCATAGTATCTTGACTCAAATTTATTTTCTTCCTGCTTGATGTTATTGATCTTGTAAACCTTCCTTCCCAACCCTACCCCTGATCACTAGTATTTTGGCTCCTCTTGCCAGGGGCGGCTCTACCTTTTTGGCCGCCCCAAGCAGTCATGCGCAGGAGGCGCCCCGGAGCCGCGGGAGCAGCAGACCTCCCGCGGGCATGACTGCGGAGGGTCCGCTGGTCGCACGGCTGGGCTGGACCTCCCGCAGCTGCGGACGGTTCGCAGGTCCGGCGGCTCCGCTTGAGCTGCCGCAGTCATGCCTGCGGGAGGTCCAGCCGAGCCGCGGGACCAGCGAACCGTCCGCAGTCATGCCTGCGGGAGGTCCAATGGAGCCGCGGGACGAGCGCCCCCTCCGCAGTCATGCCTGCGGCAGGTCCGGTCATCCCGGGGCTCCGGTGGACCTCCCGCAGGCATGACTGCGGCAGGTCCGCCGGCCCAGCCTGCCGCCCCCCCCGGGAAAGGGCCGCGCTGGGGTCTGGAGCCGGCCCTGCCTCTTGCTTTAGTAGATCTCCAAACAGTTTCACATATAACAATTTTTCTGCTAGTTGATTGAGGTAACAGCTGGAAAAAAAATCTATAACCTCAGAGTAATTCAATACCAAACATGTTCTGATGTTGATATTTGCTCCTACATGCACATATCATAGTCTTATGTTTGGAGACGGGTATATTTGTACTCAAAGAATGCAAGTCTGTTGAAGCCAGTTAACAAAAACAACCACTAATCTAATTTTCTAGTGCTTGTCAAAAAAAAAAAATGAAATCAATTTAGTGCGTTTATTGAAAGCTATGGTTTTTCCCCAGTTAGATTAGTATCATTTGGGAGTAAAACAAGGCCTCCTTCTTGGCAGCAAAGATGCAGCTGACCCGGGTTCAGAAGCAACCTCAGGACTCTAGTTCCCCAGGCTACTGCAGAACCATTGTATTTTGTTTGCTTCATGTCCTTGTCTTCACATCTGGGATTAAGTACTACAGCATTATGGCAAAAATAAAACAAGGTGAATAATTCCTCAAAAATATTTGTTTCATATTATCACAGATACTGTTTCATTCCACCTCCCCAGACTTCTTAATTTGTTCTTTCTATTCATTACCCAGGATGAGAAACTCTACAGCTCACTCATATAGTGGCCATGATAAATTAGACGGTGATGGGATCATCATTCTACATTCACTCTTTGATATAACAGGGCATGCTTTCTTTTTAAGCAATGCCAGCAGCTTGGGTACATGGAATCTACAGGGTGCATATCGATGAGTTTGACTCAATTTCCTTTGCAGATGGAATGGGAAAATATGGCAATTCAGCTTGTCTCCAGGGGTCACTTGCATTCAGTATTAAGAAAACAATTCAGAAATAAATAGAAATCTACATTGGCATGCAATAAAACAAACATTATAATAAAATAGTGCACTATCAAATAAAATAGTAACTATTATTATTAATAAGGTTTCTATTTATGCATCCTCCTCTTTATGACTAGGGGTGTAAAGTTAAAATTTATCAGGGAAACAGTCCTCAGATAGAACAAAGGGGAAAAGAGCAGTCTTGTGGTTAAGGTCTAGAATTCAGGAAATCTAGATTCAATTCCCAGCTCTGCGTGACCTTCAGTAAGTCATGCAAGTACTCTGTGAAAAGGGGACACTACCTAATCGACAGGGGTGTTGTGAAGATAAATCCACAAATGTTTAGAAAGAGCACAGATACTTTGGGTGGGAGGGCATACATAAATAAGATAAATGTGCTTTGGAGTGTTCCAAAATTGGTTTTGATTTGCCCAGGTTGAGTGTCTTTGGTACTACTACTTAATGCATATACATTGCAAATGATCTGCTTTTTCAGCGCTTTTTAAATGAGCAGTTGGAGAGAAGATAGTCTGTGGTGTGCGTGTTCACTGAATTAGAGATGTCTTTATAAAATATTCCAAGATGTGTGCAGTAGGAACTTGCCTCATTCAGATGTCCTATCTTTAATAATCCAAAATGCTGAAAAGCTGATATGCCCAGCACATGAAGATTTTAATAATTTGAAGTACAAGTTCAATGAGGCAGAATTTCACAGGAACTCTTGTCTCATGGAGTAAGGTGCACACTGAATAAGGTGTGTGTGTGGGGGGCGGGGTGATCAGAAGCCTTTACCAAATTCATTATGCATCTCACATGGGACAGGGCATTGCCTCATTCACTGTTCAATTGTACAAAAATGACTTTCATGGATGCATCTGGTACAACCAATGTAGTTTGTTGTAATTAGGATGAACAGATAGATACCTGGCTGTAGGAAAACACGGATACTGTGAAAAATACATGATCACATAATTAAAGAATAGTTTATAAAGCACTCACAGAAAGGGGTGAAGTTACAGTATCACATTCAACTCTCTCTTTGGCATGCCCTGATTCTGGCATACTTAGTTGCACAATTTTACAGAGGCTTCTTAAATGGAGTTGCTTTACACACACACACACACTTTTAAAAAACATGCCTTATTTTGTCAGTCATTTTTACTTCTCCTGAGTTATTTACACTGCTCTGTTGATCTATGAACAGAATACAATACTTATGATTCAAAGAGCACAATCATTAAAATGTGCTTTAACCTTTTAAAAATAGCTCCACTTTGGGTTAATATTTCTTATGCCTGGTAAATCTGAAGAAAAATAATAGATTATAGATTACATTTCCAAACCACTGTACAAACATTAATATATCTTTGCAACAAGACGTCTGCTAACTGAATCACATTATTACTCCCATTTTACAGCTGAAACTCCATGAGGTGAGATGATTTGCAGAAATCTCACAAAGGAAAAAAATCTACTCTAGGATAAAAAGGTGTGTATTTAAAATGTAATAGTTAACATGCGATGGATTTTAAAACATGACAGCTGTCATTTTTAAAAAAAAACCACCTTTTGTCTTACTAGTATAGACAAGCCCATAAAGAGGCTGAGCCAGAATGAAAATTAGAACTCAATAATCCCAAACTCATAGCCTCTTACTTAGTTCTCAAATCTACTTTGTCCCACTTGAAAGTCCAGTTAGCTATCATTTTTACTTTTGTTTTGTTTTTTAGTATCCAGTTATGGTTATTGTGTAAAGAAAAAAATTAGCCATACTGAACATACTCATAAAGGCATTAAACTTGGCATGTGCAGGACAAACAAAATATTGCACATGCATAAGAAGGCCAAGTTACATTAGGTGTAAGATTTCTTGATTTTTGTACGTGTAAAAACTCAACCATACAATTCTTGACATAGCAGTAACATTTACTTTATTCAATAATTTCCCTATTTTGGTTTACTCCCAAGGGCATTCTGCACCAAACAATTATAAAATCTGTGCACAATATTTAAAAACTCTGCAAGTTTTATTTGTCAATAAATAAATGTAGAGGCTCCAGCATGGCAGTGGGGAGCATAGGCCACTGGCTTCACCCTGCAGCCTTCCCAGTCTGGGGACACAGACTCAGTGGAAAGGCTGCACTTAACCCTGACACAGCATGAGGCCTGGGCCTGTCCCAGAAACACCCTGGGGGCCCTGCCCCTCTGCGACAGGCACACCAGGTGTGGGGCAGACAGGCTCAAACAGGCAGGATCCAAGAGTGGAGGGGCTCAGTGTGAGGGGATCCAGGTTTGGGGTGAGAAGATTCCGTCTGGAACAATCTGGGTGCAGACAGCTCAGTTTGGGGTCTAGGTGTGGGGGGATCTGGACACACAGAGGCTCGTTGGGGGGTTTCCAGGTGCAGGGGCAATGGGACACTGCAGGGACTTCCAGGTGAAGGTGGTTGGGGCTCAGTGGAGGGGTCTGAGTGTGGGGGTCTCAACAGGGAGGCCTAGGTGCTGGGGGAATGGGGCTTGGTGGGGTAGGGGTCTGGGTGTAGCTAGCTGGCGGTCAGTGGCATAGGGGTCTGGATGTGAGGCTCAGGGTGGTGCAGCGGGTGGGGCTTGTCAGGGTGTGGGTTTGAGTACAGGGAGCTCAGTGGGGGGAGGGGCTATGGGGACAGGGATTGGGGTCCGGAGGCAGGGGATCTGGGTGCAGGGGGCTCCTGATGCAGGGGTTGAGATTCATTGAAGTGGGATTTGGGTATGGAGGGCTGAGGGGTTCTGGGTGTAAGGGGTGAGGCTTGGCAGGGGGTGTCTGGGTATGGGAGGTCCGGATACACTGGGGCTCCCCGTACAGTGATCCCTCCCCCCGTAGCTGAGGAACAATGGGCGCAGGCAGCAGGGGAGGATGCTGAGCTTCTGTAGCAGGGGGAGGTTTCTGGGGGTGGGTTTGATACAGCCCCAGGCACTCCTTGCAGGGGAAGAGGAAGTCCCGTCCTCTCCTGCCTCCAGCCCAGCCGGGACTAGCAGCTGATCCCAGCTCACGGTAGGAGCCACTGGCTGGGGTGTCCCCAGCCCTTTAGTGATTTACCTCTCTGCCAGCTGCTCTGGGTGTCTGAAATGATGTACCTGCGCAGCTAGGGAGCGGTGCGTGACTGCTCTTGCAGCTTCCCTGTCAGAAAGTCATTTTTCTGTGGGGAAGCAAAGAAATCTGCGGGGGACATGAAATCTGCACATGCGCCATGGCGCATAATTCCCCCAGGAGTATTTGTTTATAACTAGTAAAATAATGTAGCACCCTTTGCAAAAAGACTGATTTTTTTTAAAAGGTATATATTTTAAATCCTCTTTCATCTTAAAATTAGTTATAAATAGGATGCATTTAAAAAAAATCTGAATGTGAGCACTCAGAAGTGCCAATTTGACAACATTAGAAACCGAATTCCTCTATTTATCAATAGAAAGTTACAGCACAGAAAGCAACTACAAGGTTCATCACAATGCCCTGCTACCATGCCTGAACTCTGACCTGGAAGGACATCTAGCAGGCAAGTAGCTGAGTCTCTACAGACATTCAGTCCTTAAACTCTTGACTGAGAGCTAACAAGGGTGACAATCAATGAGATTATGATGGTAACTCATTTTAGGTACTCATGGCCACCAAATAGTTGTCTTCTGATAATAACTTTTGGTATTACTGATCTAGTCTGTGTTCAAATTGGTGACCTACATATTAATGTCTATTTTCCAGCACAAATTTGATGAGCTATCTACAGGGGCGGCTCCAGGCATCAGCACGCCAAGCACGTGCCTGGGGCGGCAAGCCACAGGGGGCACTCTGCCGGTCACCACGAGGGCGGCAGGCAGGTTGTCTTTGGCGGCATGCCTGCGGAGGGTCCGCTGGTCCTGTGGCTTCGGGGGACCACCCGCTGGCATGCCGCCAAATCCGCGGGACCGGGGACCTCCCACAGGCAAGCCGCCGAAGGCAGCCTGCCTGCCGTACTTGAGTGGCAAAATACCTAGAGCCGCCCCTGGCTATCTAGCTCCCAGATTTTATACACACAGGTGGTTATTGCACCATGCATCCTAATAGATACAGTTTCAAATATATTGTATATTACATATATTTGAAAATGAACAAGCTAATGATGCATAGTAATCTTATCCCCACTTCAGTTTAATAAGACAACTGTGATCTGATTAGATTTATAGATCTATGGGGATAAAAATGCATTACTTATTTACTTTCTGAAAGAAAAAAAATCCACAATTTGTCAAGAACCTCAAAACAATTCATTCCATAGCTATACTTGAGCACACCCTAGAAGAGGATTTTAGAATCTACTTTCCTGACACTGCTGTGTTCAAAACACAAGTAAACAGGAAACATTTTAAACCCAGGTATTTGTTACGTCACCAATGTCAGAAGAACACTTGCTTGATCTAGCCATCTCATTCTCTAAAAACACTGACGTGGGTAGCAAACCATCTCAGGAAGGCTGAGGTTTAGGGTTTTGTTTTTATTTTCCTACAGCACAGAAATCTGATCAGCTTTAAATTAAGGTTGATAGGCTTCACTGACACATATTACTTGAATGGTGTTGTTTTGCTACATCTATGCCTTCCGTCCTCTGATTACTTTCATTACCACTAACAGTTCATTCATCTTTCATAAAAGCATTAGATAAATGATGTCACAAATTAAGGGTATGCCTGCATTTCCATAAGAAAATCTATTTTCAGGTATAAAAGTAGTTCATTCCCTACCTATAACATTTACTTACTGAATATACACATCTTAATGGATTTTTTTTTTTTTGGATATGTATACCTGCATGGAGGCCTAGTGGTTACTCCCACACTCTATATTGAACCAGCAGTCATCTTTCATATGCGGTTGGGTGCACAGTTAGGCACCTCCCTCTGGAACAGTGGTTCTCAAACTAGGGCCGCCGCTTGTTCAGAGAAAGCCCTGGCAGGCGGAGCAGGTTTGTTTACCTGCCGTATCCGCAGGTTCGGCCGATTGTGGCTCCCCTTGCCCCTCCAGGCCAATGGAGGCTGCAGGAAGCGGCGCAGGCCGAGAACCCCTGTTCTAGAAGAGACAAGCATGTTCCCAGAGGCACTGATGTGAAATTTTTCTTGACCAATTAAAAACTGAGGTTTTTGTGACCTAAGATGGGCATGTGCCCACTTCTGTTTTCAGGTATCAGGACATACCTAGAATAAAATCTCTTTTCAGGAAGAGATGCTGCAACCAGAATTATTAAACTCAAGTAAATTCTCAAAGCTGGCAAGTTGGATCAATATCTCTGGGCTTTACATCCCCATTGTATAACGCTGAGAGCCCTCCCTTAGTAACAGAAGCAATCAGTGAAAAACACCCCTCATCTCCTTTTGATGGGAAGGTGCTCTGAGGTGATATAGGCAAACTAACTATTTGCTTTAAAACCTTTTAAAAATCTGAAGAATTTTGCTTCGTGTGTGAACAGGGCTTGGAATCCTTCTGCTTCAGCTGATAGGGAGGCTAAACAATCCAACTTTAAGTGCAGTGGGCACCTAAGAATCCAGACCTAGAAGCTTGCCTTTGATAATATTTACCATGAGGTTTTGGGGATATGTCTGCATTTCCTAGTAGTCTCTGGAGCAGCTCCATTCCTTTCTTTCTGACACAGCCCATTGGATACTGAGTGATCTCTGTACTGAAGGCTCTTCTCATGAGGCTCTCCTAGAGTGCTATCCTCTGCAGTCCCGATTTTTACATATGCTTACTCATGCTCAGATGTACCTTACTTTACATGAAGGTCTACTGAGTCTTCATTCAGAGTAAAGATGGCAGAATCAGACCCACAGACAGCAACCCAGCAAACCTTCCTCCCAAACTTAAAAAAAAAAACGTGAAGGATTATTTTTAAGAGGAAAGAAAACTAATTTTTAAGATTTCCAACAATCTTAACAGATGTATTGTAATATGAAGCATTTCCTAGACTGCGACAGACTCTCTTCCAATTTTCTTCTCTCTTTTTAAATTAGGAAAAATCAATGCTTTAACATTTTGTTAGGTTTAAACTGTTACTTTCATATTGTGAGAAAAAATACTGCCCCAATCAATCACTTATATAAAAACTGAATGTACAGAAAAGAGAGCTCATGTACCCTAAAAAAATGTCTGTAGTGAACTTTATGCTTCTTCTTTACTCAGCAAAGTGTATTTAAAACATGTGCTGTCAGTATACTACTTACCCACTGAGTGCCTGTAAAATTTAAATTAATGTAGATCAGCTTGAGCAAAAAACATTCTAAGGTACTTCGTAATGATCTGGAGCAGAGGCTTTGAACTTTTATAGTATGGATCACCATTAGAGTGATATATCTTGCGGATCACCTTTTTCCTCATTTGTAGTCCCACAGACCACCTGTGCTAACATCCCTCTGAGAACTGCAGTAACTGCTTACATGGACAATATTAATTGTGTCATTTTTATCTGTTCCATCAGCAACTCCAGCCCCCAAGGGTATCTCCTGTTTCCTCTTCCCTGTATGTAGGAGTGGCTGCTACTAAAGATAGATGCAGGAGACCTGCCAGCTCTTTGCAGACCACCAGCAAATGCTCTATTGCTTTGAAAATCACTTATAGGATGGCCCTGAAGGACAGAACAAGCAAGTGGCTAAAATTTCAACCCAGACCAGGGGTTTGAATCCTGCTCTCAGAAATTGAGAAGGCTCATATTGTGGCATGTCTTGTATAACCCACTTCTGTGCTTGCATTGTATGTAGCCTCACACTCAGTCAGAGACAGATTTAGAATCTATGGCTGCACTTAACTAACAAACCACAAACATCCCCAGAGTCATACTGACATTAAACCATGATGCTTCGTTGGTTCATGAACTTAAGATGACATTTTGTCAGATTTGTTTTATAAAATACATTTTCATCACATGTTGTACAAGGGCCTAAAGAATTTTGGACAAGTGCATTGTATTGATTGAAAGAATAAGTTAATGAATATGTTTTAGTAAACAGAAGTTGAAGTTATTAAACAAAAACAAACAAGACATGTTAATTTCAAGTCCATTCAAAACTTTTTGAAGGAGAAAGAAAATTCAGTATGGTATTTGTCAAATGGAATTGTATTTGTTTACACAGGGTACAAGTCTGACAGGCAGTTATGTGGGAACCCAGGAGCAAGAGGGGAAGTGCAAGTAGCCTTCCCCCTTACATGCCTCATAAAAAGGTCCATCTCTATACCTAGTGAGGCACAGTCACTGCTGCCTGTATGTGGCCCCAGGGATACACTTCGCTTCTTATACTGGGCTGTGTGCGGTTTGCACAGTGTAGCTCATGGTGATTTACATCAAGCCCGAACAATGTCTGGGCACATCTAGAGAAACTGAACACAAACAAACAAACAAATGACCCAAAAACAGATTAATCCCTACCAGTATCCCACCAATTATAGTAAATTCCCTCCCAATTCCTAGCCCAAATCAACTAGCCAGCTGGAACAGATTCATTCATCTTGCACTATTAGGGTTGCCAACTTTCTTATTACAGAAAACCAAACATCCTTGCCCCACCCCTGCCCCTTCCTGAGGCCCCGCCCCCACTAACTCCATCCCCCCACTTCATCACTGTCCCCCACCCTCGCTCACTCGCTCATTTTCACCGGGTAGGGGAGGGAGGAGGGCTCTGGCTGGGGGTGCGGGCTCTGGGGTGGGGTGGGGCTGGGGATGAGGGGCTTGGGGTGCAAGAGGGGACTCTGGCCTGCGGGATGGGACTGGGGGATTCGGAGTGTGAGAGGGAGAACTGGGCTGGGGCAGAGGGTTGGGGTGTGGAAGGGAGTATGAACTCTGGGCTGGGGGTGCAGGCTCCAGGGTTGGGCCAGAAATGAGGGCTTCAGGAAGCAGGAGGAAGCTCCAGGCTGGGGCAGGGGATTAGGCTGCAGGTGGGTATAAGGGCTCCAGCTAGGGGTGAGAGCTATGGGGTGAGGTTGAGGATCAGAGGTTTGGGGTGTAGGACCAGGCTCTGGGCTGGGTCTGAGGGGTTCACAGTGCAGGAGGGGGCTCAGAATTGGGGTAGGGGGTTGGGATATGGGAGGGGGTTCTGAGCTGGGGCAGGGGGTTGGGGTGCAGGAGGGGGTGAGGGCTCTGGCTGGGGGTGCAGACTCTGGGGTGTGGTTAAGGATGATGGGTTTGGGGGCAGGAGGGGGTTCCGGGCTGGGGCTGAAGGGTTCAGAGTGCGGGAAGGGGCTCAGGGCTTGGGCAGGGGTTAGGGTGCGGGCTCCAGGCAGCGTTGACCTCAGGCAGCTCCCAGAAGTGGCCAGCATGTTCCTATGCTTCCTAGGTGCAGGGGCAGCCAGGGACTCCATACTCGCAGCTCCCACTGGCTGCAATTCCCACCCAATGGGAGCAGAGAGCCAGTGCTCGGGGCGGTGCATGCACCGCAGGCAGGTGCAGTGTGCAGAGCCCCCCAGCTACCCCTGTGCCTAGGAACCAGAGGGTCATGTCTGCTACTTCCAGGAGCCATGCGGAGCCACACAGGAAGCCTGCCAGGCCTGCACCAAATGGACTTTTAACAGCCTGATCAGTGGTGCTAACCAGTTAACAGAGTCTATTTTCAACCAGACACCTGGCAACCCTATGTACTATTCAAAGTTGCCATATTTCCTAACAAAAGGCTCAGTACTACCAATATGTACATGAGTAACTTTATTCATCTGAGTAATCTCACTGCACTCATGTCAGCCTCCTATTTGGACTTCTCACTCGAGTAAAGTACTTTGCCATATAAGTGTTTGCAAGATCATTTTCAAAAATCATTGGGAAAAACGATTTTCAAACATCTGAGACAGGAATACAAGCAACTATAAAAATATCTTGCTATTACTCTTTTTAACACTAAAATTATCCAACTCTCACAAAGTGAGAGATTACTCAGGAGCACAACTCTTATGCTCTCTCTATATTTTCCACCACTTGTGCTGTAAAGGATTTATTTAAAAGGAATAAAATACCAATTTAGACTAATGCCCAAAATAATTTACACTCAACTTGCAATTCTGTATATAACCAGCCTCCAAAGAAGTCAAACTGAAGTATTTCTGGTTAGTTGGCTCAGCACAGTATATGCAGATCAAAGGCTCTCTCTGATAATATTCCACCTATTTTCACATCCTCTGTACCAATTTACTATAGGTGCTGAACTTGCATTGGATGTATTGATGTGTGTGTGTTCCTATGTACACTATTTGCAGAACATTATGTGTTTTATGTAAGTATACAATGGCAGTTATATTTCCTGACAAAACAATCTCTTTTCAAAATCTTGATTGCATCCAAAATAAACAAAGAAACCACAGCTGTTATTAACTGGTGGATTGTTTTAACACAAGCCATCGCCATTTGTTCTGCCTCAACCCCAAATGAAGAGCGTAAATAGCAAATTAAATTAGTAAAAGGGTACAAGGAATATACCTTCTTTGGGGAATACAGAAACTTCTTTGGGGAAAAGAAATAACCTTGCCCTTCTAAACAAGATCATTTATGAACCTGAGAAAACATTCCAGACAGAAGTTGCCCTACACAAAGATGGCAAATTTATTTATTTTTATCATTTTACTAATTTCATAGTAAATATGTAGCACAAATCACAGGCTTGCCACAGCATTGCCCTTTGAAATGTGACACTTTCCGTTTAACTACATTTTCAAACATTTTAAAAGGGCGCTAATATGATGAGCCTGTGGTGAGCATTACATACTACTACATCAGACACCCAGGCCTAGCTGACAGGCTTCATTCCTTGCAGTAGACAGCACACTGTGTTAGTCTTCAGCGAACCTTCTGTTTCACTTAGGAATGCCATGGATGGAGTCTCCAACTCAGAGAAGATTGTCACAATTCAAGGCCTTGGTGGCAGGTGTAAAGAGGATGAGAAAGTAGGTCTTAAGGCATTTAGAGACCACTGACTGACCTTCAAAGAGTGAGTGTCATTTAATAGTTTAGGAATAAAATCTGAATGACCGTAAAACTTGTATAATGTGGCAAAGGAAGTTCCTCAAAATTATATCGATCCATTTAATACAACAAAACTCAAGACTTCCAGCACCAAGAAATGAAAAATATAAAAAACTCCACCACAGCAGCAGTTTCCTAAGATCTGTACAAAAACAATCTCTTGTTCTACTGTGCTATCCCTTCTGAGGCAATGAACTAAGAATAATCTACTCAGGTCCTGTGTTGACATCATTTGTGCACCTAGTGCAGAAGTCAGTGAGGATAGGTCCATTAGTGGCGATTAGCCAGGATGGGCAGGGATGCAAAACAATGCTCAGAAGTGTCCCTAAGCCTCAGTTTGCCAGATGCTGAGAATGGGTGACAGGGGATGGATCACTTGATTACCTGTTCTGTTCATTCCCTCTGAAGCACCTGGCATTGGCCACTGTTGGAAGACAGGAGACTGGGCGAGATGGACCATTGCTCTGAGCTAGTATGGCTGTTACGTTCTTATTTCGAGTGGAATACAATAAAGTCATGTTAGCTTGAAACTGTATTAAAAACACTATAGAAGAAAATGCCCAAAAGGAAAGGACAACATTAGAAAGTGAAAAAGAGCAACTATGAAGGTGTTACAAATGATTGGGAGGGAGGGGTCATAAATATCACCAGACTTTAATAATCAGGATGTTATTATGAGAGAATTCCAGTCTCTGTGTTTATAGTACACATCAATCTCTGACAAATTATCCATTAGATCATTATCCAGAAGACTTATCCTACATGCTGTCAGTGCTAAAGTGCATGGAGGGTATGGGGTGGGCTGGGGAAAGATGATTAAAGCCACCCAGCAGTTCAGAGAAATTCAGTAGTAGTTCTGAGCAATAAAACAGACACAAGGAGAGAGACTTCAGAAGTAATGTTCCGTTGAGATGAATGGAGACAGTGGATCTCTCTTCTGAACAAGTGATGCCCCATCCTTCACAGCTCTGGAAAGAGACACCTATAGTAGCAGAATCATCCTGGTTCCACTGCCCAGGAGAATGGGCTACCCAAATCTTGCCCTCTGAAAGGATACATGCTTTCTGCACACCAAGAGCCCAGCTATGCAGTGGCTTCCTGTGCACTGTTGTACAGTGAGGAGTGGCGACAGAACAAGGAACTATATGGACCTACCAGTCACTCCTATTGCGATGGAAACACAAGCAGAATGGCACCTATGAAGCTGCAATGACAACCATGCAGCAGTTTCACTATCACAAAAGTAACATGAGGGGCTTCCCCTCAGCCCCACTGGAGCTATCCAGTGTACAGACTGGGGCTCTGTTTTAGAGCCAAGATCTGGGGCATAGAGAGTTCACCTCTCTATTGTTCCAAGATGTCTTCTGGAGATTCAGAAAGATAACACTTCTTATGTTGATTCCAGTGTGGATGATTATCTTCACAACTATAAGGGAGAGATTTTTCTTTTAAATAAAAGTTAACGTTTTGCACAGACTGATGAGTAAGCCCTTCCCACCATGACAACCCAAATATAATACCCAGAAACACAGGCCAACATAAACAGGCTGTCATATGTCCTTATTTCTTAGACAATGAAAGCTGTTCTTAACTACAGCACTAAGCCAGTTTTCTTACATATATGAAAAACCCTGGGAACACTTTAGGCGCATCTAAACTCACAAGTAGATGCTGTGTTAACAAGACTTTACTTGGAAAGTCTCAAGAAGGCTTTCTGAAAAGGCATTGAAAATGCTTTTGTTTCTTCCATACTTGTAGATAAACCTTTTTTCCCTGTAGTTATTAGAGTATTCTTGGCAAAACATACGTCCTATGCATTAAAGTAAAGAAGGACATACATCTATAGACTGTCATACTTATGTCAGGTGTATGTATCTCTCCACTATACAACAAACAATAAATAATGTTTAACTAACAATTAAGATAATTAAAATGTTCAAATATCTGTTTAAGGCTCCAGAGTTTTGTTATTATGTTTACATGGAAGTACCAAAATTGCAAGTACTACTACCACTAATCTCAGCTTTTTCAGTGCAATATATAAAACCACTACTTGCAACAATACCAACGAACCCAATAAACAACCACAAAACATTATTTTAAAAAGGAAAATGTATTTAAACTGAAAAATCTCCTTTCTTTGAGTAATAAGGTCCATAGATCTATTATGTTTGGTTTTCAAGCACACTTGTCACTCGATGGCACAAGCAGACATGCCCATCATCAGTTTGAGAAGAATGCCCCCTCTCTAAAGGGCCCACCAGTGGAGACATCTTTTACTACTACTACTACTACTAAGTAGCAATTATTAATAAACTTCTCACGATGAAAATTCTTGTAGTAAAAAATGCAAATTTATACTCGTCTGATCAATAAAGATTCTTTGCCAAGCGTGGGTCAAGTGTGTTGAACTTTCAGCAAGGAAATTTTCATGAATATTTTGCTCATGCTGTCATCATTGCCATAAGGAATGAACCATAAAGTTCAAAGGAGGTTTGATTTTTATGACTCTGAAATTCTCTGTCTATTCCATGTTGAAAGAAATTACTTGGAAGACTTCTCGGGCTTTGGATTTCCTGCAGGATTAGCAGATTCTTGAGGAACCAGCAAACAACTAGCATGTGGCAGAGCTACTTCTGGGGCATCAGAGGACATTGGACTATTTCTTAAAGTATAAGAAAAAACGAATTTACTTTAGGATGTGTACTGGAGTTGGGGGTAAGGCCCACATTGCCTGAACAGAATGCACAATACTGATATTCTAATGAGTGAGCACCTAGTGCATAACAAAATATATATAGCACCTGATCTGTGGAGAGAGTACCATCCAGGCTGTCCTGAGGAAGAGCCTTTTACCCAGATTTTTAAAAAAAATTGTTCTTCAATACATACCCGGAACACTTTGCCTTTGAATATAGTAGCTCTGATGTACAAATTAAGACCTTCTTGTAGAAATTCTAAGACATGTTTAATTTCTGCTACTATGGGAAGCACACCATGGTCTTTGCACCCAGTACTTGGATCTTTGTTAGGTTTGATACTATGCCCTGTTTGTTTGCCTTTTCCTAGATACCAACAGCATACTGACTATATCATGAGACTATCCCTTTTTCCTCAAATACTTCCTTACAAATTTCCAATTTCTATTTTTGTTTTTGTTCAATAGCAGAGAGGTCTAATAGATCCTGCCTGAAACTATGGAGGTAGAACAAAACTGGTGGGCTCTTCAAGGAAAGGGGCACTCCTTTCTGCTGGTCAGTGATATCTAGTTTTGTCCTGAGATGCCTGCAGGCTGAAGACCCGTTGTAATGGATCTACGGAATGTCTAATTTCTAAAGATGTGTATGTGAGAGAGAAAATTCTTTATTTTATAATATTGGGAGGCAGTCAGATCCCATGGTGAGAAGTACTCTGACAGACACTAGACAGACAAATTTTTCCCTTAAGAAACATTGCAAAGAATCTACAGCATATACTGTACCTCTCTAGTTTTGGGGAAAAAAATCTTTATTACAGAACACAACTGGTCAGATCAAGATCTGAGTTTCAAAACCAACTCCCTTAACAATTAAATACTGCTAATTCTGTCAATTAAAAAATCCTTCTCCCTGTGAGAAGTTGCTTGTGAAGTTGAATAGGAAGCTGACAGGAACTCTGTACTGAAACAGCTTTTTGGATTCATATTAGTGCTCTCTGTATTTTCAGTTTTCACACTGAAAGTGAAAGATGTCAGATGTGGTCTGCCTCCTGTTCTTTTTAGCTAACATATGACCCTAAACGTCAGCAACACACTGAAAATATGTAGATTAGTTTTCTGCACTGGTTCTCAGTTATGCTTGCAAAACACAAACTGACACATGAAGATACATACAGAGGGGAGGGAAATGCTTTTAACTATACTAAAAATGTCATGGCAAAAAATAGCATAGCGATTATGTTTCTTGTTTCACCTGGGTTTTCAGTTTGTAAATTTTGCTTTTTTGGACACTGGGGTCAACTGCACATTCTGCATCATAAATGTTTTAGAAACATAAATAATGCAGAGTATGAATTGTCCACAGGATGCTGAGTAACTTCTTTCATTATATTGCACAATCAACTTACACTATTGATTATATACTGTAACAGGCCGGTGTGGCTCCCCTCCTTCCCTGGGAGGGTTGAGCCCCGGACACTGGAAGGGGCGGGGCTACAGAGCAGTGAGCCCGCCCCTCAGAGGGTCAGGCGGCGACCCGGAAGCATAAAAGCCGGCCATCAGAGCTCAGTTGGAGCTCAGCCACCGCCGGGAGCAGACCTGCCTGAGAGAGCTCGGGACTGGGAAGCCGCTGGGGCCCAGAGCTGTTGCCCAGACTGGCTGGAGCTTCCCCTCGCTCGCTACTGGGAGGACCCGCCGGAGCTTCCCCGCGCCGCATACGAGGAGGAGCCGCCAGAGACTACCCCGCTCCCTTGCTGTTACCCCGAGGAACCCCCGGAGCAGAATTGGCCGGACTTCCCCGAGGAACTGCCGGATCTACCTCCCAGCCCGGGCTGTGAGGAGCCCATGCTGTTGGACTTCCCGGGAGCAGACGCCATGGACCAGGTAGGCCCCGAGGGGGAAATTGGAAGTGGCCCGGGGGCAGCTGACTTCAGTCAGGCTGCTGATCAAACAATGCCCATGTCAGTGTGTTGCGGTCAGGATCCCCACTGACCGTCAGCGGTCATAGCTGCTGCCTAGGGCCCCGGGCCGGGACGCAGTGGAGTGGGTGGGCCTGCATCCCCCCTGCCACCCCACTTACGGGTGGCAGTTTTCCCCCTCACCCCAGTGCTCAGTCCCTGCACCTACGGGCCTGAGCCCTAATTGTTGTTGCCCCGCCTGGGCCTTCCTAAACTGTCTGCTGCTCAGCCCCTGCCACAAAGGGCCTGAGCCTCCCCTGAACTGTTTGCTGCTCAGCCCCTGCCACAAAGGGCCTGAGCCACCTTGTACTGTTTGCTGCTCAGCCCCTGAACCAAAGGGCCTGAGCCATCTTGTACTGTTTGCTGCTCAGCCCCTGAACCAAAGGGCCTGAGCCATTTTGTACTGTTTACTGCCCAGCCCCTGGCCCAAAGGGCCTGAACCATTTTGTACTGTTTACTGCCCAGCCCCTGGCCCAAAGGGCCTGGGCCTTCCTGAACTGTTTATATTGTTACTCAGCCTTGCAGCAGAAGGCCTGAGCCCTAACTGTCTTTTTGTACTGTTGCTCAGCCTTGAAGGAACAGGGCAGAAGCCGAGTAAGAACCACAGGCCGGTGTGGCTCCCCTCCTCCCCATGGAGGGTTGAGCCCCGGACACTCATGTTTACATGTACCCAACATAGCCTACACTTAACGATATCTTTCACCTGCTTTTTCTTGCTCAGGCTTGAGTCAAGACAGAAACTTGCCTTTGAAGAGATGTACTTGACAACAGCAGTCTTCAAAGGTTCTAAAACATTGTTGATACTGAGCATTTTCAACAATTTCCCCACATATGGCCTAGCACCAGTGCAGATCCACCAGCGGTAGCAGTAGTGACAGTACTAATGCAGACAAGACATGCAGCATTTTAAGCACGGTGTCACACAAACCTCTGCTCTGAGCAATGATAGAATACAATTTTTAAAATACCAGCGACCACTTGGAATTCTACCTATAGTAATGCACCCGCTGTTGTAACCAGTGGAGGCTCTCAAATGACAGTGGGAATAGAAGGACATTTTAAAAGAAATATCCTGGCGTAGACACAGCCTCACTACTAGGGTAGTCAGGTGCCCAGTTTTCGACTGGAAAGTCCGGTCAAAAAGGGGACCTGACAGTGTCTGGTCAGCTCTATTGATCGGACACCCAAAGTCCGGTTACTGGTGGCAGGGGAGGCGGGAAGTAGGGTTGCCAACTTTCTACTCGCACAAAACCAAACACCCTTGCCCTGCGCTCTGCCCCACCCCTCCTCTGAGACCCAGCCCCTTCTCTGAGGCCCCGCTCACTCCATCCCCCCTCCCTCTGTCCTTCACTCTTCCCACCATCACTCACTCATTTTCACTGGGCTGGTTCAGGAGGTGGAGGTCCAGGAGAGGGTGAGGGGTCCGGGTGAGGGGTCCAGCTGGGGGTGGGGCTGGGGATGAGGGCTTTGGGGTGCAAAAGGATGCTCCAGGCTGGGACCAAGGGGTTTGGAGGGCGGGCTGGGGCTGAGGGTTGGGGCGGGGGCGATGAGGGCTCTGGCTGGGGGTGTGGGCTCTGAGGTGGGGCTGGAGATGAAAGGTTTGGGGTGCAGGAGGGTGCTCCGGGCTGGGATCAAGAGGTTCATAGAGCAGGAGGGGGAATCGGGGCTAGGGCATGGGGTTGCGGCACGGAAGGGGGTTAGAGGTGCAGGCTCCGGGCAGCGCTTATCTCAGGCAGCTCCTGGAAGCAGCGGCATGTTTCCCTTCTAGTTCCTCCACGGAGGCATGGAAAGGCAGCTCTGCACACTGCCCCGTCTGCAGGAGGTTCCCAGCCAATGGGAGCTGGCGCTTAGGGCGGAGGCTGGAGGGGAAAGCAACAAGCAATGGGGAGGAAGGGGAAAGAGAAATGGATGGGGGTGGAGCCTCAGGGGAAGAGGTGTGGCAGGTATTGTTATGATTTGTTGATAGGCTTGTTGTTTTGTTTCATTTCACTAAGTACCTGTAATTACAATAAGGCATCAGGTCACCCCAA
This sequence comes from Mauremys mutica, assembly GCF_020497125.1. Lineage (NCBI taxonomy): Eukaryota > Metazoa > Chordata > Testudines > Geoemydidae > Mauremys > Mauremys mutica. Next base: position 76,244,085 of record NC_059073.1, read on the forward strand.
ACTCACATAACTGTCATCCAACAACACACTATATTTCTATTTTTAACTAATGTCACTTTTTTGACTCATTCAATGGTGCTTCTAAATTGCTGGTGAGACTCATTAGTGTAATGACATGAGATTCATGCTTCCCCTGGAAGCAGTGCATTGCAGCTTTAACAACCCTATTAGCCCTTTAAAGCCATGGAGGTGGAATATTTCCTGCATTAGCTAGTCAGTTTGACATCTACTGCAAGAAGGAAATGGACTTTGTTCCTTTCTTTCTCTCCTTTACCTACAGTAGCAGAGGACCTACCACACATTTTTATAATTTTACACACACACAGCGCTCTCCATAAGAAAAAGAAATAAAATAACAAACATTACCAACAAAATGAGCAAGTGAATGGGAAACATATAATTCTGATGTGGTACATGCAATGATATGAGTACTGTTTCTTTGAAACTGTAACTGAAAGCCAGGCTTGAGTAGGGTGACCATACATCCCATTTTGCCCAGGACAGTCCATTTTTTAAGCCCAGTTCGGTCTGTCCCTACTTTTTTGGCAAAAGTGGGCATTTATCCTCTTTGCTCTTGCCGATTTGATTAGTTGGCAAGAGCAAAAGGGACAAATGTTCACTTTTGTCAAAAAAGTGGGGTGTGGTGTGGAGGAACATCTCGGGGGAGGACAAGCAGCAACCCCAACATAGGGGCAGAGGCAGGGCTCGGGTGAACAGTGATGCCAGCCCCAACCTTGCGGGGGGGGAGGGTGGCAGAGTGCAGGCGAGCGGCTTGAGCCAGCTCCATGCATGGAGGGGGGTGCATTCGGGCAAGCCCTGCACGAAGTCCCATTTTCCCTTTTGGAAATATGGTCACCCTAGGCTTGAGGGGCGGAGGAACATTCTAGAAAAAGCTCTACAGAGAGAAATATGAATAACTTCTTCAAGGCAGGGAACAGATGTACCTTTGTGTTTCTACAACATCTAGCAGAATGGGGTCCCATTCTGATTGGGGCCTCTGGGTATTACCACGATACACTGAAGTAAAATAATAATAAACTTCACTAAATTTGAAAAACTATATTCAAGTCTGAAACAAAAACAGTAAGCCAACTAGGGTCAAAAACAAATTGGAAGCTGTCCCCTAGTATAGTGGTACTGTGTTGTGCTGACATACAGAGGATCCATTCTCAGCCACTCCATGTTCAGGCTGAGAGCAGAGCTGTGCAAATAACTGATTTTTTGGTTCATTATTAGGTCTAAAAAATTTTTTTTAATCAGATTGGGTCAAACCGAAACCAACATTTTTCACAATTGTTGGTAAATTGAAGTTCATTACAATTTTGGACATTTTAACCTTTTTAACTTAAAAGGAAATAAAGGACTAGATCCACAAAATGGAGAAAGTGGTAGTGGTGCCACCCCTCTTACGGCCAATAGCCTGCTGGTTAGGGCATTCACCTGGGAGGGGCGAGACCTGGGATAAATTCTTTGCCCAGAGAAGGTCAAGTCTATTTTGCAGTGGTTCTCTGTCAATCTCTCCTGTTGCAGCTGTTTCACTTTGTATAAACAGAGTCACTGGGTCAGAGATATAGGGAAAAAATGAGAATGACTCAATAGCCTGGTGGTTAGGACACCCTCCTGGGAGAGAGAACATCCAGGTTCCAGTCCCTGCTCCAATGACTGTTCAATTATTTACACAAAGTGGAAACGCTCCACCAGGAGAGACTGAGAAAGATCTGCCCCACATTAACCTATAACCTGGTGATTAGGACATTTCCCTGGGAGGAGAGAAACCTGGGTTCAGTCACTGCTCTGCTCCTGAGCAAAGATTCAAACCTGGGTTTTCCTCCTACTAGGTGAATGCCTTAACTATGCAGCTATTGAGTATCAGGGGCAACCATCACCACCTCCTCAGCCTGAGCTCCAGGTTTTGGAATGGCGCCAAAATCGGCTCATGAACCTAGCCTGAAAAATCAAAATATTTCATTTTGATGTCAGAACAAACCACTTTGACATTTCCATTTTTTTTGCCCACTTTAAAAAAAAAAACTTCACTTAAATCAGCAAGAAATTAGTAAATGTCTCAGCCGATCCAAATGTGTTTTTTTAACCAAAAAACCCCAAAAAATTTCAGACAAAAATTTCATTCAGCTCTAGATAAGAGTTCTGTAGAAACAGCATGTTCCCAAGGGAAGGAAGCATCGTAGGTGTCTAACAACTTCTCTAAATGGCCCATGGATCAGCACTGACAAGCTCTTGAGGGAACTGTATTCAGCCCCCCTCTGCTGGAAAGAATGGACACAGGGCCTTTGAGGTGAGGAAAGACATTTGGGTCCTTTGAGCCTGGAAGGCTTGGCAGCGATTCTAAAATATTGAATATGCATGATCCGGTTACATTGCTGACTACAGAACAGTGATCACTGCACCACACCTCAGTGATTCTGGCTAGGAGTTGAGCCAAATTGGATCTTCATAATTCTGCCCTCTATCAGAATATTACCCAATCCAAATGGTATGAAGTTACAGCTCTGAACCCTGCCTTTCCAGGGTGTTTAAGGTAGCCCTTGTAGACATCTAAGGCTAAAGTATTATTCTCCAACAATTTTTAAATGATTTCTTTTATTTAAAAAAAAAGATTTATTTTTTTGCCATAACCAGAGCACATAGAACATAAAATTAAGTTTAGAAGGAAAACTGCTGGAAATGTATGTAGGGCTTACTCCTGCAACAGCCTGCTTATTAAGATGAAATTCTTCAGATTAGCCAGCTTGTTTTCAAGATTGTTATTGTCCGAAAAACTATGCAGCCAAACTTAACACTACTTGCATTAATAAAACAACTTTATTTTATCTGTAACATCTTTCCTTCAAACTATATCCCCAAATGCTTTAATCAAATAAAACAATGTATAATAATAGCGAGAGAGAAATTAAAAGGTATCAGCAAGGGAGGACAAATACACTTTGGAATGAGGTGGAGGGTCAATGAGGCAGCGAGATACAGGAAGGTAAACTATTAAGTTGAAGTAAATTTAAAATGCTGGCAAACTCAAAAAAAGGAGGAGCTTTAAAGCTAAGGCTGAAATTCTGTCCCAAAGTAACCCCACTGGGCTAGGCACATTTTTAACAAGAGTAAGATCAGAAAATATGTGGAGAATCATGCAATGTTTATGAAAAATAAGGGGGTTTCATCCTTTATTGAAGATTCCCTCATATTTGTGGTTTGAAGAAATCCTTAACAATAGTTTAATGTACTTTTTTATTATTTAAAAAACAAAAACAAAAAAATAACTTCTCCCAGGCCAAGACCCTATATGCCAAGTTCCAGAACAAATAAGATTTTTATTGCCAAGTCTTAATTTCTTAGAAATAAGGGCTTGTAATGAGAACGCTGAAAGACTTAACTAGAGAGGAATTGTCCAGCAATTATTTCAGTTGTCCTGAGGAACAACAATCATTGATGTACTTCATACTATTATATATAACTTCACTGAAAAGATGGTAGATATTACTACATGCTGCACAGCAACGTAAGGATTTGGGAGTGGACAGTGGGGTGGGGGAGTGGTCAGATTCTGCATTCACATGCCTTTTACAATGGAAGCTGAACCCAAAACTGAATCTGAATCCAAGCTTACTCAGCCCTCGCATTGAGGAGGAACAGAAAAAAAAATGGGCCAATAGCAGCACATTCTTGCTTAAAGTTGTGCAAATAAATATTTTTAGGAAATTATATTTTTAAAACATATTTATAAATTTATTATTTATGTAACCACCTTTTGGTCTCCCAGCACAGACTGCATACTCTAACCTAGCATTTATGAAAACTAAATGCATACCTGAAGCCATATGAGCATAACTATCTAGTACAAATGCTTTTAAAAGTAAGAGGAGATTATGGTTGACTTCCGGTACGTAAATGCATTCAGCTGAAAAATGCAAGCTTTCCAGACCATTATACAGTACGGAAGAGAAGTTCCCTTGCCTAGTTAATGTCAGAAAGAACAGAAGGGATTCATCAAGGGACCAGAGGCAATTCCATAATTACAGCACTCTCTCTTTCTCTCTGTGCTCCACCAAGGAGGCAGATGAGCCATTAGAAGATTCCCTGCAGGGAACGGCTCTTCAAAGATATTGTGCTTTTACATTCAACCGACTACATAAAACATTCTTTTAAAAATATTATCTGTTTGCTTGCTCAAAGCGTCACAAACATGATATTCATGTCTTGTGACCCTGACAGTTTCTGGTCAAGAGGCAGAGAGAGATTGTGCAGACCACATCACTTTCCAGCACCCCTGGGACACCAGCCAAACAGCAGTATTACAGTCTCAGAGGAGACTGTCGGCTCATTCTGCCTCAGGCAAACACTGCAATATTCTATAGAGACTGACATACTGGAAAGATGGATGGGATTCTAGAACGGAGAAGGAAGCCCAGAATTAAGGAGTGAATGAAACCAAAGACTTACAGAACTTTAATTTCGTAAAAGTACCCAATAAACAAACAGTAATTGCAGAGAATGTTTCTGGAGAGAGAGTGGAGGCGATTATGTTTACAAACAAAACAAAAGCTTTTTCTCTTTTTAAAATGTTTGCTAACATGTTAGCATGCACTTCTAAACTAAGGCTCCAAACCTACTGAAACCCAGTTAAGGATCTGTATTCAAACATGCCTCACTTCATACAATTTTTAACACAATCTAACCAGCCAGGACAATGAGGAGTACTTGTGGCATCTTAGAGACTAAAATTTATTCGGGCATAAGCCTTCATGGGCTCAAAACCCATTTCATCAGATGCACAGAGTGGAAAGTACAGTAGGAAGATATACACAGAGTACATTAAAAGATGGTACTGTATTTTCCACTCCGTATATCTGATGAAGTGGGTTTTAGTCCACAAAAGCTTATGCCCAAATAAATTTTGTTAGTCTCTAAGGTGCCACAAGTACTCCTTGTTGTTTTTGCTGATACAGACTAACACGGCTACAACTCTGAAACCTGTAACCAGCCAGGGTGTATGTATTAACGCCTCATTTAAAACTCTCATTCAACTGAGAGAATACTGTTTTAAAGCTGGTTCTAATTTGGTTTGTCCCCATCCACACTAGCCAGCCTAAGTGTGCAAGAAACTGTTTTCACAGAAACTATGTTTGAACCAAATTCATACATGGCCACCACACTTTATTTCAAGGCCATCGGAGCCACAGTCTAGCAGAAATTGAAGGTAGGGCAGAGGCAGAAATGAAGGGGAAATTAGAAGGTTTGAAAAGAGAGATGGAAGAGAAGTGATGAAGCAACATTACATGGTTTTTAATACATTTCAAAGTCAGCCCTGAATTTGGTGGTATTCAACACAGTGTTACATTCAACTACAGACCACCTGAGCTGGAACAAGGACTGTACCAGGGGAAAAGATTGTGCTGAGTCTAGGAAGGCATCCAGTCTGTGAAAGAAGCTTATTGAAACATCTCTGAGGGTGAGATTTTCTCTGTATTCAGCTTTCTTACTGTATTAGGCTTAGGCTTGCATGTTTTATTTTGCTTGGTAATTTACTTTGTTCTGTCTGTTATTACTTGGAACCACTTAAATCCTACTTTTTGTATTTAATAAAATCACTTTTTACTTATTAATTAACCTAGAGTATGTATTAATACCTAGGGGGTGGGGGGAACAGCTGTGCATCTCTCTTTCTCAGTGTTATAGAGGGCAAACAATTTATGAGTTTATCCTGTATTAGCTTTATACAGGGTAAAACGGATTTATTTGGGGTTTGGACCCCATTGGGAGTTGGGTACCTGAGTGTTGGAGACAGGAACACTTACTTCTTAAGCTGTTTTCAGTTAAGCCTGCAGCTTTTGGGGGATGTGGTTCAGACTTGGGTCTATGTTTGTAGCAGGTTAGCACGTCTGGCTCAAACAGGTAAGGTTCTGGAGTCCCAAGCTGGCAGGAAAAACAGGGTCAGAAGTAGTCTAGGCACATCAGGTGGCAGTCCCAAAGGGGTTTTTTGTGATCCAACCCATCACATCAACTATAACAGGATTATAATGAAAAGAAAGGCAGTCTTCAAGTATCTATTGGGTTATCCGGGAGAGGGGGCGGGCGGAAGCCCGCCCCATGCTAACGGATCCCACCCCCCCCCCCAGCCTAAGGGGAGGATCCACAGGGCCATGGAAACCCACTAAGTGCGGGGGACAGGTTCCAAGCTATTTAGAATCTTAAAAGATTAAAAACAACCCCAAGAGGCAACTAATGTAGCTTTCAAAGTGCTGGTGTTATGTGCTTACTGCAAGATATGCTGCTTAAAAGATAAGCCAGGTGCATGTGCATTCTACATTAGACTACAGTAACTCCTTGCTTAACTTTGTAGTTATGTTCCTGAAAAATGAGACTTTAAGCAAAACGATGTTAAACTAATCCAATTTCTCCATAAGAATTAACGTAAATAGGGGGATTATGTTCCAGGGAAATTTTTTTCACCAGACAAAAAACTATGTATTATATAGATATACACACAGTATATGTTTTAAACAATTTAATACTGTTCATAGCTATGATGATTGTGAAGCTTGGTTCAGGTGGTGAAGTTAGAGGGTGGAAGAGGGTGGGATATTTACATGGGAATGCCTTGCTGCTAAATGATGAACTAGCACTCTGCTGAGCCCTCAAGGGTTAACACACTGTTGTTAATGTAGCCCCTCACACTCTACAGGGCAGCAGGAATGGAAGGGAGGGGAGACAGCATAGCAGACAGAGACAGACACACACGTTGTGTGTGGAAGAGAGAGAGAGAGAAATGCACACTGCCCCTTTAAGTAAGCTGACCCACTCTTAAGTGCATCATCTGTTTAAGTGGATCAGGAGGTTGAGAAAGAAGCTGCTGCCCCAAGCTCTCTCTGTCTCTCTCCCTCTGTGTCCCCACCCTGCTCTATATGGAGAAGAGGTAAGCAGGGTGTAGGAGGACACCCTTACATTAGTCCCTCCCCTTCTCTCCCCCCCCCCCCCACAGCAAGCAGGAGGCTCGGGGAGCAGCTCCAAGGCAAAGGGCAGGAGCAGCACATGGCAGTGGGGGGAGCGACAGCTGAACTGCCAGCAATTGATAGCCTGCTGGGCAACTGCTGCACAGGAAATTTAGGGGAGCTGATAGGGGGGCTGCCGGTCCACCCTGGTTCCAAGCCTCCACCAGCTAGCTCCAACAGGCTGCTCTTCCTGCAAGCAGTGAACAAAGCAGGAGGCTGCCAAATGACGTTAGAAGGGAGCATTGCACAATTTTAAACGAACATGTTCCTTAATTGATCAGCAACGAAACAACGTTAACCGGGACGACTTTAAGTGAGGAGTTACTGTACACTTCCAAATGCTTGGTACAGCCCTATGTAGAGATCACAGCTGTAGTTTAATCTCAATGTGACAAAGACTTGGATGATGGATAAGATTTTCTGCATCAGAAAAAAAGGGCTGCAACTTTCTGGGCAGAGACAGATTTAAAAGAGCCATCCTAACACACAGCTGCACCTTGATCATCTGAAAGCAAATGAGGCTCTTACAAGCTCCCTAAATTGCAAACTTATATAAAAATTAGATGGTTTACACAAACAGTATAGGGGCTAATAAAATCTTCAGCTCTCCTGGTTGCTTCCCCATCCCATCATCTCTGTCTTACTGGGATTGAGCCCCAACCAGCTAGCCCTCATCCACACTTCAGTCTCAACTAGACACTGAGATAACACCATGTGTGTTAGACAAGGTGGAAACACAGAACTCGGGGTGGTCAGCATATTGAAGGGATCACAAACCCTATATCTCCTCACTAACCACCTAACAAACTCATAAATATGATTAGCAAAAGGGATGGCAAGATATAACCCTGCAGAATAACACGGGACAGACTAATCCACTGCTACCCTCTGGAAAGACTCAGAAATATACAGAAACTCTGCCCACTCCCAACAGGATCCATCGGTGAGCTAACACCACTAGAAATAGGTGGGTTTTTTTAGTGAATAATCAATTTGCCAAAAAATGCATTTTTCAGGGCACCAAAGCTATTTGCAAATTCAGTGCAAATTTGGCAAAGTGTTGGCTGAAAAAAAATGAAAACAGTTTTGAAAACGTTGAATTTTTTTAACTAATCACACTGAAACCATTTCAAAGATGTTCAATCTATTTCACATTTTGTGTCAAGATGTCATTTCAATTCAACATTTTATTTAGAAAAGATTGTTTTGATTTGACACTTCTTTTTGATTTGAGTTGGCATTCAAAACATTTCATTCCAATCCAAAGAAATATTTTTTGTTTCAGTGAGAAAAACCCCAAAGAAATTCAGTTTTGGTTCAAAACTAACATATTTTCTTCCTTCAGATTTTTCTGTTTGACCAATGAACCAAAATAAAATAAAATAAAATTATATATGCATGCACAGCTTTTTTTTACCACCACTTGGTGGTCCATGATATCAAAGACAGGTAATAGAGCTAATAATATCAACACAGGTACCTGTTCTTTGCCCATCACCAGCAAGAGGTCAAGCATCAACTGATCAAGTGCAGTTTTAGAACCATATCCAGGTTCTATGGGTGGGATGACGTAGACTCATTCACTGTGGAAAGCTTCCCACTGGCATGTGGATTTTTCACTGATGTCTATGAAACTAGCATTATTTTAGATTAGTAAAATTGAAAGGATTAAAGAAAAAAATCAAATTTACTAATCATTTTCTATGCTGTTTGCTTTTTCCTGTTTCCTTATCTTGGATAATGAAAATAAATTAAACCAATTTCACTTTCACGTACTCCACATACAGTGTTTAGTTTGCACACATTATAGGGCATGGTTTATTTGTTTAAAAACTACTGTATTTATTGGATATATTCATATATATTTAGTGCCATGGGAATATTTCTATGGTCTTTAGCTTTTGTAGAAATTTGCTGATACAAAATTTACATTTTGGCCAAATTTTACTTGATGGTGCCTGTAGCGGGGTGGTCACCTGCTCCAGCCTTAAGAGGGCTTAAAACAGATCAGGAGAGGGCCATGGCTGCGAGCAAGTAGTTCCCAGGCTGAGTGGGGAAGCAGCCTCAGCTGGGGCCACACCCCAATCAGGGTTCAGCTGGCCCTTATAAGAGGGCAGTGGGCTAGGAGCACAGACACTCTCTCTAGCCTGTTGAGAGGGAGGGACCTGGTTGCTGGGAGCGTACCAAGGTACCTGAGGTGAAGCAGGGCTGGGGGAAGGCCCAGGGAGTTGCAGAGCTCTGGCCTGGAAACCCCCAGGCTGCAGGCCTAGTATAAAGCCAAATAGGTCCTGAGGTTGCAGGGGGCAGCCCAAAGGGGTAGGCAGAAGCAGCAGGTCCAAACCCCCTTGCCTGTGATGAGTGGCTTATACTGCAGTCTGCCCCAGTGAGCGGGGGCTAGATGGAGACTGGGCAATAGCCAAGACTGAGGCGAGGTGGGGATAGTGGGGGAGGGGGGTTTCCCTGGGGAGGGGAGACCCAGAGACTGAGGGGTGTACTGCCAGGGGGCAGCACCCTGGCATGCAAAGGGCACCGGGTCTGGGGCCAGGAAGAGCAGGACACCAGCCTGCAGAGGGTGCTCTGATGGCTGGAGAGCTAATTCCCTGAAGGTACCAGCAGGAGGTGCCGCAGGGGTGAGTCCCACATGGTTACAGTGCCCCTTCAACAAACTGTAAGTGTTACCAGCAGGCTTGCTTTGTTTCCTGAAAGTGCACACTTATTACCAGGTGAAAATCCTGCTGGAAGATCTAAAGTGGGTTCTGCTGACTCATTATCATAGGTGGCTCATTACACCACCTGGCTACAAGGGAAGCGGATGTGGCTCTACAGACAGCCTTAGATGTGGGCTGAGCAGCCTCTGGGGAGGAACCCGGGTGGCAGCCAAGTTTGAGCTAGATTTTCTGTAGTTTTTAATTTTGAGTTTCTTTTGTCAATAAAGCCAAATGCCAGGGAGAGGGTAAATTTTTACCAACGGCAACTGCTGAGGGCTCTGTTGGAGTAGGATGGAGGCAACAGTGAGCATATTTCTCCAATAGAAACATATCTGTTCTGGCTAATTAAAAATGCACACCTTAGGAGGAAAAGCCTGACCCCACACGTGACCCAAGTCATTAGGCTGTGACCCAAGTCATAAGCAGACCATCCCATTGGGGATCTGAAACCTCACCCTCGGATCATACCACATAAGCAGAGCTACTCCACAGCCAATATTTCATCCTCAGGGCTGCAATATTGTGAATTCCTGGCTGCTGCCCTTCCAAAGTGTAAGGGTAGGGGAAACGACAGATGAATTAACAGTAACAAATCCCATTAGCCCCTCCTTTTCCCCTGACCTGCCTCTGCCACCCAAACCTATTCTCTGTGTACAAGTGGTGCAGTGAACTACCAGGATCCTGTATCCAGCACAACAACTGATCTAGGTCTCCTGCATCCAGGTCCCTCTATGCTTGTGGGGTACATAGGAAAGAGGCAGGGATGAATCCTATGTAAATCAATGACATCATCCTTTCAGACAGAAACAATTTCCAAACTCAACCTTCAACAGTAGTTACTGAATTAACTGAAGCCAAACAAGAAAGCCATAGCTTATAAAAACAATAATAATCTACTCCTGTGACTCAAATACAGCACATGTCCTAGAGGAAGAGTAAACATGTTTATTCACTCAAGATTATTCACTTCAGTCACAGTACACTCATGCAAATGAAACCTTTAAAATACACCAACCCGATGGCTATTCTACTATAGGAAGGGACATTTTTCAAGCTTGGAATAATATTGTCTAACCAGAGGTTGATGGGAAAGACAGGAGCTCATACCAGCAAGGTACTGAGGCAGTGCTCAGGTGAGGAAGCCAGCAATCCCTTCTCTGCTGCCGAGAAGGGTGACTGAGTTTCCCCACCAATATGCTGACCAGATGTCTCCTTGGCAGACTCCTTTATTTATACTGTGTCAGGCTCGGTAACCTGTCTGGAATCACAGGGAAGTGTTCCGGGGAGAGGTCCACTTTCTCCTGCCAGTCTGGGGAAAGGGGAGCTCTTCCCCTCAACACCCTCGCTATCTCCTAGGAGCAGGTCTTCCCTCATTTTTGTCTCCTGTACACTGGGAGGGGGAGTTCTTCTCATGTCATTTTTAAACTAATCTTTAAATGTCATGGAGTAGAAATTTGTTTTTTAATCTCTACCACCACCACCCAAAAGACTATATTCTACCTTCATTTACACATGTCCAATCTCACTAAAGTAACTGGGGGCAACATTTGGCCAAAGTATACTTAGGGCCAAATTTGCCTCCAAATGTGGAGTTACTGTTGAAGTTAACAGAAGCTTCCTGTGTGCATCTACAGACAGAATTTGGCCCTAAATGTTTTATTAAAATTGCCATATTCCCTGGAAAACAGTGAGACATGTGGAAGGTGTTCAGGGAATTCTGCTCATGGAAGGAGCAGGTACAACGTCTCTACTGCTGGAAGAAATGCGCTGCGTAGCACTTTGTGGCTATGTCTACACTGCACTTTCATCGGTAAAACTTTTGTCCATCAGGGGTGTGAAAAAATGACAAGTTTTACCAATGAAAAAACAACAAAAGTTTTACCGACGAAAAGCGCCGGTGTGGACAGCACTGTGTCTGTGGGAGACGCTCTCCTGACCACAAAGCTACCACCTTTCACTGGGGGTGGCTTTATATTTTGCTGGCAGGAGAGCTGTCTCCTGCCGGCAAAGAGCGGCTACACGGGAGACCTTACAGGGGCACAGTTGTAGCAGCACAGTTGTGCTGCTGTAAGGTATGCACGGTAGACATAGCCTGTATCTGCTGGTGAAAGGTGAAGGTTGCATGCTCTTGAATACCTGCTTCCAGATGAAGATAAGGTGTAGCTCTAGCCATACTACCTGGGACGCTAATATACCAGTGTCTATACCCCCTACCATCTCAAAGTGCTCAGAAAGCCCTTGTGTCCATATTCCTGGGACACCATGCTGGAAAAAAAAAAAAGGCGCTCTCCTGAACCTACTCTAGATGAGCTACAATATAACATTTCATTCATTAACTTCTCCCATTGTTACCACTACAAACAATTTTTCCCTTAGGTTCTAACACATTTTCATGCTACATAATTATTCAACATGCTTTCTGTAATCTAGACCGTATACTTCAGACGCATCAGTCTCAGGACATACCCATTGTATGCAGTTTGTTGTTTTGTTTTCTTGTATTTTACCTAGTTAATTCTTTAAAAGGAAAGAATACAGAGAACAGGGATAAACCAGTGAAACAAACAGGAGCCCAAATCTCTCACTGTCTAAAACAAACCACGTCACCAGCAACCACAAAGGATATTAAAGTCAACAGATAAAGGTCAGATAAAGCACAAGATATGGCACTGTGCACGTTAATACCTCTCAGACCTTATTACAAGGTTAATCTGTAATACTACTGATGCTTTATGTTTAACAATAAATATTTCTTATGTATCAAATCAAAAGCATTTATTTTTATTTTATAACCAAAATGTAAACATAGCTATTCATACTAAGTTTTATCGTATTTTTTATTTATAACAATTAAGTATTAATTTTAGAATAAAATCTAAATGTATGCAGTTTGGCTACATTTAGGGACTTTTACCCAAGTGGCTACACCAGTGCAACTTCAATTATGTAGATGTACATTGATACAACTTAGCTCAGCTTCAATTAGTGCTCCACTTTATCTAAAACCACAGAAAGTCACACCCCTAGATCTGCTCTATACTAGAAAATTAGGTCAGTTTAACTACATTGGTCAGGGGTATGAAAAATCCACACTCCTGACCAGGGTAATTAAGTTGATCCAAGTCTCCATGTAGATAGCACTAGATCAGGGGTGGGCAAACTATAGCCCAGGGGCTGCATCCGGCCCTCCAGATGTTTTAATCCAGCCCTCAAACTCCTGCTTGGGTTGGGGCACAGAAGAGGGTCAGGGTGCAGGCTCTGGGCGGCACTTACCTCAAGCAGCTCCCAGAAGCAGTGGTATGTCCCCCCTCTGGCTCCTATACGTAGGGGCAGCCAGGGGTCTCCACACATTGCCCCTGCCCGAAGCACCACCCCCACAGCTCCCATTGGCTGGGAACCGCCTGGCCATGCCTCCGCATAGGAGCCAGAGCGGGGACATACTGCTGCTTCCGGGAGCTGCTTGAGGTAAGCGCCGCCCAGAGCCTGCACCCCTGACCCCCCTCCTGCGCTCCATTCCCCTGCCCCAGCCATGATCCCCCTCCAAACCCCTTGGTCCCAGCCTGGAGCACCCTCCTGCACCCCAAGCCCCTCATCCACAGCCAGTGCCCTGACCCCCTCCTGCACCCCAACCCTCAATTTCGTGAGCATTCATGGCCTGCCATACAATTTCCATACTCAGATATAGCTCGGCCCAAAAAGTTTGCCCACCCCTGCACTAGTTCGATGGAAGAATTCTTCCATCAATTTAGCTACCGCCTCTCAGGCAGATGGATTACCTACACTGATGGAGCAGGCACTGTCTACACTGAAGCACCATAGTGGCACTGGGTGAAGTTGCGCTGCTGTAGCATTTTAAGTGTAGACAGGCCCCTACATAGGAGCTTTGCATCACTGTGCCTACTCCAATACAGAAAACCCTAATGTAGATAAGCCTTAAAATTAGCTCTAGTTTAATAAATTCCTTTTCTCAGATCTTGGTTGCTTCAGGGACATGTGGCTTTACTCAGTTGTTTTCACTAACATTACTCTATGCATTAGACTGTACATTTGTTAACCTCAAAGATTTGCAATACAGCTTCTTCTGCCATCTCCATCTTGCCTAATCCTACTACAGTGTTGTAGTTGAAACATGGAAGAATGCACAAAGTAAGAGAGATCCCAATTTTACACAGTGTCCTGTGATAGAGACTCCAAAATCTCATATATGATGCTATACCAGGGTGTCCACTGATGTAGGAATTTGAAATGCAAGGATTTTTTTCCCGGGATTTCCAGGGAATTACAAAATTCAGTGTCTTATTTCCTTCAGTGTTGTATTATAATTGTAATATGTGATGACTTACTCAGTGAACTTGGAACCATATTCCAATTACAGTTCTGACAAAAGGAATTAAAAAATATGTGGTGCTTCTTCCCAGGGCCTCCCTCTAGCCCTTACAGGGGCCCTTTCTTGTACTTATTTTGGATCTATGGAATATAGAAGTCCCAAGAAGTGTTTAAATTTTGCAGTCTTAAACTAGACACATAGAAATCCATTACCAATGGGAAATTTGCCATGAAGAAAACAAATATTTTACATGTTGAAGATTTTTTTTAAAATTGAGAAATTCTTAACTTTCCCAGGATTTCAAAGCATCAGAATATAGCCTGATGAGAATCTTAACCACACCCCCACCCAGTCATCATCTCAGTTGTACATTTTCCTGTATGACAAGAGGAAAGGTTTCATTACTTAGAAACCCTCCAGGGCTGAAACAAACAAAAAAAAATCTACAGTAAGTCATACCACAACCATCTGCTGCTTGCCAAATGTTAAAAGCGAATTTCTAAGATTCACTATCTAACTAGGTGTTTATATGGCTTCCATTACTGTGCTCATCTCCGAGTGTCTTGAAATATTTAAAAATAGAAATAACGACAACCACCCCCTCCCTCTTCCTTTTAAGCCTATGAGAAAGTGAGTTTGATTAGTTTAGAGATTATCTGCTTATTTATGTATGGGGGTGTGCTGGCCTTTGTCAGAAAAAGTGAGGAAATTATTGAGGAAGAGCTAAACTGAAAAAGTTACTTTTACATTTAGGACTAAATGTACTTAGCTCCATGATCACTCTTATCTCCTAGGTGGAGTGAATTCTATAGTTTAAGTCCAGAAAGTTCCATCTCCCATGCCCATGCACGCCCCCCGTCCCCCAGTGAAACACAGAAGCCATGAAAGGTCATGGTCATGGAGAGATCATTGAGGGCCAATCCCATAGAAGTGTTTGATTATTAGGACAGAGATCTTGAGAGAGATTCTATTCAATGGAGAATGGGAGCAGAAAGAAGAGCATTGGGTGATGTTTTCACAAAGACCTATCAAGAAGGATTGCTGCATTTTGTACCAGATGGAGCTTTTCAAAACACACGGCTTCATTCCTGGAACAATAATGAGTTGCAGTAAATTAAACCCTGAAGGTCATAAACATATGGATTACCATGACCAGGGCTATGTCTGATAGAATCCCACTAAACTCCACCCTATCTTCACTGAGACAAACTTAATTAAGATATTATCTTGTTATTGCAAGAGCATACATGCAGATGATTTTTGAAAAGAAAGAAAAAGAGCATTTATATAGTATTTTCCATCTGAAGATCTGAGTACTTCACAAACATTAACTGATTAAGATATTTAGACATTGCAATTCCTAACTCATTTAAGAAGCCTAAATCTCATTGTCAAAAGGGATTTAGGCACTTAGGAACCAAAAATCTCATTTACAGCCAAAAAGGATTTAGGCTGCTAGGTGCCTTTTGACAATGAGATTTAAGCTCTCAAAGCAGTTGGACATTGCAAGGCTAAGCATAGCAATGCCTAAACAGCTTTAAAAATGTGGTTTAAACCCTGACAAAATTTAATTAGTTTTTTGAAATTTAAATTTATTTTGATAAATTATTTTCAGTTACAGATGTCCCCACACCGAATTTTACCAGCTGTGAAATGGAGACACAGATGTTAAGTAACCTGCCAAATGTCACCCAGAAAGTCAGTTTCCGAGCTCCTGATTCCCAGTGAAGTGCTCTGATTAGTAAACCACACCACCTCCCAGTCTTTCTATTGCCTTTAAAAAAGCTAAAAAAATAACTACTGGCTTACTAATGCATGACATACCATCTTGTATTAAATCATGAATGATTTATGTATGATTGTGCTCCACTGCATGGGAGAGGGTTACCACAGTTCCTACAGGAACTAAGAACAGTGGTGGATGATTAATTTAAAAACAACTCTACAAAGGTACCACCCCCTGGAATGCTTTGCATATATTAGTTTAAGATGGGTTTTCCAGAGGAAAAAAGACAAAGAAAGGACTTTTGGTATAAAAGGATTAACTTGAATTGACTCAGGTCTTCTTTCTGATTCAACAAATGGACAGGATCTTCTGTTCAACGGCAGCCTGCAACTCCTGGGGGAGGGCTAGAAAAACCTTTGGTCTTCTGGGGACCCATAAGACTCGTGGGTTTTTTTGGTGTGTTTAAATCCATTTTAATTATATATGGATTATCTGTATTGCTTTTACCTTAAAAATAAACGTGCTGCTTAGAAAGAGTTGTGTGGTAACTTGTAACTGTCACAATACAGTTTATAGCCCTTGGAGAGAAAGCAAAGAACAGGTACTGGCCTTTTGGCAGATATACCCAGCAAGCCTACCATAGTGTAAGGAAGGAAGCTGTGCATCCTTAAAAGCTCCCAGTCAGAAGGGAGTGGGACAAGGGTACCTACCTAGAGACAGGTGATAGCGACACACCTGAGACCTGTCTGGGAACTCCTGAAGTGGACTGGGGGTGGGGGCGGGATATGGGTGCAGTTTCTGAGAGAAATAATCTGTTCATTACTGAAACTAAATACAAGTAGTTCTGAAAGGTGGTAGATATCCAGCAAGAATAACGTGAGCACAAGTGCCCCCTTAATGCAACGCAGGACTCTAAGTGATGTGAACCAAAGAGCCAAACTTTCACTTGATGATTAATCTGAGACATAAGCTAAAAAAAAAAAAGGTAAAAACATAAACCAACAGGATGTTTCAGTTAATTCTAGATACTTATCTATTAGAATTCCCTATCTGATCTGAGTTCATTATATATCATACTAATGCATTGCTTTACATGTGTTGTCTCCTGTCCCAATACACATAATCTTTTCATATCTCCCAAATTAACACATTTTATACTTTTGGCAATAGGAAACAACAATCTTTTTTAAAAGGTGTAAAAGCAGCTCTTTATTACATTCAGGAGAATGCTTTCGACTATTGCCTTGAATGCCATGAGGCAAGCAGAAAAGCTGTGTACACTTGTTCCACTGAAACTTCTGTTTATTTAAAAAACTTGACCACCTCTGAGCTGATTATATTCAAGGACTTAAAAAATAAACAAACAAATAACCTTGAACACGGACTACTGATGTCATTTCTGATATATGAATGACGACACTGGTTGTCAGAGGCACATACAATCAATGCCAGCTGCCTTGCAATTAGATAGATCTGGAAGTCCTTCCAGAGGTATCTAGTTAAAAATTAGCCAGTTACAGATCTGTTTGAGATACTACTACTAGGCACTCCTACTCAACATATAAAGTATAGATAGTGTAATAAGAGAGAGGGAGGGGGGGAAAAAAGACTGTTTACTTTCAGAACGATCCTGGGTTAAAAGTTAATACAACTTACTCATAGTAGTGGAAAAAATGTTACTCATTTAAAAAAAAATACAAAAAAGAGTTGCCCTGTCCAAAAAATTGCAGGACAAGTCTGATTTTCTTATCTTCCATTCTACAAGAAACAAAAGCAGAAACAGAAGTTTGAGTAACATGGAAATAAAAAAAATAAGAATTTTCAAATAATAAAGAATTATTTTAGTACCTGTGTAACAAGGGATTCTGTGGGCACTTTAGAACCAGTATTTAAAACTGTAATTGAATTATATACCATACTGATGGGGGAGGGGAAAAAAAAGACAGGCATCAGTGTTAGCATTTCTCAAATGAGAATCTCAAATAGAAATAAACTTCCTTTTAAAATAATATGGATATGTGACTATAGAATGTTCTTCCTACCATCAAGTAGTACAGGCTTCTTTTCCTCAAAATGTAAACTACGTACAAATTTAAGGACCTGATTCTGTCTGAAATTCCTATGAAATGGGAGCAAGACTGGGCTCTAAGGCCCTATCCATTCTGGGGAAATTCTCCTGAAACGCTAATCTGTTTTACAACTGGTAGGAGCCATAGTATGGACCAGCATGAAACCAGTCTACACTGAAGTGCTAATCAGTTTTAAAACCAGTCCGAATTTTTTTTTTTTTATTTCCTTAATCTGTTTTAGCTCTGGTTTATACGACACAGTTAGGTCAACGCAAGGCAGCTTATGTTGACCTAGCTGTGGATGTCTTCACTTAAGCTTGGTCTGCACTACACCATAGAGAACTGTATATCGGGACCTCCATATGGCCCCCCTCAACATTCCACATGCCATGAGGGACCTCTGCACTACTCCTATCACTCCATCCCTGGGGACAGTAAAGACATGAACGGACACTGACCTATGAAAGACACGATTGGTGTATGTATCTGAAAAGGAAATGACTGTGCTTTCCTATTCATAAGTTCTTTTCCCTTAATTTATTACGTTTTATTAAGTTATAAATGTTTTTCTATTTGCATTATAATGGAATAAAAGTCTGTTTTTGGAAACATAATTCATCTTTATTATTTCACAACATATGCTGGGTGATGACATCATTCACAAATAGTATTAATAGGTGCTTTGGCAATGTTATATTACTACACACTAGGGTGACCACGTGTCCCAATAAAATCGTGACTGTTCCGATATTTAACTTTTTCTCCTATGCCCCGATCAATGTACGATCGGGATGCCATTTGTCCCGATATTCAGGTAAGGAGACTAGCGGGAGGGAGGCGCTGACCCTGTGGGTGCTCCGGGGCTGCAGCACCCACGGGGAAAAATTGCAGCCAAGCTCCCCCCTCCTCGCCTCCTTCTCCCTCGCTCCCCCCAGTGCACCGCGTCCCAGCTCCTCCCCCCCTCCAGTGCTTCCCGCTGCCTAACAGCTATTTGGTGGCCCTTAGCACTTTCCAGGAGGGAGGGGGAAGGAGCGGGCGTGCAGCACACTCAGGGGAGGAGGTGGAGAAGAGGTAGGGCAGAGACATGGGGGGAGGGTGTGGAATGGGGACGGGGCGAGGGCGGTGCAGAGGTGGGAAGAGGCAGGGGGTGGGCGAGCACCCACCTGGCACCGGGGAAGTTGGCACCATAGGGGAGACTGGCGGGCAGGGGGGTGAAGAGGTGAGCAGTGGGTGGGGGACTGAGGAGGGACATTGGGGGGGGGCTGGACCTGGGACAGAGTGGGGGAGGAGCCTGGGAGGAGTGGGGGTGGACTGTGGGCAGGGCTGATGACACCCCAATGTGTCCCAATATTTTAGCATGGTGATATGGTCACCCTACTACACACACAGCACTCAAAGGGTTCATACAGAGTGGCCCGGAGGATTAGCAGGGGCCTGGTGCTGGCAGCAGGATGCAGAACAACCCGGCCCCAGCCCGCTCTGCTCCCCCCGCCCCAGCTGTGTCGCTCGGGGGACAGGGCTTGGGGGAAGGGGTCCACCTCCCACCTCCCTGCACTCACCAGTGGCGGGAAGTGGAAGCAACCCAGCCCCAGCCCACTCCACTTCCTCAGCCCCAGCTGTGTCACTTGGGGGAGGAGGAAGGACCACCCCCCACACTCATCGGCAGTGGGACGCAGAGCGATGCAGCTGGGAGATGGGTTGCTCCACTTCCCGCCACTGCCAGGTGAGCGCGAGGTCACTGGGGGAAAGGCTTGGGGGGTGGGGGGCAAAAGGTGGAAATGGGGCAGGCCAGGCGCAGAGCAGGGTGGAAGGCTAAGAGGCGGGGTGGAGGGAGTTGTCCTGGGCCCCACACCCCTCTTGGGATGGCCCTGCCCCTTGCAGTGGGTGACGCCTGCAGGGGAGCCGGCCGGGGGATAGGGCTGGCTGCCGGAGCTGGTGCTTCTGCATATACAGCACGCAGCTGCCTAGGGCACCATGAAATTTGGGGCAATTTGGTGCCCCAAATTTCATGGTGCCCTACGCAGCTGCGTATCCTATGGACGGCCCTGGTAGGTTGGGTCTCCAAGGATCACTATTGGCATTTCAACATTCCCAGTAGTATTCTGCTAGTCAGGAAAGAAAGTCCAGGGGCTGCTCTTGGCCCTCCCATCCCAGGCAGGCAGAGGTCTGCGTCACGGCAGGTCCTCAGGAGGGAAGACAAGGGGCGGGAGGGCCTGTGGCAAAAAGTGGACAGGCCAGGCCCATCCACTTTCAAAAAGTGGGAGGGCCATGGTCCCCTGCCCACCCCCATTCAGGTGTTGATGCTCCAGCTCCATAGGCTCTGTGAACGCCACCAACCACCTTGAATTGTTTCTATGTTGCACAGAAATCTAGCCTCTGAAGAATTGTCATATTCCCCACAGCTCCTCTTGTGGTTCTGCAAATACTGCAGGATTGTGCGCTTTGTGCAGCAATGCTCATGACAATTGTGCAGAGCTGCGCAGGCTCCATGCTTCCATCAGAGATGGTGGCTAGCAAGGAGGGACAAATGGGTTTGTGGGGCTTTTGAAAAGAAGGCATGAAATATTATTGCATGCAGATGAAATTATGGGATGGAGAACACTGCATTATGGAAAGTTGAACCCATGCTTCCAGTCATCCCTTTGCAACTCGTTTCGGCTGTTAGGCATTGCTAAATCTTCCCAAAACACCTTGCACTGGATGGTGGTGAATCGCACAATGCATACCTACCCATGGTGCACTGCACTCTGCGTCAATACAAGCACTCCTGATGAGGACGCACACTACTGATACAAGGAGTAAAGTGTGCACACACAAGCAATATAACAACTGCGGCAGCTGTATGCCAACATAACTTAGGTCAGCACAATTTTTCCATGTAGACATGGTCTAAGACCCAGAGTCACTACCCATAAAGCTCTGCTGGTGAAAGCAAAGTTAGAAGCTGTAGTATGGACAGGACTCTGGAATTTTTAAACCACTATATTGTTTAATACTACTCAAACACCCACAGCACAACCTCCACTACTGCTAACACTGGTGGAGAATTATAGGTCCTAATTTTCCTAATTTAGACCTGATGCACCAGCATCCCTTCATTCTGTCAATGTCAGAAAGGGGTAGAAATTTATGCAAAGTCTGACCTGGTAAATGATTTTCTAGAGCAGAAGGAGATCAAAGCTGCCATAAACAGTTTCTCATATCAACCAAACCTCTGAGGTTTATGGGAAGGGGGTCTCACTGGTACCCATATCCTTTACCTCATTAAGAACTTTTTGAACTAGCAAACTGTCTTGTATTCTATTTCCAACATGGTGTCAGCTCTATCAGTTTGAAGCTCCCATTGTTATATTTTACTGCATTGTAAAGAACAGAAAAGCAATTAAAACTTGTTTACAGATTTTTAAACCACAATTGCTTTTTGGTAAGAGAATTGATTCCATTAATACCATCCTTAATCTAATCAAACAAGAAGACCATATAAAAGCACATAGGGATGTCATAGCCCAGCTAGAATGTTGTAAAGAAAACAATGCAACAGTCAATTTGAACCTCATCAAACTAATAAAAAACGGTTACTTACCTTTGTAACTGTTGTTCTTCGAGATGTGTTGCTCATATCCATTCCATGTAGGTGTGTGCGCGCCGCGTGCACGTTCGTCGGAGACTTTTACCCTAGCAACTCAGTGGGTCAGCTGGGCGCCCCCTGGAGTGGCGCCACCATGGCGCCGGATATATACACCAGCCGACCCACCCACTCCTCAGTTCCTTCTTGCCGGCTACTCCGACAGTGGGGAAGGAGGGTGGGTTTGGAATGGATATGAGCAACACATCTCGAAGAACAACAGTTACAAAGGTAAGTAACCGTTTTTTCTTCTTCGAGTGATTGCTCATATCCATTCCATGTAGGTAATTCCCAAGCCTTACGTAGGCGGTGGGGTTGGAGTGAGATGCTGCAGAATGCAAACTGCTGAGCCAAAGGCTGCATCATCTCTGGACAGTTAGACCAAAGAGGCAAAGGTCCGGATAGAGGACCAGGTAGTAGCATGACATAGCCCCTGGAAGGGTATGTGAGTCGGAAAGGCAGCAGCAGAAGCCTGAGCTCTGGTGAAACGAGCAGTAAGGTGGCTCGACGGAACATGGGCCAAGTCACAGGAGGTGCGAATGCATGACATCATCCAAGATGAAAAGCTTTGGGAGGAGACAGGTAGGCCGTTCATCCGGTCTGCCAATACAAAGAAGAGTTGGGGGCGTACCAAAAGGCTTGTCCGCTTGACATAAAAAGCGAGCGCCCTACGGACGTCTAGGGAGGGCAAACGTGCTCCCGTCGCAATGAATGGGGCTTCGGAAAGAAGACCAGAAGGAAGATATCCCGGATGATATGAAAGGTCAACAGCACCTTAGGGAGGAAGGCCGGACGTGGTCACAACCGCTCCTCGTCCTTACGCCACATAGTGTACCGTGGGTCCACTGTGAGAGCCTGAAGTTCGGAGACTTGTCTAGCCGATGCAAAGGCTACGAGGAAAAACTGTCTCTCAGGACAGGAATCTCAGTGAGCATGTTGTCAGTGGGTCGAATGGAGCAGGCATAAGTCTGCTTATAACCAGGTTGAAGACCCAGGAGTTGGTGGGTGGCGAACCTGTGGGCATAAATGCCCCAAGCCCTTGAGGGACCTAGAAACCACAGAGTGTGAGAATATGAAGCGGCCACTCCCCCCTGGGAGGAAGGTAGAGACGGCTGCCAAGTGCACCCTTAATGATGAACTGCGCCAGGCGCTGCTGTTTGAAGATCATAGGCAATCCAAGAGGAAATGGATCGGAACCTCTGTGGGGGAAACCTTGTGTTTTGTAGCAGCAAAAGAAAACTGCCAGTTGGACAGATACGTTAACCGAGTGGAAGGCTTCCTACCACCCAGGAGAATCCTGTAGAACCGAGGCAGGACAGTGTAACTCGGATCGGTTTAGGCCCGCAGCAGGTATGCGGAGATGTGCAGGGATTGCAGGTCTAGGTGGTAAAGTTTGCCGTGATCCAGCGTTATGAGGTCTGGGCAAAGATGCAGAGGAATTGGTTGGCTACCACCTGGTGTACCAGTGGTGCCTGGACCACACTGGAGCGATCATGAGCAGATGCGCTCTGTCCCTGCGGAGTGTTTGCAGGACCTTGCTAACCAGCGGGAGCGGTGGGAAAGTGGATGGCAGACGGCTCGTCCACGGCATCAGAAAGCAGCCAAGATTGAGCCCGGGGAGAGGCCTTGGCATGAGCAGAACTTCTCCCTTGTTCCGTTCCCGCGAGAGTGAAGTTCCGGAAACGTAATGTATAACATCCGGAGGAATCAACCACTTGTGAGACCGGAAGGAACTGCTGAGGTGATCCGCCAGAGTGTTCTGGACCCTTAGGAGAAAGGACGCTACCAGGTCCGTCAATAGAGCTGTGCAGGAGTCTCGGAGCTAGATAGCTCCCTGCAAAGAGAGGAGGACCGTGCTCCTCCGTGCTTGTTCATGCAACGGGTGTCCGTTGTGGTGTTTGTGAACACCAAGACACAAAAGCCTGGTAGGCGCTGCTGACGCGCCTGGTACACAAGGCAGGCTGCTCTCAACTCTCGGACATTGACGTGCAAGGGCAACTGTTGAGCCAACCAAACTGACCCAAGTGAGCACCGCAGTCAAGAGAGGGGGGTGTCCATCCTGAGGGACACCGAGGGTGAGGAGGATGGAACAGTACCCCTGCACACATCAGGGAGGGCGTCGACCCACAGTCGAGGGAGCCTAGGACGCTCGGGGGGATCGAGGCGACCATGACCATGCTGTCTGTGGCCGGGTGGTACACTGACGTGAGTCACGATAGAGTGTACAGAGGCGAAGCCTGGCATGTTCGGTTATGCACGTGCAGGCAGCCATGTGGCCCAGAAAACCTAGGCAAGTTCAAGCCAAAGTTGCCGGGAAGGTCCGTAGACCTTGTACAATGGTTACCATCACGTGAACGCAAGGCGTAGGTAAGCAGGCTGTGCGACACTGAAGTCCAGGGTGGCCTCAGTTAAGTCTATTCCTTGAGTGGGAATCCGGGTGGATTTCGCTATGTGGATTCTCAGGCCTAAACGCAGGAATAGGACCTCGTCGCCGCCCACACGAGTGGTAACTTGGGCCTCGGTGGCCCCTGGAATGATCCAATCGTCCAGATACGGAGAACGTGTATCCGATGGTGGCGGAGTGGGCGGCGACTACAGCCAGACCCTGTGAATACACAGGGGCTGTAGAGAGGCCGACCGGGAGGACCGTAAACTGGAAATGACGATTGGCCACAAACCGGAGGTACCTTCTGAGTGGAGGATAAATGGCGACGTGAAAATACGCGCCCTTCATATCGAGGGCGGCATACCAGTCTCCGGGAACCAAGGATGGGGTGACGGTCCCCATGGATACCATGCGGAACTCCAGGTATATCATAACTGGTTGAGCTCCCGCAGGTCTAGGATAGGTCTGAGACCTCCCTTCACCTTGGGGATCAGGAACTAGTGGGGCTAGAACCTTGTTCCCCCCTGGCGACCGTGGAACCTCCTCCATAGCTCCGATGAGGAGGAGAGCCCGCACCTCTTGCAAGAGGAATTGCTCGTGAGAGGGGTTCCTAAGAGGGGCGAGGAGGGCTAGGCTTTGCCCGATTGGTGGTTAGGAGGACCCTGATTTTAGCCCCTTAGGGGTCCCGACCGACTCCTACGACTGCCTCAGTGTCGCCTGCTGGCAAAGCCCTGTCTTTGTCTAGGCGCAGGGTAAGGGTTGCGAGGCTGGGCGGATAGGTCGGCGGTGAGACATGGGCATATACATGCCGAGAGGGAGTGCATAGCGACCTCGCTGTCCTTTGGGCCTTGCAGCCTAGGGTCAGTTTTGAGAACAGGCCTTTGTCATGGAAGGACAAGTCCTGTATAGTGTGCAGGAGCTGCGAGGGAAGGCTCGATAACTGGAGCCATGAAATGCACCTCGTGGCAACACCGGAGGCCAGAGTCGTGGCTGTGGAGTTCGCTACATCCAACAAGGTGTGGAGGGAAGCTCTCGCCACTTCCGGTCCTTTCTCCAGGAGGGCATCAAACTCTTGACAGGAGATCTGAGCAACCGACTCTGTAAATTGTCCCACCGCCGCTCATAGTAACAGCTAAGCAGGGCTTGCTGGCGCGAAGTTGCAAGGCGCCTGCCGCATACATCTTATGGCCCAGGAAGCCACGTCGCCTAGCCCCCTTGGACATAGGGGCTGGTACCTGTAGGTCATGGCATTGCGTCTGATTGACGGACTAGATGACAAGGGAGCAGGGGGAAGACGTACATATAGGTGCCCGTCGCCCCTGGAGGATACCATGCAGATGCATTCGACTCCCGTGCCTACGGGCGGGATGTGTGGGCTCACGCTCCTGGACGACCTGCTGATCCGGTGGGATGTGGGAATCCGGTGTCAGAACCGGACTCCCTCCGTACCGGTCGGAGGGGGACGGCTAACTGTCACCCCTGGTACCCAGTGCTCTGACAGAACAGAACGTGATGGGATCACAGGTAGGCCTTTGGCCTGATGGCATGCCCAAGATGTACAGGGCAGCCACTGATGGGGGTCAGGGTCCTGGCCTGGAGCACCTGGAAGACTCTGGTGTGCACATCCGAATGGATGGCCATGGAGAAGTTATAGCCCTGGGCAGAGACTCCCTCTCCATCTCATGGCGCTCGACGCGGCACCGGGGATCGGTACTGTGAGGCCTACCGGTACCGGGAGCGAGATGGGACCTGCGACCGGAGCGATGCCGGGAGGCTGACCGAGATCTCGAGGCTCGACGCCGGGAGTGGCTACATGAGTCCAGTGCCTGGAGCGGTGCCAGAAGCTGGATCGGCACCGAGTGTACCAGGTCGGGGAACGGGATGCTGATCGGTGCCGCGGGTACGACCGGTACCGATATGGGGAACGGTGCCAGGACCGTGCGATCGTGAACGGTGCCGCTCTGTAGTGCCGACGGAGGGCGGCGTGAGCAAGACAGGCTCGCCGATAGACAATATAACCCGCACCGGCGGTGTCGGGGGTTAAAGCAGCGCAGGCTCTGCCTTTGCCATCAGCTCCCTCGCCATAGAAATGTTTCCGGCCTTGAGGGAATAGTGAGCTCAACCACAGCTCGCACCGGGGAGCGTTCAGGTGCTGGACTCGACGGCTCTTGCGTGGCCGGAGTCTACGGTGCTGATACTGTCGGTGCCGCAGCAGGTACAGGTGCCGGGCAGTGCGACGTAGTAGAGCGCTCGGGCTGCCGAGCAGGCGGCTCGGACGCCGCTTAATAGCGAGCTCAATCACGTTTCGTACCGGGGAGCTTTCCAGCACCGTACTCGACGGCTCTTGCCTGGCCGGAGGCTGCGGAGCAGGCGGCTCTGACGCAGCTTAATAGCGAGCTCAATCACGTTTCGTACCGGGGAGCTTTCCAGCACCGTACTCGACGGCTCTTGCCTGGCCGGAGTTAACGGTGCGGATATTGTCGGTGTCGCGGCAGACATCGGTGCCGGGCGATCCGACTGAGCATAGCGCTCGGCTGCGGAGCAGGCGGCTCGGACGCAGCAAGGATATTGTGCCTCCTCATCCTCCAGGAGAGGGATCCATGCTGAGTGGACGTCGGAGCCAGCGACGGCCGATGCCGAGAGGCCTTGGCCGTACCGGCGATCCGGTGCCGAGGAAGCGCTCCTTGAAGACCAACGAGTGCTTGGTGCCGACAGCGGAGGAGCAAGAGCTGCCTCCCTCAGGAGCTGTTTGAGACGAAAGTCCCACTCCCCTTTGTTCTCGGATTAAAGGCCTCACAAATGCAGCACTTATCTGTGAGGTGAGATTCCTCGAGGCACTTAGGAGAGGATCTGTTGTGAACATTATAAACCCTGTGGACCGGGCATCGGACCCGGCACCGGGTGAGGGGAAGGGGATAAACCCCGAATCCCTATGAAATAAATACACTATACTATACTACAAACAAATAAAGTTAACTACAACTATAACATCTGAACTATATACTTAACGAGAGAAACTACGAGTAGCTAGGGAAGTGGAGGTCAGCTAAGCCGCGCTCCACTGTTCCAACGACCGACACGGGCGGTAAGAAGGAATTGAGGAGTGGGTGGGTCGGCTGGTGTATATATCCGGCGCCATGGTGGCGCCACTCCAGGGGGCGCCCAGCCGACCCACTGAGTTGCTAGGGTAAAAGTCTCCGACGAACGTGCACGCGGCGCGCACACACCTACATGGAATGGATATGAGCAATCACTCGAAGAAGAACCTGAGTATACACAAAATGCAAATGATTAATTTAAAGGACAGTCTCTCTGAATGGTGGGAAGTAGGGGAGTAAAGGGAGCAAGATAAATAGGGGTTGCCTAGACAGAAAGTAGCAGAAATATAGGATTAATCAATGTAGCTCCACTGTTTATGTCTATTCCCACCAATATAAAACATTATTCCATGCATTTTTTTGTATATATACATAAAGTCAAAGAGATTGGGTTTAAACTCTAGAGAGCCACAACCATAGTAAATTTATACTGAATGTTCCAATATTAAGAAACGGGACATTTTGACACTTTGCAACAAAATTCAATTTGGGGGATTGAAATTATTGTTTGTTTCAAAATTAAGTACATTTATAGAATTTTTTTTTTAAAGGTCAAAATTGAAACTAAACATTTCAGAAATCACTGAAATGAAATATTTTGATTGACTGGATCCAAATGGTATTTTCAGACTTTTGGTTTGCTAAAACAGAGTTTGACCTTTTGTCCAGATTTGGGACAGAATTTTTTTTTTTAAATTCTCACTTGATACAAAATCATTCACCACCAATCTCTAGTGCTTACGTTACGGTAGCTGCACCATTTCTAGAAGTTGGTAGAATACAGAGTTACATTTTTCTAATGCAGACAGGGACTATTTATTTTAGTAAATTTTTTTTTATTTTTTATTTTTTTTTAGTTTAAAAGGTATAATTGCCTGTCCACCTCAAGAAGGTCAATCTTCTTCTTTTTTCCTCTCATTTACTGTTTTGAGCTTTTGTACTTTACCAGGTATGAAAAGGAGCTGTAGAGCCTTTTGTAAGCAAAGCAGCAAAACAAAGCTTGCATTCAAACTAGGCATACACTCCACATTTCATTTTCTTAAGTAAACTCTTAAGACTCCAGACGTAAGTAAAATTAAGTACTTTGTTAACCAAGTGGAACTAAAGAAAGGTTGGCCTTTACTTCTGACTGTGTCAATTGCAAAGATGACATTAAAAGAAATGTGGTCTTAAATCACCACTCAAACATTAAAGTTGAAATTCTTATTTCAAAACAATGATGCAGTGTAATACAGCATGTTTGCAATCACTGAACCCAAGCAATCAGAAATCCTGCAGGAGAATAACTTGGCTGCTAAGTTAGAACAGTAATGTTAATTATATAAGGTCAAAGATTAAATAAAAAAGTCAAGTGTTCTCTTAAAAGTGTTTTCAGCAAAATTTAAGATAAACACTGACCCAATCCTGAAGCCCTTAATCAAGCAAAATTCCTAGTTATGTCAATGGTATATTTGCCCAAGTAGACTACAAAACCAGGCCATATGATCAACAGCCCAATCATACAGGATTGGAATTTATTTTACTGTCATGATTAAGATTTTTTTTTTTTAAAAAGCTTGCTCTTCATGATGTGATCTTACCTCTACCTAAACTAAAATGAGGCTTCCCAAGACCAGAGAACTCCAATTTATCCTCTACACACGATCTCTTTCACTCATGAATAAACTATGTATTGCTGCCAGACTACAAACCAAACCCTTGGTTTCTTTTTGGGGTTATATATTTTCAAATAATTAATTATTAAAACCTAACAACATTTCTGTTCTTCCTCACTGAGGAGTTACTAAGTGGAAAGCACTCATATGTTCTCTAATTAAAATAAATAATAATAAATTAGGGGACAAAATAAACATTTCTGTGTGTAGTCAAAGGGGGGGGGGCCTCAGTTTAACACCCTCCCCCCCGCCCCAAAAAAAAGTTACAGGAAATCAGTTACTGGCTCCACTTTAACTAAGCTCTAGTTACTAGAATGTATAGTCATAAATTAAACTCTGACCTTTAAGAAAATTTAACAACTGAGATCATAATAAACATGTCTCATGTTCTCAGTTTAGGCCCAACAGACAGAAGTCCCACAGTGCTTCATAAAATCTTTGAGAAGTATAGTCTCATGAAGCACATGTAGCATCCATTAATATTTAAATTAGTTATGTGCACATCAAAAGGGACTAGGTTTCAATTTATTTTGAATGTTAGTTTTTCCTAAAAATTAATAAGTCTATTAGTCCAAACTAGAAAATAAAAGAAACAGGAGCTGAAAACTATCCCATTGATATTAACATATTGATAGAAATACTAAGATATTTAAGACAAAGCTCAGGTAGACCACACTGCATAGTATTTGTGTATAATAATGTGTGACCTGAAATTTCTAATTTTAATGAGGAAACTACAGAGATTTCTTACTTTGAAAGGTAAATCATTTTAAAGAACTCTAATTGTCTTTAAAAAACAACTTCAAACTAACAAATAATAAAGGGCCACAAAGTTAAGTTCATCACTTCAACATGAAAAACTCATGTGGAAACATTTTTCCATAAGTAGCATAACAATTATTTTTACTTTCATCTTTCCTCAAGCATCACAGCACAAGCAAAGCTCATACCATCATTTGAGGACAATTTAAAACTATTTCTCCAACAATCCATTTTGCCCCAACCAAACCATTATGGCCTTTGTACTCTTTTTGGATGAGCTGAATACATGCATGTGCCTCACTCAGCCTCTTGTCCACCATAATCTGTCAAGTCCCTGTCTACACACAAGTTTTACCACTTTAACTACACTGCTATAGCTACAACAGTATAACCTCCCTAATACAAACAATGATATAGCAATATAAAAGAGCTTATATTGGTATAGCTCATATTAAGGGCTGGATTTCTAATTAGGCAGTTAGGCATGTGCCTAGGCACACCAGCATTCTAGGGGCACCTAAAAGTTAAAAGTGAGTTAAAAGTTTCATTTTTTATGGAAAACATGAAGGTCAGCTGTAGGCGGGGGGAGGCTGAAGATGCCGTGCTTAGGGGCGCGTAAAGTGTAAATCCAGCCCTGCTCATACTGGTATACGTGGTCAGGATGGGTAATAAGCTGGTATAACTGGTTAACTTTACAACTATTTCAGTTAAAAAAATAATGATAATCAACCCCCTAACCAAAATAGTGATACTGGTCAAAAAGTGAATGTAGGCCGGCCTAAAATATTTCCCACCAGTATTAGTGATGTTGCGAGTAGTAGGGTAGACAAGGCTTGTGCAATTACCAATATTTTTGAATACTGAATGATCTAACCCTGCTCAGAGCAGGTCTTCAAACATGGTGCTTATAATGCCACAGGCTCCCAGTTCTGTGTTTGCACTTGTACTATTACTGTTGCTACCACCAGTGGAACTGAACTAAATGGTAGCAGTGGCAGGAAATTTTTCAGAAAAAAAAGGCCTGTGTCTCCTCCCCCTCTTGGCTCTGGGTCCTGGTTCCATGCTGCTTCCTAACTACAGAAACCTTTTTCTTGACCAAATCCATCATGTTTCCACCCTCTGCTTCCTTCTAGTCCCCCATAAAACATTCTTCTGCTAAAAGGCCTTTCTATCCTAGTTCTTGTCTACACTGTCACTTTACTGCACTGAAACTTTCTCGCTCAGGGGTGTGAAAAAACACCTCCCTGAGCGATGCAAGTTTCAGTGCTGTAAAGTAGCAGTGTAGACAGTGCACCAGCACGGGAGAGCTCTCTCCCAGCGTTGGTGCTGCGACTACACAGCCATGTTAAAGCACTGCCGTGGCAGTGCTTTGATACTTGTAGTGAAGACATACCCTTAGTCTTCTCCCTTGAAAAAGAGTTAACAAAACAAGCCAACTGAAAATCTTTAGCCTTTAAAAAAAAAATCCAAACAGAGAGAATGAAACAAAATTATGGCTAACTTGAACAGTTTTAATAGCTTCTCGTTCCCCTTACTGTGTTGATAAATTCTGTAGATGGATTGTAAGCCATCTGCAAACAGGGATCTTTATAGACAAATATGAAGATAAGCATCTAGCATACTGCAGGCATTTGGCAAATAATATTCGCTTCATATTGAAAATACCCGTGGTAAGACTTAAAACAGCAAGCGTTGTCACTGCCCCCTATGTTGCTTCACAAATACTCACATGAAAGTGTTACTAATTTTGAAAACTGGATGTAAAAATTACAGTTTTAATGCTACAAAGAAGCTTTATCATGCTGGCTGACATATAGGGAATTTAATCCTTATTTCAGTGCAATCTGAAGTACAACTCAATGGCTTGAGTAAGAACAGCATAAAAGTTCTATCATGTGATGAACTACATGCTGACCTCTGGCACAGTATGTAAATGAACTCTTTCACCCTCCTTGGGTTTTCCCCTTTCTTTTCCCTGATCTTTAATGAGGATATCATGCTTGGGAGTAGCAGGCTAAAGTTTGCTTTGTACTTTCGGAGTGGGCAGGACGCCAAAATTCAAGCACAATGACTGGATTTAGTTTTTAAGCAAACACATCAGAATGGCATTCGCCCTCATACGGGAAGAATGCTTTCGATCCCAACTTTAACAGGAAATCTAGACCAAAGCAAAAATGGGTCATCTAATTCACTATGGAGACTTTACACCTGGATTTTAATGCAGTTCTCTTGTAATGAAAGTTTCCTGTTACAGAAATTTCACTTCCAAAGACCTATTTAAGTGGGGTTTTTTTTCAGCACAATGATTTTTAAAGGCTGCATATTCTGTACAATATATAGTAGGCTTGATGTTTCTGCTTTTACATTATGATTTCAATAAGAAATCTATACGTGTGAATAACATTTACAAATTTATAAAATCCTATTACACACACAAAAATACATTGGCTTATTGTCAATTTAAAATTACATTCATTTTCTCTTTTGTAAACTATACTACACTGGGCATAGGTTGCACATGCTAAATTCCAGTTTCCATTCTGTTCTCTTCTTCTCCCCTCCATCCCTGTAGATGCTCCAAACTTTGTCAGTTTAAGTTCCTATGGGATGAATTTACTAGAGGTGAAGTTCTTTGGGCAGATTACATAAAATCAGTTCAGGCATATTCCACAGACATACAAATATATACTATGGATGAGAATCCATGCTGCGCCTCTAAGAGGTGGCCACAGGGAAGATAGGTTAAGGCGGCTTTAAATCCTCTCTATGCTCTCCCAATTGTGGGGTGCTTCAGGAACTGAGGTGGCCCCATGGTGTAATGTACCCAAACTCTGCACTCAGTAGGAAATTATTTCTTTCTATATTGGCTTTTCTACAGCATTCTTCATTGTAGTATGTGAATGCCTTGCTAACATTATTTTATTTTCACAAATTCCCTGTAAAGCTGGGAAATACTATCAAATTTGACAAGCAATACCACCCATTTGACATATGCAGAATTGAGGCACAGAGAAATTACTTTCTGAAGGTCATACAGGAACTCTGTAGCACAATCCCAGTTCGTTGCCTAAAACACAAGTACATGCTTTCTCTTTCAATAGGCCGCTGACCATTTACTACACTAAATTAATTTGAGAGTTCCTGAGGTAAATAAAAAAAGTGGTGTTCTGGTCATCAGACCAAGGTGCCATACAACCCTGCTTCATTGTCTGTCCAAAATGCATAAAGAATTAGGAAAGAGTCATGAGGAAAAATAGTATGTGATAATTTAAGACTGTATTGCAATGCTCACGCACAAGGAGGCAGGAGTTTTGGCTGCATAAATAACCTTCACCTTGTTAGTTCCTGAACTTTGCCTGCATTACCTTGCAACTCTAATGTTCTTTTCACATATATTTTTCCCCTAACTATGGAATTTCTTATGAGAGTTTTCAAAAATAAAAATCCACCATTTTCAGCTCTTTGATTTGGAGCATTACAATGCTCTATACCAGTGGTTCCCAAACTTGTTCCGGCGCTTATGCAGGGAAAGCCCCTGGCGGGGCGGGCTGGGCCAGTTTGTGAACCTGCCGCGTCTGCAGGTTTGTCCGATCGCGGCTCCCAGTGGCCGCGGTTCGCTGCTCCAGGCCAAAGCTGGTAGGGGGCAGGGGGCAAGGAGGCAGAAGTTGGGTTCCTGTCCCTCCTCCATTCCTCCCTCCCTGCTGATCAGCTGTTGGCCCTTGCGAGGGAGCGGGTTGGGAACGAGCAGAGTCAGCGCGCTCGCTGCTCCTGGTGGAGGCAGAGAAGAAGCAGAGGCAGAGGCAGAAGCAGAGGCAGAGGCAGAGGGTGGGGGTGGGGGGTGAAATAGGGGCATATCTCCTCCAGCCCCCTGCCCTGACCCCCCCACACACACGCACACAAAGCTCTGAGCACTGCAGCCCCCCCCGCCCCAGGCCTTGCCCTGAGCCCCGCACAGCCCCCAGGCCCCTGCACTGAGCCCTGTACCCCCCTCATACACACCCAGCCCTCTGCTTGCCTCCTTCACCCCCCCCCCCCGCAACCCCAGCCCTTACACCTGCACCCCCCTCACATACCCAGCCCCCCCGTCCTGACACATGCACTCCCCTCACATGCCCTCAGCCACAACTCTAGCACCCCCCCACACCCCATGCACCCCCCCCCACATCCTGACTCTTGCACCCTGGACATCCCCACCACCACCCTGAGCACTAAACGGGAGCTCCTGCATTCCACCCCCTCCCCCCACAAACACACACATTCCCACCTGCACCCCTCACACCAAATGGGAGCTGCCCAGGTAAGTGCCCCACACCCAAACCTCCTGCCCCAACCCTGAGCCCTGTCCCTCATTCTAGCTCCTGGTCAGACCCTGCATCCCCAGCCCTGTGCTCAGTGCACTCCCATCCTCAGCTCAGTGCAGAGAGAGAGGAAGAGAATGGGCCAGAACCAGGGAGAAGGTAGGTACCTACTGTATGTGGGCAGGGCCGGGACCCCAGACCAGCAGCGGACTGAGCGGGTCCAGCAGCCGGGATCCTGGCTGGCAGGAGCCGGCAGATGGAACCCCTGAATGGCAGTGGGCTGAGCCACTCAGACCACTGCCAGTCTGGGGTCCCAGCCACCGGCCCCGCACAGCCTGCTGCCGGTCTGGGGTTCTGGCTGCCAGACCCTTGCCAGCCGGGGTCCTGGCTGCAGACCCCACTCAGCCCGCTGCCGGCTTAGGTGAACAGAACCCCAGACCAGCAGTGGGCTGAGCGGGCCTGCAGCATAAGATCAAACATTTTAATTTAATTTTAAACGAAGCTTCTTAAACATTTTGAAAACCTTGTTTACTTTACATACAACAGTAGTTTAGTTATATAATATATAGATTTATAGGGAGAGACCTTCTAAAAACCATTAAAATGTATTTCCGGCATGTGAAACCTTAAATTAAAGTGAATAAATGAAGACTCGGCACACCATGTCTGAAAGGTTGCTGACCCCTGACCTAATGTAATGTAACGTATTGTACTTTCTTAACATAATCAATACTTTCATGTACTTAAGTGGTCCAAAATTTGGGTGAAAATTAATAAAAATCAAGATATCTTTTGTAAAACCTGGGAATTTTTAGTTAAAAATGAGTAAATAGTGAAAGCAAAGGGCCTTAACCATACGTAAGGAGGCCAAATTGCTCTGAAGGCATGTCTTTTCTCATACATAGCTCCTTCACAGATCACATTCCACAATTCAATCAGTTTGTGTGTGCAACACGCATATTGACAATGAAATACTGGGAAATAGTTGTGTCATCATTTAACCAAAGGCTCATTTGTGAGAGGGTTTTTTTGTTTTCTGTGGAAACCTTAGGAACTGAGTTTCCTCAGATCAATGGAAGGTACATACACAACCCAGAAACAATGTATCTGCCAAATTTCGAGTTATCGCCTAAAATCTGTGCATTGTGCCACAGTCTCTTTATCAGGCCACAGAGAAGCAGAGGAAGGAGTAAGTGGTTACATTGGCAGGATACTGGTTCAGACTCTATAATTACTTCAAAGACGGTTAGATCCAAAGAGAAAGTAAAAATCAAGTCAGGTATAGGACAGATGTGTATTGGCATTTTCTCTACCAGAGCTACCATCCCTTGTTCTGAAAAGGAAAAAAGCAAGCAGTTGTTCCAATTAATAATGATTGTGTTTCATTTGAGTTCTTAAATAAAAATAAAGTAAAAAAGGGAAGCCTGTGAAGATAGGAAGTAGTTTGCCTGTTATCAGCATTATGGTAGACACATTATAATTGGAAGAACCAAGACTACAAAACACAGAAATTTAAAAGGATGTTATTAGCATTTTACAGGGGATGGGGGGCGGGGGAAAGAGGAGGGGAGGAAGGAAGGTAAATAGCATTTGTAGGGTTATTTGAAGAAGTTATATTTGTTTCCAATTGGAGGAAAGAAAGGAAGGAGAGAAAAGAATATGTTGTGAATATAACTGACTCAACAATAACTTCTTACAGCAAATTAGCAGATTTCCATTGTCTTATTTGTTTATTTTAAATATGAGGCAACAAATTATTTGCTGGGCATGCTGCAATAACCAGAGGATCCTTCTGCAAAACAAACATGACAATGAAAAACTGCTAAAATAAAAGACTCACTCAGCACTGGCATGCCCTTCCTGCTCATCCTGGCTCACTTTTCACTTCTAAACATAAAAAGAAATGTCATGCATTTCTAAACTATGTCTGGGAGCACAGCCCCAGAGATCATGAATAAAACATTGAAGTTCTTTATTATATCAATAAAAATGTTATGTGACCTGTACTTAAACACAAGCTGAGATGCTTTAACTACAGATTGTATCCATCATATGAAGAAGAAATGTCTAAATATAATTTCTGACATCCTCCTTGGGAGTTACGCCCCTCCTCTCAGAACAGCAGCACAAATTCATAGCATACTGAAAGCTGTCAAGACAGCATGTTCTTTTTGCCTTCAGTGTAGTACATATTCTTGTATAGAATGTGACACACATGAAACGAAAAACCTATGAAGCAAGGGTGCTTTCTACATTATACACTTATTGCTCCCTCAAATGTCTTTTTATTATCTAAGGCAACTGGAACTCTGTGCCCATAGCAGTTACATGTGGTAACTCAAGGCTTACATATAGCATAATTTATTTCTTACAGCATTATTTGCTATCATTTGGAGCTTTTATTCAGTGCCATACGTTGGACTTTTATTATAATATAGATAAACATCAAATAGGAGTGTAAAGAGACACCATGACTAGGCACCAATCTCTTTGCTGTGCAACTACTTAGCCAAAATTCAGTCTTGAAGTGCCACAATTTACTGTACTTACACTGATAGGGGAATGGACCACATGACTGTTCTTCACTAACATCTATGATTCTGATATATTTCACAAAATGCAACTTCTGCTTATTCTTTTTCAGAAGGAAAGGGACTAACATTTAAGACTGTGTCTTTCCCCGAGTACTTTTCTTCTTTTGGTGCACAGCACAAGCTTTTAATGTTTCCTATGCCCAACCTCTGAATTGCAACTTGTTTCCTTTGTGTTGATGTGATCAGGATGAAGTAGAATTGTGTTAATAGCAGAGGTTCATTTTGAGGGTGAATATAGTACTTACCTACCTCAAAGGGGTGTTGTGAGAATAAATAAGTCACAAGATTGTGAGGTGATCATACACTACAGTGATGGGGGACATACAAGTACCATACATAGAGAGAGACTGGAATAATTTGGATCTCTGGCCGTATCTATCTTTTCTGACCATTTCACTGTTGCAGTAGGACATAGCTACTGTGGGAGGTCATGGTCATGGACGGAGTGATGAACTCTCAGGTAGCAGGGTCAGACCCATCGAAGGCTTCATATATCAGGATAGAAATTTTGAATTGGACTCTGTTCTGAATGGTACAAAGAATGGAGTACTGGAGTGATGCATTTACTATAATCTGGGTTAGCAAGCAGATGGATGGCTAGGTGTTGTACAAGTTGGAGCTTTTTCTGGATGTGAGGCTTCATTTCTAGATATGAGTTTTAATAATCAAGCCTGAAAGTTGTGCATGTGTGGATCATCTTGATCAGGTCTGTGTCCAAGAGGATGAGCACAATCTTCAGGCTGATGTTTTTTGCCACCACAGCTATTCATAATCCAATAAACATTGAGGAGTCCAACAAGTAAGCAAATAAAATTTGAGGAAAGATGACCTTAACAGTACTTGTCTTTTCTTAAGATCATCACCTTAGTCTGGATTCAGCTTAAGATGGCTGCTCTTGAGCCAAGTGCTGAGGAAGCCGGAAGATGGTGACGACTAACAGAAGATAGATCAAAAGAAATCTAGGAGGAGAAGGCTCAAAGAAAAGATTCAGGCATTGTCTACACTAGAAAATTAAGGCAGCTTAATTACATTGCTCAGGAGCGTGAAAAATCCACACACTCCTGAGTGGCGTAGTTAAGCTGATTTAGCCCCCCAGCATAGACAGTGCTAGGACAACTGAAGAAGTCTTCTGTCAACCTAGCTACTGCCTCTCGGAGAGGTGGATTGCCTAAAGCGGTGAGAGAACCTGTCCTGTCAGTGTAGTAGATAGCATCTAACACTGAAGTGCTGCAGTGGTGCAGCTGTGTTGCTGTAGCATTTCAAGTGTAGACAAGCCATAAGAAAGGTTTGAAAAGTACCCCAAGAAGTTCAAGAGGAGTTAAGACAGGGCTGCAAGAAGTGGAGAACTTGTGGGGAGAAGGGTTGGTGAATGATTATTTTCTTCCTCTCCCTGCCCCACTATTTAAAAAAATAAAATGAAATATGGCTCTGGATTATTTTCAGAAAGATGGGCTAAACTTTGTTTTGAACCAGTTAGTGATAAATTGCCTTTGATTACTGCAAACTACTTGTAAGTAAGGTAGGATTTTCTAATCATGCTACGTAGGATGCTGGGATTTCCCTGATCATTCATTCTTGTGTAAGCAGGGTCTGAATGAATTCTCCCCTGACAGCTAGCTGTGAAAGGGAGAGACTTCAGGAGCAAACTGTATTTACATGAATACACCTACTCTGCTTAGATATCCAGCAGATAGAGCGGTATTGCTCAAAGTAATCAACTTTGGCTGGTGTTAGGTTACAAATCACTTTAGAACTGGGTGCAGGGGTAGTAAAATGCTGTTACCAATGTTGTTGTCATTATTGTATGAATAAAGGAGAGCAGAACTGAACTTAACCTGTCCTAAATGAGGGGGTAACCTTCAGCTGAAAGGACCTCGTTAAGCCAGGGGCTCAAATGCCAGAGCCCTGTGAAAGTCTGAGGGGTGGTGACAGGTGTTCCAGCCAAGAGGTGTGGACTCTCTCTAAGGGCCCCCAGTCTGGTTTAAGATGTTTCTCCCCATTGTTCAAAGAAAAAGCTAAACAGGCTTCATTAGGAATCTCTTTGTTATGCTAAAGTGCTCAAAAGAGAGCTGAAATTACTTGAGATGGGCAGTGTTTCTGCCCAGCCTGCAAACAGCTGAAAATTTCTAAGAAACTGATGTGCAGAGGTCACAGCAGGAGAGGCAGGTGGCAGCAGAAGGTGACTGGCAGCCAGGGGAGAGGAACTGCAGCTGGTGGGGCAGCCAGTGGTGAGGAGCAGTGGCTGGTGGGGCGGCCAGCCAGAGCAAGCGCAAGCAAGGTGCCTTCTTCCCTGAGTGGGAGGTGAACTCACACAGATGTGCCTCTGAACCCTGGGTCCTTACTGACCAAGGACAACCACTGTGAGTGGGATATGGTGAAGGAGCAGAAAGGGGAACAATAAAGGAATTTTTGGTAGTAGAACTCAAGAACATGAGGTGGAAGGCACTGCCCCACACACTTTGGGGTGGGTGTCCTACTCACAGTTTTATGATTATGAATCCCACTTGTGGCATTTTCCCTAATTAATGTCGGGTGACTTCTCTCCTTTCATTAAAAATTTATTTTCTACACTCAGACTCTGTGCTTGCAAGTGGGGAAGTATTGCCTCTCAGAGGCGCCCGGGGTGGGGTGTAATTTTCCCAGGTTACCA